>NC_133619.1:584444583-584777708 GCF_048593235.1 Sminthopsis crassicaudata | reverse complement strand
TGCCTTGGGAAGGAGTGACTATATAATCAATTGAGGTCTTCAAGCAAAAGTTGGATGATCATGGTCTGACATCCTTTCCAACTTTAGGGTTCGTGATACTGTGGTTCCTCACAAATAGTCATCTAATCTACTTGCGAATGCCTTCAATAACGAGGAACTAAGATCTCTCAGAGACACTTTTTTCCACAGTTATGATGATTAGAAAGTTTTTCCTTATTTAGACTGCAAATCTATCATTTCAACTTCCTTTATTCCATGCGCTGCTCTTTGAAGTCAAGAACACTAATTGAAACATTATTCCAACATGATAGCTCTTAAAATTCTTGTAAACAGCCATCACTTCCTTTAAGGTATTTCTTATTTCTTGTCTTAATATTCCCTTCAACAAAATACTTTTATGATTCAGACTTGGGCCAGGTGGGGAAAAATCAGGAGACATTAAAGAGCTATTCTTTCTCTTTCTTGTTTCTTTCTCATGTTTTTTTTAGGGGATCTCACTAAATAAAAGCTAATAGCACTTATATAGAACTTTAAGATTTGCAAAGTGCTTCACAAATATTATCTCATTTGATTCTCATAACAATCCTGGGCTGTAGATGCTGTTATTATTCTTAATTTGCAAATGAGGAACCTGAAACAGAAGTTAAGTAACTTGCACAGCTAGTAAATGCCTGGCACTAGATTTAAACTCAAGTTTTGATTTCAGTCCACCACTTTCTGTCTCTTCTTAAAAATTATATCAGAAGGGACTGGATAGGAATAGAAAGAGAAAAAGAAGAGAATGGGGGTTTGGAGAGAGACTTCATACTGGTTGGTGAGGGAGGAAGAAAGGGAGCGAAGGAATAGAAGAATTAAGAACTTACCTCAAAGCAGCAGTGGCAGAAGCAGTGATAGGAGAAGTATTTTTGAGGCAAGAATGGTTTGGGAAAGGGAGTTGAGACAAGGGGAAGGGACTGGTAGAGAATAGAAGAGTAAAACTATGATAGAGATGGGGCAGAGGATAAGCATAAGACTGGAGAAGTTAGACTAAAATAGAGACTGGCCACAGGACCATGAAGGTGATACAGGGTTATGTGTTAGCAAGAGGCCCAGAAGCAGAGGCTGGGTTCCAGGAAAAAGAAGCCAGGTGCCTTTAGAACCAGTGGTTATTAAGTTGTTCTGTCCCCTGAGATTTCTTTTTTTCCCAGATAGGGTTCTCTGGGTAATCTCTCCCTGACTACCTCTGTATGTATGTAGATAGCTCCTTAGTCCTAGAAAGCTGCTAAAAACAGTGAAATATCATAACACTGATTGCAGTTTTAAAATTAATTATAATAATATAATCAAACCACAAGCCTAATATATAAATATTATAATTTGAATTTACTAAATAGGTAATAATCAAATATAAATAATCAATTATAATCTATTATTAATTATTATAATATCAATTATATCATTGTAATTATTAATGAAATAAACATACTTTGATAATAATTACTGCAGATAATACATTGTGCTTTTAAAATTTGCAAAATACTTTACACACATTTCATTTCATCTTCACAATTCTGTGAGATAGATGCTATTTTTGCCCCTATTTACACATGAGAAAACTGAGGCAGACAGAAATGTGTAATACAACTATAAGTGTCTGAGACAGAATTTGAATTTAGTTTATTTTGGCTCCTAATTGTGCATAGTACCACCTAGTGTCTCCAAGTCATGTTGCACTTTGCAGCTTCTAAAACATTGTTTCATTTGACAATCAAAATTTTACTAATTAATCAGTGAATATTAGAATTGTTAAGTCAACATCTCTGATTTGTAAAAGAGCTTAGAGATTATCAATCACAGCCCTGTTTGCAGTATGAATTCTTTCTACATTATCACTAACTAGTAGTAACTTTTGCCTTTGTACAATAATGATGTTTAATTTCATGAATGACCATGTTCAAAGAATTCTTTAACATGTGTCCAACCAGCTTGTCTGTATTTATCTTGATTCACCTTCAGAAAACAGATATACATAGTATGTCACTCAGAGCATATCCTACACCAGTCTAGGTTCCCCTTTGGACTTTATCATGTCACAGAAGCTTCCTCACCCTGGATATTCATTTTAGTATTGACCTTATCCCACCTTCAGAAGTATTGCCAGGACCTGTGACCCCTTCTTCTAATTGGTTTGCCCCTCCCACAATCTCTAGTTTAAGATCAGTCATGTCTTCATTTCTCCCCAATCTCTACTTCTAACTGAATTTTTCTACTATGCTCCTGTGGGGAGTACCTGCTCCCTCTGCCTCTTCAGCTTGTATTTCAGTCTTGCCTTCCCCTTTTGGAATGAAAGCTCTTTGAAGGCAGAATGTGTCTTTCTTTTTGTTTCCACTTGTATTTCCAGTCCTTCGCATAGCATCTAGCACAGACTTCACTTCATGGTGGAACCAGATGGAATTTATAGTCTCCTGGAATTGCCTTTGAGGATTTATTTCTCCCATTTTTCAGAGTAAGAAGCTGAAACTCAGACAGCAATGTGACTTTCTCAGGATTACATAGCTAGTCATAAAGACAGGATTAGACAGATTCTCAACTTTTCTACTATGCCATATACTTTAAAATAGATAGGTCTTACATAGAAGAAGAAAAACTTTGGACCCTAGTATTCAGGGGGAGAGGAACAGTCATGACTAAGAAGGAAGAAACAAGGTGATGGAAAACGAGAGAAAAGGTTAGGGGGGGTATAGTATAGCCAGGGCTTAGACTGAGGTGTTCTGGCTATAAATTCAGTCTTATTTTACTTTATCACATTGCTCAGTGAAAGGAAGATGGATTTGATGGGCACGTATCTCCTGGTTAAACATATAGGGGCAGCATAGTCTCAGGAACTGGGTACTCAGGAATTGTCCTGATAGGCTAGAATTGACTATTTCTGGCTGCTTCTTCTCCTGGCCTCTGGAGCCCCCCTCTCTCTTTAGCTTACTGTTTGGAAGTCTGTTCTGGACGGCCTCTTTAACACTCTTCCCACAGGATCCTGACCTGCTTGATTTAGTAATAACATTATCTGTAGGGATTCTACAGCACTATGCTAACCCTTGGAACGGATGGCAAAAGAGGGTTTTGAAGGAATGATTCCACATTTTCTCTTAATTTTCCTTTATAGAAACCCTCAGAGCTGTAAATGAATGGGAAATAGATAGGAAACAAACCACAAAACTGAACATCTAAATGGTATAGGGGATAGAGCCCTGGATTTGGATTTAGGATGATCTGAGTTGTAACTATTCTCTCAAACACCTGGCTGTGTGATCCCAGAGAGAATTATTTAATCTCTCACAGAATTGGATTCCTTATCTACAAAATGGAGCTAATTATAATGCCTACATTAAGGGTTCTTATGAGGGTAAAATGAAAAACCATATTTAAAGTGCTTGTCAAACCTTGAAAGGTCTCTTTGATAAAATCTAAAGTCATTAGCCTGTTCAACCCCCCAAAACTTACCAAAATACTTTCCAAGATTCAACCTTTGCTGTTTCCTTAGAATTATCAAACATAGTAATTTCTAAGAATTTTGGATAACTGCAGGCCAAGGAATATAAACCAAAAAATTTCTTCATTTTCTCCCTCTCTCAACTCAAGCCATCCCCTCTTCTTTGACTGCCTCCCACCCATATAAAGATACTGGGAAAGGTTTCCTCTACCCATATGAAAGATTGTAGGTCAGAGATGGCTTTGATTCTGGGAAAAAGTAATTTTGGGTTTCTCACTGAAATATATTGACTGTGCCTCTGAGTCTCTCTCTAAGGCTTTAATTGTAGAGATGTCAGGCTGCATTGATAGAACTGTTGAAATACCAGGGGTAGTCTCTGTTCCTATGAAATGATAGTCCTGCCCCCATAAGAGAAACAGATGTAATTTCCTTTGTATGTCCACCTTATCCCAGACTCTAGATGAGACCTTCCTTTTTGAGGACAGAATTGTGGATTAAATTATTTTTGCTTATTTTTATTATTGTTATTATTTTTAGTATAGCCTTCTCTCTGTGAATATATCGAGTTAATTATTCACTGTGTGCTTAGGAACTGTTTTCTTATCTTTCATTTCTTTTGTTAATCATTACTTGCCCCATTCTGTCCCCTTTAAGTATACCATTATTTGTTCTTTCCTAATTTTTCCATTTTTTCAGACCCAGAACAGGATTGTGATCTCAGAAGGAGAATTTGTTTTTCCTTTGTAGCAAAATTATTTTCCTTGAGGAAATGGAGATGGTAAAGATATGGATGGAGAAGGTAGATCATACTGGTCTTAGATGTTGGGAACTATACACACACCATCATGACATTCTGTGTTCATTCTTAAAACAGGATAGGATGGAAGTAGTTCTCAGTGATTCCAGGGACCTTCCATGAATAAGAATTTCCCAAGTGATGGGAGGATAGGGGTGGATTGGGAACATACTTCTTTAAACAAAACCCAGTAGGACAAATTTTTCTGGGCTATTTAGAGTGAGGAACTTCTTGAAGACAGAGGTATGGATACAATGATCTTTCAAGGACTTTTCTAATACCAGAATTTTTGCCTCATTTTTCTCTGTCTCTGGATCTCAGGTGAGAAAAAATTTTGCTTGTATTCTTTAGGCCTCATTTTTGGATGGTAGTCATTTTTAGTCAGAAAAATGCCATGCTTCCTTACATATAGGGCCACAGTTCTGTAAAACATTGTTTTGTGGTATTCAGAGAGGTATATGCTACATAAAATTTACTGCTCATCTTCTGGGTACCCAAGTTGTGTGAAATATTGGTAAAGGGGTAGAGATTGGATACAGAGAAAAATGTACCATAATTCCTGCCTTCATGGTACTCTCAAGTGAGTTGGGAAGATAGTATATCTGGGTAAAACAGAATAACAGAAACAAAGTATCCAAAGAAGCAATACATTTGACATAACTAAACTTTGTGAATATGCAGATAAGAGATGCTATGAATAGTCAAAATGTGTAGAGATCAGTCTGGAGTTACTAAGACAGTTTCATAGAAGAAGAAGAACTAGGCTACTTTTTAAAGTATGAGAAAGCTTCGGATGGGCAAAGAGGAGGGAGTATGGAGTACTAAGTAAGGGGAACAGGGGAAGTAAAGGTTTGAAAAGGAAAATGAATATATTGCGTGTGGGAGTGTGGAATAAGGAGCAGTAAGAAATAAAGTTGGAAGTCTGGGTGGGAACAGATTTTACAGAGCCTTGGAAATCAGGAAGAGAAGTTTAAAAAAATGATGAGCCGTTGTATGTTCTTCAGCATATGATTGACATAAGAACATTTCTTGGGAATGAGATCAGGTGTTTTTTTTTTTTTTTTAGCATTTATTTAACTACATCACAAAGAAAATTCTGAGGGAGTACATGTTTTGCTATGTACGCCTCTATCCCAAACAAATACATTTGTTTCTTTCATGACTCCAGGAATGTAGAGGAGGAAAACGCCATCACATGCTTAATTCAGGGCCTTTGTGGTTAGACAAATAAGAAAAAGGAAGAGGAGAAAAAGCAAGGAAAGTATACTTAGCCCTTATCTGGAATTTTGGGACAGTTGTCTCATCTGGATGTCAGTTGCTTCTGAGTCTGTACTAGACAAATCTTGAGGTCCCTGAAGGCTTCTTCTGTCTACTCGGGGGCAGGGATTTCTTTCTTCAGATGATCCAGGTATAAACATCCACAAATTGGCAGCTGTTGGAGTAGTCAGAAGGACCTAGTAGGGACCCTTATTAGAAGACATGGGTTGACAATTATAAGACAATTCTGTATTGTTTTAGACCTACCTAAGTTTGTGTTTTGGGCTCATTCAAATTTGATTGAATGCTTATATTTGCATATACATACATATATATATATATATATCTACCTTGCCTTCAAGTTGCCTCTCAGAAAAATTAGTTAACTGTGAATGTATGGTTTGGTAAAAGTAGTCTTATCTAAATTTTATATAATGTAAATCTTTCAGAGCCTGGACAAAAGGGAGCCATGTCTCTTCCCAACTCACTCTCTTCCACCAAAGTACCTAATAAATTTATTTTTAAAACAAGTAAAATAATGCCATTTTTTTCAGTTGTCCTCTATTGTTCAGTAGTGCTAATTTTCTCTGAGAAATGGTGTTTGTCATCCATCTGATTTGTGTTGTTCAATCATTCATCATATTTACCATTCTGTACTGGTTAGCTCTACTACAGAAGACATCACTTATGCCCTTTTCCCAAATTGTAATTTCTCTGACCTAGAACATTTAAGGACAAAGTAAGGCTCCAAAAATTTGAGATCTAGCTAAAGCTAGATCTTGTTCAGATTGAATTTTGGAGATTATCTGAAGGATATACATAGATAAAATCAAGAGAAAAAGAAAAACAATGCAATATAATTTTTATTGTGACCCATTTTTTGGTCTACAACATCAAGATCTGACTGCTCTACAATGTGTAGAAATGGAAATTAAACTTAAGAACATGAAGCCAGGGGAAAGAGCAGAGGAGGATAATTAAATATATATGAGGGAAAATTCCATGCTGGAGGTAAAACACTTTTAAAGGTACTTAGATTTAAAAATATTTCAAAAGAAAATTCCAAAAGATTGGGTATAGTGTTATTGTCAATAAAAGAACTCAGGAATAGCAATAATATGACAAAATTATATCTACATAGTATTTCTAAAATCAGTAAAGCACTTTACATAACGTCTCTTGAATTTAAAACAACCATCAGGGTATACTTTAAGTATTTTTATCATTATTTTGCACATGATGAAGTCTCCTTGTATCCTAAAAACCAATTCTCAATGTCCATTTAACTAGCATATCTTGTCCTGAGATATCTTTTCTTGGACAATTCTGAAAATGAGCTCTTCTACCTTTTAAAATGATTAGATAGGAGGATTCTAGGAAGATGTGGAGTAAGTCAGAAAATTTCAAGCTCCCCAGATTTCCCCCATAAGCAGAACAAATGTATATCTGGGGTGGACATAGAGTGATGAAAAACAAAGAAAACTTGGGGCAGAAGAAGGGCCCTCCTGGGATAACCCAAGAAGACCCGAAGATAGACGCTAGACTGGGAATTAGCCAATGTGAAGTGCAAACACCTCCAGGCTAGCTCCACAAAAACAGCTGGTGGGGATCCCTGCATTTACTCCACCACCTTGGCTACCTTCAAGTAGTCCAGTTTTGTTGGAGCAGAGAGGTGATGAGTAATGGGAAATCATTCTTGAAAAATAGGCAGGGGTCATACTGTGAAGTGTTCTGTGTTTTGAATGTAATGTTAGAGGAGTTTACACTTTATTTGGACCTTGGGAGCTTGTTCTAGCAGGGGTGCCTCTATCAGGGAAGGTTGTCCTCTTTGACCAAGAGCAACTTCGGGAGGGACACACATGGAGTAGTGAGGGAGGAAGGGGACACTCGCCTAACCAGCCAGATTAGACGAATCAACCCTGGCGGTCAATGGGGTGTCAGATGTCACAGACAGATCACCCTCACATCCTTTGCACTTTAAGCAATAGGGAGTTCTGGTAGAAATGACTTAAGTCAAGAAGATGGTGAATGTGATATTTAGAACAAAGTAGATATCTATATCACTATTATATTTGTCTCAGTTAATGTCTGAATTCCCTTCCTTCCTTCCCTGCTTCCCTCCTTCCCTCCTTCCCTCCCTCCTTCCCTCCCTCCTTCCCTCCCTGCTTCCCTCCTTCCTTCCTTCCTTCCTTCCTTCCTTCCTTCCTTCCTTCCTTCCTTCCTTCCTTCCTTCCTTCCTTCCTTCCTTCCTTCCTTCCTTCCTTCCTTCCTTCCTTCCTTCCTTCCTTCTTTCTTTCTTTCTTTCTTTCTTTCTTTCTTTCTTTCTTTCTTTCTTTCTTTCTTTCTTTCTTTCTTTCTTTCTTTCTTTCTTTCTTTCTTTCCTTCTTTCCTTCTTTCCTTCTTTCCTTCTTTCCTTCTTTCTTTCTTTCTTTCTTTCTTTCTTTCTTTCTTTCTTTCTTTCTTTCTTTCTTTCTTTCTTTCTTTCTTTCTTTCTTTCTTTCTTTCTTTCTTTCTTTCTTTCTTTCTTTCTTTCTTTCTTTCTTTCTTTCTTTCTTTCTTTCTTTCTTTCTTTCTTTCTTTCTTTCTTTCTTTCTTTCTTTCTTTCTTTCTTTCTTTCTTTCTTTCTTTCTTTCTTTCTTTCTTTCTTTCTTTCTTTCTTTCTTCTCAGGTCCTCTGACTTCAGGGCTGGTGTTCTATCCACTGCACCACCTAGCTGTCCCTTGAATTCCTTATTTAATAGTATGTATCTATTATGTATTATGCCTCAGTCTAAAATCTCTGGTGCTGGTTTTTCTGTCTGTCTTTGTGATTTAGTCTAGAAATCTACCTCTAGAGTTTGGAACATAGCTTCTTCTCTCCCTCTCTTTTCTCCTCAATTTAATATCCATAAGTGACTCCAGAAGTAGCACTGCCCCAAGAAAAAGGAGAGGGCTTGAGGTTTTCCAGTTTCTGAGCATAAAATCTTTCTCAATCTCTGCCCCAAGAGGATTTAGCAATTCCCCTCAGCACCACATTAGTTCCTCCCCTTCCATAACCTTTATATTCTCCTCATACTCTTCTTCACTTCTATCAGATTATTTAGCTTCTCATTACTAACTCTGTCAGCTTCAGTTCCACCTCTAAGAAGAAAATTCCTGTTGGAAGCAGGTATGAAAGAATATTGGGTTTGAATTCTGAGTCAGAAGATGTGAGAATAAGGAGAGACTCTTTATAGCTGGGAGAGGTGAAGAGAACTTTGAGAAGACTTAGACAATAAAAGGAATGGAGATGTCTTCTCATCCATATGAGCTTTTTCTATTAAATTTTTAAGTTAATTTTTAAAAAAATTTTTAAATCATCCCTTGTTAAATTCTTACCCTTAAGCTCCAATTTCTACACTTTTGCCTCCTCACTTTTAATACTTGACTGTAACTTACTTTAGTGAGAAATGGAGTTTGTGTTACATCCTTTATTTCCACATCAACATTTCCCTGTATCTTTACCATATTTATTCTTATCTCCTGCCTCTGAGGAAGAATTAGACTCTTTTCTTTGGATGCTAATCTTTTTAGGTACTTTTAAAGTACTTTTGATCCAATTCCCTTCTGCTTCTTTTTGGACTAATGTCTTTCCATTATTATTATTTTTTATTCTCAGGCATTTAAAATCTCTCCTCTAATATACCATTTTCTTATGTCCACAAACTAACATCATCTCCTCTGTTCTACAAAAAACCCCAAACAAGTCTTTGACTTATTCTTTTATTTTCTTAAATTCCGATCTGATCTTTTTCTTCATCATCATATTCCTGGAAGAACATTCTATATTTTCTGCCTGCTTGATTTCATGGAAAGACCATAGCATTTGGAATTAGGAGACAGACTGGATGTGGTTCTGATATGGAAAACCTCTGTGATTTGGGGCAAGTTAATTCCCTTTCAGGGTCAGACTTCCTCACATATAAAGTGACAAGGCTTTTATAAATATGATGGCTTGAGACTCTTTTAGCCCTCAACATTTTGGACTCCTTTTTTAATCATTATAACTCATCATCATCAATGAGTTCAATAAGTATTTATCAAGTATCAAGTATTGTGCTAAACATTGGAAATATGGAGAAAAACAATCCTATCTTTTCCACAGTATCTTTATCCTTAAGGAACACGATCCTTGAAATATGGTCATTGGCATTAGTAATCTATGGAAGCTATTTTTTCAAAAGAATTAACAATTTCCTAATAATAGATATCCACTAATAAATCCTAATGAAATCATGGCTTCTTATTAAACTTCATTTTTCTTGATTTTTTTTTGAATCATTTAACACTGTTAAGTCAACAGTATCACCTCATGATTCTGGATACTTTGTCCTCCTTTAGCTTCTGTGACACTAGTGTTTCTGAACTCCTTTTTTAGCTCTTAGCTCTTACATCAAATATACAAATTTTACACACACACACACACACACACACACACACACACACACACACACTTTTTTTTCAAATACCAAAAATTTGCTTCTTTTATGACTTCCATCTTTGTCCTCACTGGATCCTAATATTAAATAATTAATTAAAGATTTGTTAAGTGTTAAATATGTACAAAGGTGTTTGTTCTTACTTCCTAAATATAATCATTGAAGTAAGTTATCCTCTTTCCCCCTTTTTTATCTCCCTTTCCCCTCTTTATTTACTATTTATTTTGACAAATTCACCTACTTCTGTAGTTTCAAGAATGCCCTCTTAGCACTTGATTCTCAAATTTATATCTTTGTCTAAATGACACAGTAATTGAGTGTAGGGTTTGAAATCATGAAAACCTGAGTTGGAACTTAATTAGACACTTAATGTGTGACTGTGGGTAAATTATTTGAATCTGTCTACTTCAATTTCCTCATCTGTAAAATGAGGATAAGAATAGCACCATTTCCTTCAGGTTTGCTGTGAAAAATCAAATGAGATAATATTTACTTATTGGTAAAGTGTTTTGCAAATTGCAAAGACCCTAGTATAGATGCACCTGTTTATTGGAAGATTGGTGAACTAAATCAAACTATTTGTTTTTGCTGAGTTATTTTATTTCTTAGTGCAGTTTTTTCTCTGTACATGATGAGTTAATCACCCAATTACCCACTGTTTACTTAGAGCCTATTTATCCTGTCTTCCATTTCTTCTGTTAATCTTCATCTGCCTTATCTTGTCCTCTCTTAGCCCCCATTACTTGGATCCTTCTGTTTTTCCTACTTTTCAGGTCCAAAAGAACATCATAGGGTCAGAAAAAACTGGACACTGTATCCTTCCTCTATAGCAATAACATTTTGGGGAGGAAAGTGGGGAGAAGGTAAAGCTGTGGATGGAGGAAGGTAGCTTTAATGAGCACATAGGTGCTGAGTTTTAGACACCGTTATGACACTCTGTGGTTATTCTCAGAAATGAGAAGGATGGAGGTAATTCTCAGTTTTTCTAGGGACCTTTCATGGATAAGAATTTCCCAAATGATGGAAAACTAAGGAAGGATGAGAAATACCATTCTTTAAATATCTCCAAAGCCACCAAAGTAAAATCTATCTGGAATACGCTGAGTGAGTGACTTTCTGAAGAAAAGGAGACAGATGAAATGACCTATCAAGGTCTCTTACAGCACTGGAACTTGCCCCATTTTCCTTTGTTATTTTGAGGAAAGTTTTTAATAATATGTATATAGTAAATGTTTATTGAATTTTCATTTTTTAATTACACTTTGAGGTAACAGAAGTTAATTTATTTATTTCTTGTACTCTCTTTTTTCCTAATGCAGGGAAAGAGACTTCTTGCCAGAGATTGGCCAGGATCAAACTCCTCAGCTGGTCCTACATTATTCCTTACTTTTCATAGTGAAAACCAAATCCAGCATGTTGAACACCAATCATACTGTCTTTCACCCCGCTGTGTTTGTGCTGCTTGGCATCCCAGGTCTAGAGAAATACCACATTTGGCTTTCCATTCCTCTATGCTTTATATATACAACTGCTATGCTAGGGAACAGTATTCTGATTCTGGTCATCGTCACTGAGCGCAGCCTCCATGAGCCCATGTACATGTTTCTTTCCATGCTGGCTGGCACTGACATCCTACTTTCCACTACCACTGTGCCCAAAGCTCTGGCTATTTTCTGGTTCCATGCACGGGATATCACCTTTGATGCTTGTGTGACCCAAATCTTCTTTGTCCATGTGATGTTTGTAGGGGAATCAGCCATCTTGCTGGCCATGGCATTTGATCGCTATGTGGCTATTTGTGACCCACTGAGATATTCAATGATTCTGACATTACCTGTTGTGGGGAGGATGGCTTTAGCCGTTGTTATCCGGAGCTTCTGCATCATCTTCCCTGTTATCTTCCTCCTAAAGAGGCTTCCCTTCTGTAGGACCAATGTGGTCCCCCATTCATACTGTGAGCACATTGGGGTGGCCCGACTGGCCTGTGCTGACATTACTGTCAATATATGGTATGGCTTTTCTGTCCCCATTGTTATGGTGATTACCGATGTGGTGCTCATTGCAGTGTCCTATACATTGATCCTCCGTGCCATCTTTCGTATGCCCTCTCAGGATGCTAGACACAAGGCACTCAGCACCTGTGGCTCCCACCTTTGTGTCATCCTCATGTTTTATGTACCATCCTTCTTCACCTTATTAACTCATCGTTTTGGGCGCAACATTCCACGCCATGTACACATTCTATTGGCAAACCTTTATGTGGTGGTCCCTCCCATGCTCAACCCCATTGTTTATGGAGTAAAGACAAAGCAGATCAGAGAGGCTGTGGATCACTTTTTCATGGAGATCAAGAAGTGGTTTTCTTCATCCTCTTTGGGCTGAAGTCTTCTTGATCACATTCTTTTGAATTTTTTTCCCTAAGAAGTCAAGCTTTGAATGAAATCCCCCAATCTGTTGTTTTAGAAGGTTTTTATGTTTAGAAGGTTTTCCTCTTTCAAAGAGTTGTACTGTACATGAATTTGCCTTTAAAATGATATAAATAAATGAATCTTATGATTCCCTCACATTTTAAGAGAAAGATGCCTTCAAAATTTGCTAAAACTTTTTTTTTTCTTTTTTACTTATGTGATCATGGGAAGGTGATTTAAATTTTCTGAACCTCAGTTTTATTTCCTTCAAGGTGGGTTCAATAACAATCTGCCTATCACCAACAATAGAATGAACTATGTGGCCTGCAAGGACTATTTCATTTTTGGTGTTGTATTCTCACTTCCTAGTTCTGTGTTTGTACCTAATAACCCTTAAGAAAGGGATCTTGAAGGGATTAAATGAGAGCATACATATAAAGCAATTTTTTAATTAATAGTTTTTATTTACCAGATATATGATATGCATGGGTAATTTTACAACATTGACAATTGCCAAACCTTTTGTTCTAATTTTTCCTCTTCTTCCCCCCCCCCACAGATGGCAGGTTGACCAATACATGTTCAATATGTTAAAGTATAAATTAAATACAATATATGTTTACATGTCCATACAGTTGTTTTGCTGTCCAAAAAGAATCAGATTTCGAAATAGTGTACAATTAACCTGTGAAGGAAATCCAAAATGCAGGCAGACAAAATTAGAGCAGTTGGGAATTATATATAGTGGTTCATAGTCATTTCCCAGAGTTCTTTTGCTGGGTGTGGCTGGTTCAGTTCATTACTGCTCTATTGGAACTGATTTGGTTCATCTCATTGTTGAAGAGGGCCACATCCATCAGAATTGATCATCATCTAGTATTGTTGTTGAAGTATATGATGATCTCCTGGTCCTGCTCATTTCACTCAGCATCAGTTCATGTAAGTGACTTCAGGCCTTTCTGAAATCATCCTGCTGGTCGTTTCTTACAGAACAATAATATTCCATAACATTCATGTACCACAATTTATTCAGCCATTCTCCAATTGAGGGGCATACACATAGTTTCCAGTTTCTGGCCACTACAAAGAGGCCTGCCACAAGCATTCTTGCACATACAGGTCCCTTTCCCCTCTTTAATATCTCTTTGGGATATAAGCCCAGTAGTAACACTGCTGGGTCAAAGGGTATGCACAGTTTGACAACTTTTTGAGCATAGTTCCAAACTGTAAAGCATTTTTTAACCTTTCAAGCATCAGATAAATGTTGACTGTCACTATTGTCGATATGTTTGTTGCTTTCTCTTTGTCATCTTTCTTGATGTAGGTCAACTAGACTTAGGTAAAGTCCCAATTCTATTATTTATTTATGTTTAATGTTCTAGGGACTTTGAACAGATAGATGAAGTAATTGTTTTTGTTATAAGTGAAAAAAAAACTATTGAGATGTCAGCTCATCTTTTTCTTTTTTAAATTTTTATTTATTTATTTTTTGTGAGGCAACTGGGGTTAAGTGACTTGCCCAGGGTCACACAGCTAAGGAGTGTTAAGTGTCTGAGATCTAATTTGAATTCAGGTCCTCCTGACTTCAAGGCTGGTAGTCTATCCATGGTGTCATATAGCTGCCCCGTCAACTCATCTTCTGAAGAATGAATGGAAGCATGTTCTGAACAATTCTGGTAGTCATCTGGACAGCTGAAATGAGTTTTCCGTGTTCCTGCCTGGATTTGATTTCTTCTTTTAGGATTATATTTTGAAAGTTTGTAAATTAAGAGTATTTGGTATGGTTTGAGGTAATAAATATTGTTCTGAAATGTTTATGGACCAATGTTATGTCCAGGGAATTGGGGACAACATTTTTGTTGTTCTGTGAATGAATTGGGAATGCCATAGGTAAAGTATATCAGCCATGCAAATATATTTTTGAACTAACAATGTTCCTAAAGAAAAATAGGTAGCAGGGGCTAGTTAGGCAGTGCAGTGGATAGCGCACCAGCCCTAGAGTCAGGAGGACCTGAGTTCAAATCTGGTATCAGACACTTAACACTTCCTAGCTGTGTGACCCTGGGTAAGTAAGTACTTAGCCCTAATTGCCTCAGGAAAAAAAAAGACATCAAGAAAAATTTCTCTAAAAGTCAACCCAGGTCTAAAGACTTTACATTTAATTTTCATTGGTCATCATCATATCACTTAGGATGTGTGTATGCAATTCTTCAAACATTCAATTTATTTGAAAAAAAATCTAGTTATCATTTATCAGTAAATCATAGGATTTTATTAATGCCCATATTAGGTGTCAAATACTATGGAGAAGAGGAAAAGTATAAGTATTTGTAGAATCCTGAGAGATAGATTCTATTATTAACTTTATTTTTACAGTTGAAGAAATTGAGATATAAAAAGGTTAAAAACAACTTGCCCAGGGTTATATAGATAGTATCTGAAACAAGATTTGAACTCAGGTCTTCCTGACTTTAAGCCTAGAGTTCTATATGTCATTAGCTAGTGAAAGTAATATTAAGAAATAGAATTGAGAAAATGGAATAGTCAGCACTTTTTACAGCTTATATATATCCATATACATACAGTAAATAATCCATTTGTATGGGTGATTTCTTAGAAATCACTAATATGCTCATGAATTGGATGTTTCAAATACGGTAATCAATCAACAAACATTTCTTAAAATCTTACTCTATGCCAGGCACTTTGTTGAGCTCTGAAGATAAAATAAATAACAAGAAACAGTTCCAGCTCTAAAGAACTTTCTAATATATCAAAAAGACAACATTTACACATTTTCCTTAGTTCTTTTTCTGGTTGCAGATGGCATCTTCTGTCCAAAGTCTTTTGGGATTGCTTTGAATCACTGAACCACTCAGAAGAACCAAGTCTTTCATAGTTGATCATCACATATTCTTGCTGTTATTGTGTACAATGTATTCTTGGTTCTGCTTGTTTCCCTCAGCACCAATTTATGTAAATCTTTTCAGACCTTTCTAAAATCATCTTGTTCATCAGTTTTATAAAACAATAATATTCCATTATCTTCATATACCTTCCAGTTTTATTCTTAAATGTTTTTTGAGTAAGCTATTTTAGATTAATCTATGATCAAGCTTCACAAATAGATCTATAATCATTCAAAAGACTTTGGTCTAAGTATCCACACAAGGAAAACAAAATGGATAAGAAATGAATAAAAAATATGTACTGTCTCCAAAATGATCTGCCTTTGGATGCATAGTCATAATGGGGATCCATTGATATGGTGAATTAAACAAATGGATAGGCAATGCATTCCATTTGTTATTAAGGAGATGAAAAGAATTGCCTTTTGTTTTAATGATTTAATGATTTTTAGTGATTTAAAGTTTCTTCCTGAAACAAAAAAATATATTTTTATTATGAAATGATGAGGTTTGGATTCCTCTGATTCCCAGTCAGGAAACCAAATGATGAGGTTCAGCACAAGGCAGAGTTGTGGGAACCCCTTCTGGCCAGTGCAGGTTCTTCATAAAAGAATTTACAAGCCCAAAAAGTTAGACTGGCACAAAGAAGTTTATTGGCACTGAGAAGTTAGCTTTTGCTAGGAGGCTGACTTCTTCAGTGGCAAGATCCTGACAGAAAAGTAAAGGTCTAGCAGAGAAATCCTGGCAGAGAGATAAAGAGGGGTTAATGCTGAAAAGAGAATATCTTCTCAGCAGACAGGGGGTCCTTGCAGGCAACTATGCCAAGGAGAAGTCCCTTGGCCTGGCATGTTCTTGCTTTTGGCCCTCTGCAAAGAACTGAGCAAGCAGAAACCTATTTTATCTTGGCTGGGAGCTGGGGGAGTTTGAGTTGAAATCAGACCAAAATCTTCCAATTGAATGAATGTCCCTGGACTAATCTTCAACTCCATAGAGGTTGGAAGGTGTAAAGGAATGAAATTACTTATCTTGATTTCCTAGGGTGGGTCTTTCTCAGGAGAGAGCTTCTCTGAGAGTTCAAGGAGAATTTCTCTCCTTCAAGGAGTTTCTCAAGCATTTACCTCATGGTCCCCTCCCAAGTCAGGACAGTATCAGGATTTCTCCATCACAATATTCTTCCCATTCAGTTATAGAAATAAGCATTCTGAAGCACGGCAATATCTGAATAGCTAAAATTGAGTATGACCAAAGGCAAATGGATAAGTGCTTTCATCATGTAGCTCTCTAAAAAGACTAAGGTTCAATATTCCATATCTCAATCTTACAGATGTCACACAAGGATCCTAAGCAAAGCTACATTTCTGCTTCAGAATTCTATGGGGACTCTGAGTCACTGGAGATTTGATTTTCTAATACTATTAATTCATTTCTCTCTTTCAGTGCATTTCTCCCTCTAATCTTAACTTCCAGTAATCAGCACCCCCAGTTTCATTTAGCCAGTTAAAATTAGATAGCTACTACAAAGGAATATTTACTTAAAAGATATAGAAAGAGCACAAATACAAGACATTTCTCCTCACACTTGGGGGAACATTTCTCCCATATGCAACCTTGTCTCTTTGAGGATTGGGCTCAACTTGAAAGCAGTTGCTACAATTTATTTTTCCTATTAACTTCTGAATGAATGGAGAAGTCACTTTTCAATTCCTTCTAACTTCTGTCCTTCAATCCATAGCAATTCTCAGTCAAGTGGATTGGACTCTGCTCCTTATTATACTCAACTGCTGTCACAATCTAGCATGGATCCTAGTTTTCAGACTTCTGGAGGCTTACTTTGCCAACCTTTTAATGCTCATAGTGCTTAGTTGTAATGCAGTATATAGAATGCAGTTAGGAAAACCTGAGTTCAAATTCTTCATAACACACTTAACAGCTGTGTGGACATGGGCAAGTCACTTAATTTAACCTGTTTCCCCATCTATAAACTGGGAAAAAATAATAGTATCTAATTTTTGAGCAGTTGTGAAAGTTAAATGAGATACTACTGATAAAGCACTTTGTAAATCTTAAAGTGCTGTACAATTGTTAATTATTATTACTATTACTGTCCCTAGAAATGAAAATAACTACAAAATAGAAATAGCAACAGTGGAGGCAGTTTAAGTGATAAAATAAAGATCCAGAGTTTTACAGAACTCTCTGAATCAGTACTCAAACATAGCCAGGAAGCAGAGAAGGCTGAATGACAGTAGATTTTATGGGTGTTCTCAGATTCAGTGTAGCAAGCAAATGAAAGCCTTTTTTTCTTCATGTGGTAAGCAGATTAGAAAAAATATATTTACCTGTTTTGAAAACCACATGGGGATAGTATCGGTAAAATATGCCACATATGTTCCCAGGGACTACCTTTTAAGAATTTTGAGGTAGTATAAAGGATGTCATTAGAGAAACAAATGAGCAAAAATGAAGATTAAACTAGATTGGGGAGAGTGATGAATACTTACAGTGCTCTACTTGCATTTTTGTTATGTCAAATAAAAATAAGTTAGCTCTGTGTAACACACTGGTAGACTCTCTGATATCAACAATTGGGAGGATGTAGACAATAGTTGCATGGGATGGGCAGCATGGAGAGATCAATAACTACATCTTTAGAGAGAGGAGTCATACCAATAGTTCCTTGTGAATATTCCAGGCAAGTTTTATGGTTACAAATCATATAGTTTCCCAAAGATCAAATTTGCGGATCACCAAAAAGGAAAAATAGAGAGGTGGATCATAGGAGTAATCTGCAACATATTGCCAATGAAGAATCTCACAGAAGAAGGAGGTATAATTGGAAACAAAAGTGATTCATCACCATGCAGGAAGAATGAAGAACTGAAGTGTAATTGGTGAAAAGTCTGCATGATCCATTTCTATCTATACTGACAGAAATACTTGCTTGGGTTAAAATCCTGCCTCAAACACTCAACTTCTCAAGTCTTCATCTGCAGTAGGAAGGATTTGGACTTCATGGTCTCTAAAGTCCCGCCTAGCTTTAAGTCTGTGCTCCTACCAATCCAGCAACAATGATCTTATTGAGAAAGTAGGCATTTGCCATTGTTTAGTCATTTTTAGTTGTGACTGACTCATTGTGACCCCATTTGGAGTTTTCTTGGCAAACACCCTGGAGTGGTTTGCCTGATATTTCCTTCTTCAGATCATTTTACAGATGAGGAAATTAAAAAGGGTAGAGTGATTTGCCCAGGTACGCAGCTAATGTATATCTGAGGGCAGATTTAAATGCAGGACAATGAGTCTTCCTGACTTCAGGCCTGTTATTGTCCACTGTGCCATGTAGCTGTCCTAGTAGGTACAGGAGCCATAGTTACTATTGTTTTTTGTGTCTCCTTTTGGGGAATTGATAATGTTTACAGATAATTAATCTTTCTGAGTCTTAGTTTCTTTATCCACAAAATCGGGATGATAAAACCTGTAATCCTACCCACAGGTTCTGAAGCTCAAAAGAGGTTATGTTCAATGCTTTACCAACTTTAAAGCACTATGTAAATATTAATTACTAGTACTATGATGCTATTCTTGGGTTCTTATTTTGGCAGTAAGACTCTTCATTTTCTTTCTTTTGAAATTTTCTTTTGGGGATATTTTAAAAACTGAGATCTGAAAGGTGTGACACAGTTCCCTTTTATTGTCCTGACTCAGTTTCCCTAATTGCCTTTCCTCGGTTTCCCTGAATTGTTCTGTCTCAGTTCCTAATTGTTCTGTTGAATTCTGCAACACCACTTTTCCCTCCTAATCACATGATTCAAATAAGGAGAAAGACCTTCTATCTTAGAATATCAGGTGCCTCTTCCTATTATGTCATCCCAATTTATCAGAATGTCCCAGATAGTCCTGTACCCGCTCTCAGCATTCTGACTCCGTGCCTACCTTGGTTTATACTTGTAGTTGAGTCACACACACACACACACACACACACACACACACACACACACACATGTGTCATTGAGAACTCATTTTGGCTGTTGGATTCTTGGAAATGATAGTGGCTATTAAAGTTATTGAACTTATGGTAATTGTGTCTTTGGAGGTTAGTATCATCTTTCATAGCTTTGACTGATTTTATGACTGAAAACCATTGGACCCAAAGAAGGGTCATGAATGCTAAGTGCCCTTTTCTTTCTAGGATTCCACATGTGACTTCTATGTTGGTGAGATATGTTGGTGTGGGATAGGACCTGGCATTTCTCAGACTGGTCACAATAGAAACCTTAAGATAGCTTATAGATTATTTGGAGACTCGGTGATGGAGGAAGCACGGATACATAAAAAGAATAGGTAAATGGTTTTTTTTAGTAGCTAATCCATAGAGATTAATTCAGCTAGAAACTTTCAGCAGATCAATTAATCCAGAGATTCTCTAAGGAAAACATGTATGAGAAGTTTCTTTATGACTGTGCTCCCTTGAGATTCTGTCAGAGAAAGGATAAATACTCCTCTGTTTTATGTTACACTTTCTGATGTCTATGGCTCTTTGATTCAAACAAAAAGCATATCATTGGAATTGGGGTAAGTTTTGCAAAAATTACTGAGAGGAGAATGTATGTTGTTTCCTGGCTTTTTGTTTTCCTGGAATTCTTTTTTTCTGAATGATATTCTTATAAAAGTGAGGAAGGAAATTCTAACATGTTCCAAGACCTTTTAAACGTCAGATGTCTCAGTCATCATTTCTTTTCCTCAACTTTAAGATTGAACCTATCAAAGAAGATCATGAGAATGATCTGTTAACTCAGGTTGGTGATCCAACTATTTTGGATTTTGGCCTTGAGAGGGCATGAATTTTCTCTGTAACTTTGAGTGAAAATACTCCTGAATTTTTTCTATTTATCTATCTATCTATCTATCTATCTATCTATCTATCTATCTATCTATCTATCTATCTATTTATTACAAACATTTTATGCTTAAGTAATTTTTCAGCATTGACAATTGCAAAACCTTTTGTTCCAATTTTCCCCCTCCTTCCTCCCACCCCTTCCCCCAGATGGCAGGTTGACCAATATATGTTAATTATGTTAAAGTTCCCGAATTTTTTTCTAATGAACCCTCATGTAGGAGTCTGCCAGTAATTGTTAAAAACTGACTCTCCATTTATACTTTAACATATGTAACATGTATTGGTCAACCTACCATCTGGGGGAGGGAGGTAGGGGTAAGGAGGGGAAAAACTGGAACAAAAGACTTGGCAATTGTCAGTGCTATAAAATTACCCATGCATATATCTTGTAAATAAAAAGCTATAATAATAATAATAAAAGAAATGATGATAACATTAAAAAAAAACCTGACTCTCCAATAAAAACAAACCCAGGAAACACAAAAAACTTGCCCAGGTTCACACAATCAGTATGTATCTGAGGTGAGACTTAAACTAGGATTATTCTGTCTCTGAAGACACTTCTCTATCTGCTATGCCACAGTTTTTATTAGTTTTAAATAGTTTTTCAAACTTTGAGGGTGGGTAAGTGAGGGAGGCATCACTCAGCTTCACAAATATAGGATGAAAAGGGCATAATTAGATTATAGTTCTCATGAAAAAGGTCTAGTGGTTTTAGTGAATGATAAACTTGATGAATCAATAGTATAACATGGGAGCCAAATAAGGAAGACTGTACTGTCTGGATTGAGAAATTTGATGGCTCCACTGTACTCTGCTTTGATCAACTACCCATTTAAAGTAAATAACAGCTAATAACAGCATTTGTAAAGCCTTTTAAAGTTGGCAAGGTATTTAACAAATATCCTGTTTGATCTTCACAACAACCCTAGTAGAATTCTCCATTTTTTTAGATGAATAAACAGAGGCACACAGAGGTTACATGAATTGCCCAATAGCTGGTAGTGTCTGAGGTAGGATCTCAACTTAACTCTTATTCTCTATAGGTCCAGCACTATCTATGGATCTACTTAGCTGTACTCCACTCTGTCCTTGGTGCCATTTCTAAAACACATTTTAGGAAAGTCATAAATAAGCTGAATTATATCCAAAGGAAGATGTCATGTCATGTGAAGGTCAGTTGAAGGTAATTAGTCTGTTTAGCCTGGAGAAGAGATGATGAGAATATTACAGTTGTCTTTAAATATTTGAAGGGATATCATATGGAATTAACATGTATGTTAGATTTGTTCTGCTCAGCCCCAAAAGGCAGAACCAGAAGCTAGGAGTTGGAGTTGCAGTGAGGGAGATTTTAGGTTTGATGCAAAGAAAAATCTTAGAGTGACTCAATTAGCCATTTCTGGAAATAGAGAGCTTCCTTGCTCTGGATGTCTTCAAGAGAAAATTAGATGATCTGTTGTTGGAGTTGTTGTAGAAGGTAGATTTCAGGTATTAGACAAAATGGCAAATGGGATACCTTTCAAGTCTTAGATTCCTTTTTTCCACCTTGAGGCTGGGGTTAAGTGACTTGCCCAGGGTCACACAGCTAGGAAGTGTTAAGTGTCTGAGACCACATTTGAACTCGGGTCCTCCTGAAATCAGGGCTGGTGCTCTATCCACTGCACCACCTACAAGTCTTAGATTCTAATTCTATTATTTTGGAATTTTTGGGAAAAGTCCATGACTATTTCTATAATATCCCTTTGGACTTTATAGGTCTTCCTCTCTCCCCCTAATCCTTAGTCTTTCTAGTCTGAGGATCCCTGATATTTTTAATCTTTCCTCCTATGACACAATGTCAATCCTTAGCACACTTGTAAAGCAGGTGGTGAATGGTTTTTAGTTCAGCCTCCCACTTATATCTTTTGATGGAACTTCTTTCTCTTCCTCTTACTGGCTTAGAGATTTACTTACTCTTTCCTTAACAAGAAAGGATCTGACACTCAGCCACACTAATGTGTGAGTAGGTGGAATAGTTATACTTTAGTCAAGTTTTCTTTCTAATACCTTTAAAATCATTTGAAGTTGGCATCTACCTGTTCAACCTGTGCATGAATATGGTTTTAATGGAGCTCTTATGCTTTTGATAATTTTACTCATTTCTGCAAATTCTCTTTGAGCAATCTTTTCTTTCCTTTGAGGAGTGACCATCAGACTTGTGCACAGTTTCAAACACAATATAGATGTCTACCAGGGCAGAAGAGCAAATCTTTTCTTTTTAATTTTTTAAAATTAATTTTATAATTATAACTTTTTTTGACAATACATATGCATGGGTATTTTTTTTTTTTTACAACATTATCCCTTGCACTCACTTCTGTTCCGAATTTCCCCCTCCTTCCCTCCACCCTCTCCTCTAGATGGCAGACAGTCCCATACATGTTAAATATGTTATAGTATATCCTAGGTAAAATATATGTGTGCAGAACCGAATTTCTTGTTGCACAGGAAGAATTGGATTCAGAAGGTAAAAGTAACCTGGGAAGAAAAACAAAAATGCAAACAATTTACACTCATTTCCCAGTGTTCCTTCTCTGGGTGTAGCTGTTTCTGTCCATCATTGATCAATTGGAAATGAATTAGATCTTCTCTTTGTTGAAGATATCCACTTCCATCAGAATACATCCTCATACAGTGTTGTTGAAGTGTATAATGATTCCCTAGTTCTGCTCGTTTCACTTGGCATCAGTTGATGTAAGTCTCTCCAAGCCTCTCTGTATTCCTCCAGTTGGTCATTTCTTACAGAACAATAATATTCCATAACATTAATATACCACAATTTACCCAACCATTCTCCAATTGATGGGCATCCATTCATTTTCCAGTTTCTAGCCACTATGAAAAGGGCTGCCACAAACATTTTGGCACATACAGGTCCCTTTCCCTTCTTTAGTATTTCTTTGGGATATAAGCCCAGTAGTAGCACTGCTGGATCAAAAGTTTGATAACTTTTTGGGCATAATTTCAGATTGTTCTCCAGAATGGTTGGATTCTTTCACAACTCCACCAACAATGCATCAGTGTCCCAGTTTTCCCACATCCCCTCCAACATTCATCATTATCTTTCCCTGTCATTCTAGCCACTCTGACAGGTATGTAGTGGCACCTCAGAGTTGTCTTAATTTGCATTTCTCTGATCAATAGTGATTTGAGAAGACCAAATGTCAGAATTTTATTCCCCTTTTTCATTCACAAATATATTTTGGACTGACATATAGAGAAGATATAAATCAATATCTGATACAGATAATAGAACATTCCTTGGAGTTCATTACATAATTTGCCTTTTAAAAATACACAGAAACATTATATTTAAAGGAGATATCTTTACTTTCTTCAAGTGTTTGGAGGACTTCGGGAAAAGAAATGGATTTGTTATTGTTTTCAGAAGACAGAAACGAGAAAAATAGTGTGAAAGGTGCAGAGGGAGAATATAAGGAAACATTTCCAAGCCATTATTATTTAAATGTATAAAATATTTATTTAAAGAGAGGTTAGCCGGTGACTTGTTGAAATCAATAAAAATCCAGTTCAAATTCAGTCTCAGACACATTACTGTGTGACCTTGGACAAGATACTTAACTTCTATGCCTCAGTTTCCTCATATTAAAAATGAGAATAAGAATAGCATATACTTCCCAGGATTGTTATGAGAATCAAACAAGATCCTATTTGCAAAGTATCTGGCACATAGTAAATGCTATGTAATTATTATTATTAATATTACTTGTGCCCACGTAGGTTTTACTCAGCAGAATCTAAGTTCCTTAACAGTGAGAACTGCTATGTTTTTGCCTTTATATTCAGAATATCTAATACCATGCTTGATTAATAGTGCTTAATAAATATTTGTTGAATTAAGTGACAGTTTATGGAGGCAAAAGCAGGAAAAAAACTAATAGTGAGTATAAATAGAGAGTGATATTGTTTATGGATCTGATTCTAAAATATCCCTAATAATGGTCACACTAATTAAACTAGCTCACTTGCTTTCATCTAAGTCCTAGAGGAGTTGCAATCTGCACTGATGGAGCAAGTACCCACACAGATGATATCACAGCTCCTTTTGTTTTGAAGTCTTGTTAGAGGTTGGATTCTGTCCAGTGTGGTTATATTCCCTTATTCATAGAAATATATAATTATGTTCCTTGATGGCAGGAGCTATCTCCAGTACCAATGTAGGCAATTGATAAATTCTTATTTAATTGAATTAGATTGAATTGAACTTAGTTGGCATCTTGCCCTGGTTCAGACATGTGGCCAGGTTGAATGAACCCTCAGTTAGCATATTGTAGAAGGGAATTCTCTTCAGAAAGAATGCCTTTTGATATCCCTTCTAAATCTGAAATTCTGTGGGTCAATAAGAACTCAGCATAAAGATGATTATTTTAAAAAAAGTCAATTTTTGAATAAAAATTATCTTTTATATTTGCCAAAAAAGAGAAAAAAATAATTCAATGACTCTGGTGTATCAAATATATTTTCAGTGCTTTTACATATGTCAATATATCCCTCTCACCTTTCCTTCTTGGGAGGTGGGGAAGGGGAATGGTTCTCATTAAAGAATTAAAAAGAAAAAAAAGCAATGAAACTTAACAATATATTAGTCTTATATCACATATAATATTAAATACCTATAGTACCTATGTTGTTTTTAAACAATAATTTTTTACTAAACACAAGATCAAGCAAAAGCCATTCATGATAAACAAAAAAGAAAAATAATAAGATGCTCAAATCAGGTTCCAAGTGAACAGACAAAGCTGTTTTTACCTTCTAGATATGATCCTTTTAGGGATATGCCTGTGTTTCATCAATTTTTCCTTTTTTATTTTATTACTTTTATAATTATAATTTTTTTGACAGTATATATGCACGAGTAATTTTTTTATAACATTATCCCTTGTATTCATTTTTCCAGATTTTCCCCTCCCTCCCTCTACTCCCTCCCCTAGATGACAGGCAATCCCATCCATTTTACATGTGTTACCGTATAACTTAAATACAATATATGTGTGTAAATCCAATTTTCTTGTTGCACATTAAGTATTGGATTCCGAAGGTATAAGTAACCTGGGTAGATAGACAGTAGTGCTAACAATTTACATTCACTTCCCCAGCGTTCCTTCTCTGGGTGTAGTTGTTTCTGTCCATCATTGATCAGCTGGAAGTGAGTTGGATCTCCACTTCCCTCAGAATACATCTTCATACATAAATAAAATCTTAACTTGCATGGTACACTTTCCCTCCTCCCATTTCCTGGGATTGACAGATTTTAGCGTCAAAAGATGGCTTGAGTACTGACCATGTCTTGTTCTTATGGTATACCTAAAAGTAAATAATTGAATCTCTTTAAGCCTTAGTTTCCTCATTTTTTTTCTTTCTTTTTTTTCTTTCTTCTTTTTTGCAAGGCAATTGAGATTAAGTAGGAAGTAAATGTTTGAGGCCAGATTTGAACTCAGATTCTCCTTACTTCAGGATTAATGCTCTATCGGCTGAGTTCCACTTTCCTCATTTTCTAGACTGTCTCAGAGAAGTGTTATGAGAAAGAATTTAATAAATCTTAAAAGTATTATATGTGTAACACATTATGATTATGATTACAATTATTTTTTTCATAGTAACATGATGGACTAATGTGATTTAATTATCTTATTCATATTTATGGACTACCACCTCTGGTCTCCCATCTATTTAATTAATAATCAGTTAACCAATAAATTTTTTTTTAAAACCTCTTACATGCCATGCACTGTGCTAAATATTGAGCATGTAAATCCCAAAAAAGAAAGATAGTTGCAGCCTTAGAATCTTATAATCCAATCGGGGAATATAGCACACACAAGGAAGTTGAATGGTGGGGAGAAGGAAAAGATACTGGACATGAAAGCATAGTAGAAAAGTGAGAGAAGATAGGTTGAAAATACAACATAAACATGGCTGTTAAATTTCAAGTGTTATAAAAAGGCTTGATTTTTTTTTAAACCATGTCCCATTCTAATTTTGTTTAGTCTTGGTCTCATTTTCTTATTCTTATGTTTTTTTCAGTCTTTGCAGAAGGAATTTCAAGCTATGATTGAAAATAATTTCACTATCTTCCATCCTACTGTATTTATCCTGCTTGGTATCCCAGGGCTTGAGAGCTACCATATCTGGCTTTCTATTCCATTTTGCCTCATGTATGTGATTGCAGTGTTGGGTAATGGTGCTCTCATCCTTGTCGTCCTCACTGAGCGCAGTCTCCATGAACCTATGTACATCTTTCTTTCCATGCTGGCTGGCACTGATATACTACTTTCTACAACCACTGTGCCCAAGGCACTGGCCATCTTTTGGTTCCACGCTGGGGAGATTGCTTTTGATGCCTGTATCACCCAGATGTTCTTCATCCACGTTGCTTTTGTGGCTGAATCTGGAATCCTGCTTGCCATGGCGTTTGACCGATATGTTGGGAAAATTTCCCTGGCTATTTGGGGAAGGAGTATTGGGACTATATTTCCCATTATTTTCCTGCTGAAGAGACTGCCATACTGCAAGACCAATATCATCCCTCACTCATACTGTGAGCACATTGGTGTGGCTCGGCTGGCTTGTGCTGACATCACCATTAATATTTGGTATGGTTTCTCGGTCCCAATGGCATCAGTATTAGTTGATGTTGCACTCATTGGTATATCTTACACCATGATCCTTCATGCTGTCTTCAGATTACCCTCCCAGGAGGCTCGGCACAAAGCACTCAACACCTGTGGCTCCCACATTGGGGTCATCCTACTTTTCTTCATCCCATCATTTTTTACCTTCTTGACTCACCGCTTTGGTAAAAACATTCCCCATCATGTCCATATCCTCCTTGCCAATCTCTATGTTCTTATCCCTCCCATGCTCAATCCTATCATTTATGGGGCAAAGACCAAGCAGATTAGGGACAGTATGGCTCACATGTTCTCTGTCATGGCCAAGGGGTAGGAGGCTCATGGTCTGGCTGAACTCTGAGTGATCTCCTTCTGTAGAAGATTCTGTGAAAAAAGTGGAAATTTGGGGAAATAGCCAAGAAATAGTGGATTGATATTTATTTTTTTGTGCTAGGGAGATGTTTTACATATAAAGATTTAGGAATCACTAAGTACAATGTAGCTCCTTTTGGACAGATGTAGGATTTATCCCTATAAATTTCATATTCCAAATCATTATCTATGTCTCTACTCTACAAAGATTGCAGCACTATCATCCCAAATAGCATTAATTAATTAACACTATCATGTATTCACTGGGTATAGTGTCACTATTATCTTTGTTTTCCCAAGAATAATTTGATCTCTGTGTTCAGAGATGTACAGAGAAGATGACAAAGAAATGGTCCCTGCCATTGGCCCTTGGGGGAGTTTTTTAGTTGAGATAAGGGAAAACAAAGATGGAATTTGGTGATTCTGAAGGAAATAAAATTAAATAAAACTAGTTACACAATTAAGGGCAGCTTTTTTCAAGTAGGAATAATTTGATGTGGAAGGCACAAATTATATGAAGAATAAATCTTTGATAGGGTAGCTAGGTATCACAGTGGAAAGAGTACTGGGTTTGGAGTCAGGAAAACTTAACATCCTGAGTTCAAATATGGCTTCATATAGTTATTAGCTGTTTGACCCTGGGCAAATCACTTAACCCTGCTTGCCTCAGTTTCCTCATCTGTAGAATGAACTGGAAAAGGAAATGACATATCATTCCTGTATCTTTGTCAGGAAAATCCCAAAGGGATTAAGAAGAGTTGGACATGACTGAAGTGTTGGATGAAATTGAAAATAACTGAAAATCTAAACAAATCTTTGATAAAACTCAAGCAAAGAATCCAACTAAAAGAAGGAAACCATGGTCTACAACAAAGGAAGATTTTTGACATGTGAAACTAAGATACCCTACAGCATCAACTATGTAGATATGTATTTTTTATCCTTTAATATATTCTAATATATTCGATATTTTACTTCAGAAACAAAAATCTCCTAGGCTTAGTGTTCTAGAATAAAGAGAGCAAAAGAATGGAAAAAGATTTCAAGTTCATGGGGATTTGTTAAAAGAACATTAGGAACTTGATTCCAGAGAAGTGAAGACACTTGGGGCAAATGATAGATAAGCTATTTGCAAATATTTGAAGAGCTAAGATGGATTAAATTGTTCCTCTTATCTTTTGAAGTCAGAACTAATCATAAAGATGGAAATTTCAAAGAGGCCTATTTGGAATTGACTTTTAGAAAAAATTTCTAACAATTAAAGCTATCAAAAGGAAGAATGAATTCTTCTTTCATGTTGGAGATCTTAAAGCAAAGACTGCATGGTTATTTGTTGGGAATGCTTTAGAAGGGATTCTTTTTTAGGCGTGAGTTGGACTAGATAGCAGCTGAAATTTTCTTAAACTTTGAAATTTTGTGATACTGCATCCACTCATGTATCTTCTTGGAAATAGAGCTTCTTCTTTCCTCAGAATCATTGAATCTTACAGTTGCATGGGACTACTGAAGCCAAGTCCATCTGGGCAGAATGGCATAAATGGACATCCAGTGTGAATCTTGAATATCTACAATGAACAGAAAACTGCTACCTCCTGAATTTACTCTCAGTTGTACATTTGCATAGCCCTAATAGCCAGGAAAATTTTACTTATGTAATTGTACCTTGAAAAATGCCTTGTTTGCCCAAAGAGAATCTAATCTGTTCCCACAGACTACCACAGTTCTAACCTTGGCCAGTCATACATTTCACTGTCGTGTTCCCATCCTCTACTAGTTATAAAAGAGGTGAAATTCTGGGATAAAAATCTTTTATGGATGAATTGGTCAAGTGAATTGGGGGTGTCATGTGAGGAGAGGAAAAGAATAAGTTAAAAGAATAATGGGAGATAGGATACATGAGTGGATGGAGTATAGTGAGCAACTGTGATACAGGAAAGATTACAAAGAAGTGTACCTTATAATCAAGACAATATATAGTTTTGTTTTTTGTTTTAGTGAGATGACTAAGAATTCTCTTTACTATCCCAAACTTCTCACAATAATCATCTGATCTTTTTCTTTGTAAGTAACTGAGTGGTTTCCAGAGCTTCTTGAAAGAGAAGCACATGGTACCAGATAGTTTTCAGGAAACACATGTGGAGAGAGAACCGCAGACATGGGGGAGAAAACTTCCTCAAGCAACTCCTGATTTATTTCCAGCTTTATTCTCTAGAGATAGATAGAATATAATCTGTTCTACCTGTCTTATACTACTTGGGCAAAATTAGTCTCTCCCTCTTAGTTTGATCTGAGATATTATTTCACTCCCAGACAAAGAATTTATTCACTCCTGAGGATTTTAAAAGCAACCCTAATAGGTGGAACTTCTCTAATTTCAGCTTGCTTTTTACCATATATAACAGGTAAATATCAATTTACCTAGTATTTTTAAAATTTAGGATAGTCTTTTGTGTAGCCAGATTTTGGGGCAAGGAGCAAAGATGTTGAGTGTAGAGTAAGGGATATCTCTTAAGAAAATCAGGGAAATGGCCTTTCTTGTAGACAGGCTTACATGCCTAAACTAAAGATATTTGAGGTAGATATATAGATGAAATTCTAACCTGATACATAACACTTGAACAATGGAAAAAAGAACACTTCTGGGGCCTTCTGCCCTTTGCCCTATTAGTTATTGTTATGGTGACATAGAAACTGTCCTGGGTTCTTTTCTACAGAAGTGGATTAGGTCTCAGATCATATCTATTCATGTAAGCCATAAACTTTACCTTGTATTTAGATACCCATGTGAATATACATGTCATACATTTTGATGAAAAAAACTGAGCTCTAGATAGGTTAAATGATTTATTTACCTAGGGTCACACAATTAAAATGTCTGAGGTAGAATGCAAAGCCAGGTCTTCCTGTAATCAAATCTAATATACCATGCAATAATCCATATTGCCTCTAGATAGTCTGGTGGTTCTTAAACATACATTCTTTCTATTATATTTGTGTCTTAGTTGTGTAAGGTTGGGCTGCTGATGAGAGGTCAAATCAAGGTTTCTTACCTATGTTCCTCCTGATCTTTTCCTGCTACTCTAATTCTCTTTCCACTGTTGCATAGAATGGGGAAGGCTCTCTCCTTGAACCATAGAATAATGAGAAAGGTCTATTGTAGAAACTCTCCCAAGCATTCCCCAGATAGAACTTACTGCTGAACTCATATTTTTCCTAGGGGAAACTGGAGTTTTGCTTTTACTGCTCCCTAACTGTTAGGATTACTAAGTGAGAACTGAGGTTGTCTGGATAGTGACGAGGTGAGAATTCAGGTTGGACAATTACAAGGTGAGAACTCAGGTTGACTTGATGGAAGGAGCAGGCTCATTGGCTGAGGTGGTTCTTCCCAGAAGCCCTTGCATTATCCCACGCCCATTCTCTGGGAGAATAAAAGAGAGGACTCCCAGAGATAAAAAGAAGACTCTGAATTGCATCAGGCTTGACGGGGCTCTCTGCAGGAAGGGAAGTCACTTCTTTGGACAAGAGTTAACAGCAACTGCCTGGAGACAACGGTTCGTTACAGGAAGAAGAATCTGACTGAAAGATTTGAGTAGACACAGCAGATCTCTTTCCAGAGAGCGATCCGGCAGCTTCTGGAGACAATAGCACGCTACATTTGGCGCCCGAACAGGGACAGACACAGTCCTGATTCCAGTGGAAAAGCTTCCGATCTAGATCTCAGTCTCTCTGACCCAGAACCGTGAGTAACGAGGAAACTTTGTTAAAGATTAAGTGAGCGTGCTAATAGATAAATAAGGAACTTAACTTGTTAAGGGCTAAACCAGGAATCTCTTATAGCTGAAATGGGGCAGATGTTAGCTATATTCAATCCCTGGACCTCAGCCGACTCAACCCCAGCCCCAGAAGCAACCTCAGCTCCACCCCCATTCAGGAGTGGTACTGTAGAGAGTATAATCAAGATAATTGAGGAGCAGAGTTTACTTGTAACCTGGGTACAGATTGCTAAACTCTTGGCTGCATTAAGACGCACATCCCCTTGGTTCTTAGAGGAAGAAAAGATAGATGTAGATAAATGGAAGCTAGTGGGATATGAAATGAAAGAATTTCAAGCAAAAAATGGGCCTCGTTCAATTTCTGCAGAAGTATTTTATATCTACAACATAGTTCAATTAGCCTTAAACTATCAAGCAAGTTGTAGGAGAAGGAAAAGTTTTAAAAATGAACAGAGGAGGAAGTGTGAGAAAAAAAGGAAAGATCAAGATCTTGCCCTAGAACAAGAAGATTTAAATGAGGAATTATGGTATGATTCTCTTGAAGAACCTTCAACTCTGCCTAGAGAACAGATTATTGACAGGCCCACATCAACCCCACCTTCAGAGGTGGAGGAAGAAGGAGGGGAAGAGGCAGAAACACAAACAGAATTGCCTGTGAAGCAGCCTAAGCCTATGACAAGATTAGAAAAAGCATTGGTTAGAGCTAAGAGAGAAGGACAGGATATAAGTGATTTTATACATGCATATCCTGTGATTGAAAATACTGACTCTGTAGGTAAAAAAAGGAGAAGATATGCACCTTTAGATTTGAATAAAGTTAAGGATTTGAAAAAAGGTTGTACCCTTTATGGGGCTACATCAGCTTATGTCAAAATGTTACTAGATGGTTTGTCTTATGAAGTCCTAACCCCGAATGATTGGAAATCCATAGCAAGGACATGTCTGGAACCTGGAGAAAATTTATTATGGCTTGCGGAATTTCATGAATTATGTAAAATTCAAGTCAGATGCAATTTGGAAATAGGAGTTAACACACAATTCACTTTTGAGCACTTAGCTGGTGAAGGTCAGTATGGAGAGAATTCGGAACAGATTCATTATACCATGACAATATATGAACAAATTGCTAAGGCTGCAATAAAAGCTTGGGGTGTCCTTCCTGGACAGAAAGATCATGGAGAGGCTTTCACTAAAATACAGCAAGGTCCCAATGAACCTTTTGCAGATTTTGTGGGACGTTTGCAAACTGCTGTCAAAAGAACTATTGGAGAAAATGCAGCTACAGAAATAATGACCAGACATCTGGCTAAGGAAAATGCCAATGAGATTTGCAAAAGAATTATATGGGGGTTAGACAAAGATGCTCCTTTAGAGGAGATCATAAGACGCTGTGCTACAGTGGGAACAAATGCTTTTTACACCCGGACAATGATGAATGTGGAAAGACAGGGTCCCTCCTGGCAAGGGCCTTCTAGAGAAACTCGGCGATGTTTTCAATGTGGAAAAATTGGGCATCTAAGAGCTCAGTGTAGGTATGGAGATACAGTGAGAAGACAGGGTGAAAGAAGACCTAAAACCCCATGTCCAAAATGCAACAGAGGACTCCATTGGGCATCAGAGTGTAGAATAATTCAGGAAAATGGGATGAGGGGCCCAGATCCAGGGCCCCAGGCAAAAAAAACTTGGGGCATGATGGCAGCTGATGTTACACCCAAAGAACCTTTAGAAGGCCAGGACTCTGATTTAATCAACCAGCAGAAAAGCAATCACATGGCAGAAAGGGATTACCTGATAAGTGAGTCAAAAGGCAATCAGATTGAAAAAATGGATTACACTTGGGGAGAATACAGGCCTTTTAAACCAACAGGGCTGTGTCCAGTGCAAACAACTCCAATGTAATTGCCAGATGATGAGAAGAGATATAGAAAGTGGTAAATAGAAGGTAATTAGATAGGTTAACTGCCTGGGAGAGAGGGTTTGCTTGTATTTCTTCAGCAGGAGAAGGAATCAGATGGGTGCCAACGAGTCATATTCGCCTTGTCCATCAGAGAGAGACAGAAAAAGAGAAAGACCTCAAAATAAAGGAGAAGATCTAAGAAACATCTGACACTGAAAGAGCATGGATAATAAGAAGACTGTTAAAGAACTTTAAAAACCAGCAGGAATCATTGGACTTCCTCACACAAGATGAGAATAATGGACAATGGACTTATGGACATTTATAAATTTTCAATTTATGATTATTTGATTATGTTATATACTTCTAGCATGCGTTATGTTACTATGTTACTATATGCTTATGTAATTTATGTAATTATCTGTAATACTTCCCATATTGATGGATTTATGTTTCAAGGTCATTTATGTAATTATCTGTAATACTTCCCATATTGATGGATTTATGTTTCAAGGTCATGACTGTCCTATGTTCTAAATCAAAAGAAAGGGGGAGATGTTAGGATTACTAAGTGAGAACTGAGGTTGTCTGGATAGTGACGAGGTGAGAATTCAGGTTGGACAATTACAAGGTGAGAACTCAGGTTGACTTGATGGAAGGAGCAGGCTCATTGGCTGAGGTGGTTCTTCCCAGAAGCCCTTGCATTATCCCACGCCCATTCTCTGGGAGAATAAAAGAGAGGACTCCCAGAGATAAAAAGAAGACTCTGAATTGCATCAGGCTTGACGGGGCTCTCTGCAGGAAGGGAAGTCACTTCTTTGGACAAGAGTTAACAGCAACTGCCTGGAGACAACGGTTCGTTACAGGAAGAAGAATCTGTCTGAGAGATTTGAGTAGACACAGCAGATCTCTTCCCAGAGAGCGATCCAGCAGCTTCTGGAGACGACAGCTCGCTACACCTAACCATTTTGGGAATTTAGAAATAGAAATCACTAAAATTTCCTTTTATTTAGTACTGAAGTCCTTGGCCAGGGATAATTCCAGCAACTTTTGACAGAAAATCTATCTTTTTGTCTCTTTCTGTCTCTGTCTCTGTGTCTGTCCCTTTCTTCTCCCCACCTCCCATCCCTCCAGTAACATATTGCAAATTATTCATTGCCCCTTTCTTACAATGTATTGCCAATAATGAAAGTTTCTGTTTGACCAAACTTTTTAATTTTAAAAAAATAACAGTAGTTTTTTTTATTTTTCAGAATACATGCAAAGATAGTTTTCAACATCCACCCTTGCAAAACCTTGTGTTTCAAATTTTCCTCCCCTAGACAGTAAGTAATCCAGTATAAGTTACTATCAAGTCCAGGCCAACTCCCTGGAGGGCCTCAAGATCAGTCAGAGTTCAGATCAATTAAAGCCCTTGATCTTTAGTGGGGGGGAGTGAAGGAGGCAGGCAAGCTGCCACACAGCTTGCCAAAGATGTATCCTGGATTCTGGAGTTCAGAATCTCCAGCCTCTCTCCTCCTTGTCCTGCAGCCAAGTGACTCTGACCTCTTTCCCCCACCCTCCAATCCTTGCCTACGATTACCTCACCATCACATGTTCAGCAAACACCAATGGTGAGGAAAGACATCATATTACCATCTCATCTAAATATATGTATATAGAACCATTATCTCACATTGAATAGTTAATTAGCCTTAAGTGCTCTGCTGTCTGATTCAAGTACACCTTTTCAGAGTTTCAGTCCTCTACAGGTTATACATATGCAATTTTTCTTAACATAAAGACCAAACATTTTAACCATCATTCAATATTAATTGAACAGAAATGTAAGCAAACTTTAAAGAATAGATAGGCTTTGAATTTTACTCATGCTTTTCAGTTCTAGGAGGGAGAGGAGAAGAGATAGGTAATTCATAGTCCTGTATCAGTTCTCCCAAGTCAAAAGTTCACCATTGACATTTGTCCATATGCACTTCAGGATGTTCTTTTAGCCTAAAGGGATAAAGGTAGTACTGGCAGAAATTGTATTCCACTGGCTGTTCAAATAGTAAGAGTCCTAATCTCTCTTTACCCACTCCATTCACATTTAAAAACCATGTGCCTAATTTGGGTTCATTGGAGCTCATTGAGTATTTGGCTTCATTTTCATGTCATGACCATATCTTATCTGAGAGATTTCTAAGGCAAGGAGAACATAACACTATCCTTTAAAGGCACAGCCCCACTTTAGCCTCTGTATCAAAAGAAGCTGAATATTTCTATCCCATCCCATGATAATACCCATTGCAAAATCAATATACTATCCTATGACCTGATGATTTATCTGCTATTAAACCTAAAGTCTTGGGGCAGTTAGAAGGCACAATGAAAGAATGCTGGGCATGGACTCAGGAAGATTGACTTTCAAATCCAACCTCAGACTTAGTAACTGTGTGACCCTGGGTAAGTCACTTTACCCTGTTTGTTTCAGTTTTCTCATCTATAAAATGAGCTGGTGAAGGAAATGGAAAGCCACTCCATTATCTTTGCCATCAAAAGCCCAAATGGGTCATAAGAGTTGAGCATGACAGAAATGATTGAACAATAAAACCTGAAGTCATTATCTCTAATATTCAAAGATTTTATCACCTCCATTTTCCGTTCTTCTCCTCTTCCTCTTTTTATACCAAATAAAAACTGACTTGAGATGTGTGTATCATAGAATATTTTAATGGGGTATATCACAATGCATTTTCTATGATTCACTTCCATTCTATGTGAACAGCAGCTCTACATATGCAGGACACATATTCCCTTCACTTCCAACAGACACAAGTAGCCAAAGAACAAGAATTGATGCTTGGCAAAAAATAAAGCTACATAAAATTGAACCAACTCTTAGGACTTTAGAGTTAAAGATTACCAGAATGCCACACAGATTTTCCCTCTAAAGAAGTATCTAGGTTACTGATAACCTGTGAGTTCTCTGTGTAGACAGAGGGTAATTTTGAGCAAAGTGTTTGATGTTGGTTCAAAAAACCACAGAGTGTTTCCTTTTATTATGTTTTTGTTTTGACAGGCTCTTTTTCTATTTTGTATATTTTGGGGGGGAGATTTTACTGTTTTTTTTCTTACAACAAATCTATTTTTCATTAATGAGACAAACCTTGTTATATCTATTTCCTGTGTGATACCCATATCATCACCTCCTCATTATGAAACCTTTTAATTTTCAACTGGACAGGGAATTGACAACTTTCAAAGATTCCAAGATATTATATTTCTTTCTTTCTACCCTTCCAATTCCTCCAACAGAATTTGAGTTATGGAAGCACGAAATATTGGGGACAAGGTACCATGGATCAAGAACCTAAGATAGGGAAGTGCTTTGCAGATCACATATGATTGATTGAATCATTTCATTTCATCATAGAGAACAACATATCTGAACCAGATCAAAAAACATTTTGTTTATTGAATTATTCATCACAAATAGCAATGATTTCAATTTACATTTATATATGACTGAGATTTACAAAACACTTTCTGCACAGCAATCTTGTGAAATAGGTAGTCCAGTAAAGCTTAGAGAAATTCAATGGCTTTTTCATGTTCATCCACGTAATAAATATCAGAGGTGATGTTCAAACTTAAAAGTACTAACTTCAGGGTTACTAGTTTTTCCATCTTACCATGCAGTTTCCCAAAATTGTCACAACTAAACTTGCCCTCCCTGGCTCTTCTCAAGTTCCAATTAAAAAATTTCCTTCTCCAAGAAGCCTTTCCCAATCCCCTTTAATTCTAATGATTTTCCTTTATTGATTTTTCATAATTTTTATGTTATTTGTACTCAACTGTTTTTTTTTTTGTCTCCCAAATTAGACTGTGACCTCTTTGAAAGCAGGGACTGCTTTTTTTTATTGTACCCCCAGAACTTAACATAGTACTTGATGGATAGTAGGCACTTAATAAATGCTTGTTACTAAGAGGTTTACATAAAAAAAAAAAAGCTGTTCAGTGGGTGGCCAAACTCTTCTACTTGGCATTTTAAACCTTTCCCAATCTATCTCTGGCCTACTTGTTCAGATTTCTTCCGGTCAAACTATTTTATTTAATATCCCTTCATATAAGATTATTTCATTTCCCATCTTGGTAATGAATTTTTTTGCACAGATTTACAAGGAATTTCTTTCTGAGAAATTTACTACATTTTACCATTATTTTTGCTCTCTTCCTCCAGAGTTCAGTGTATTTTTTCTGATCCCCTCTGCTGTTAGTGCCTCCCGTTCTGCAGTTATTTTGAATTTACCTGCTATTTGCTTAACATATGTTTTATATATATTTAGATGTGTACATAGAATCACAGAATTTAAGACTTGAAAAAAACCTTAGTAGTATATATAGTAAAGAAAAAGTATGTTGATTCTTCCTCTAGAATATAAGCCCTTGATGGCAGGGACTGTTGCTTAACATATGTTTTATATATATTTAGATGTGTACATAGAATCACAGAATTTAAGACTTGAAAAGAACCTTAGTAGTATACATACTAAAGAAAAAAATATGTTGATTCTTCCTCTAGAATATAAGCCCTTTATGGTAGGGACTGTTTTATTTTTGTCTTCATATTTTCAGTGTATAGCATGGAGCCTGGCACATAGTAGACACTAATGAATGTTTGTTGGTTAATCTATTAATTATTTATAAAATTCTACAAAGATGGCTAACTGTTTGGAGTGGAAAACCCAGATTGAAATCTCCTTTGCAAATATTTGAGATTTGACTTTGACAAAGAGAATTAACAATAATAAAACAGTATTTCCAGGGCTCCTGGTTCCTTCCATTAACAGTATCCCTAAGGACGTTATTTGGAATGCTAATCTTGTCAATCATCCCTAATAACTAGCTAAATAAATGGAAGGATTGGAAGAAAAGAGAAACAAATCTTTGAACCCCTGGTCTATTATACCCCAAAACATTACCACTGTATCTACATATATGCCTTGAAAAGAATAATTTACTATTTAGAACCAAGGACTCTGACCTGTGCAACTGAACTCTCTCTTGCCTAGTCTTCAGTTTAGGAGGTTCACCAATGAGAGTTACTTTCTGGACATTTCACGATGTTGTCCTAGTACCTTCTGGAAACCCAACCTAAGATCTTGAGTTCTGAGAGCATATACCATAGGGTTTAGGGCTGGAGGGATGACATTATGCAGTACATTGAGGAGCACAGGAATTAGGGGAAACTTCCTTTCTGCCAGGTGTGTGACAGACACCACAACGATAGCTGTATAGAAGAAAAGGATGAGAATGAGGTGGGAGCTGCATGTACTGAGGGCTTTTGAAATGGCTTCAGTGGAATTCAGCTTTAGCACAGAGCGTAGGATCAAGATATAAGAGGAAAAAACCAGAGCCATATCACTTCCAATCACCACCCAAGCCAGGGCCAGCTGGTAAAATCTGTTTACTGTGATGTCATCACATGCCAGGCTGATAACCCCCAAGTTAGAGCACAAGCAATGTTCAATCTCATTTCCAGAGCAGTAATGTCGCATGGCAGCCAGCACGGGCACTGGCATGACTAACAGGCCATTTCTGATCATCATAGATATTGCAGCTTTGAAGATGAAGGTATCTGTGACAAGAGAGGGATAGTAAAGAGGATGGCAAATGGCCATATACCTATCAAAAGCCATGCAGAGGAAAATGCCTGATTCCATGCTCACAAACCAATGAATAGCATATATCTGAGTAAAACACTCAGGAAGGCTAATGGTCTTGGCATTGAACCAGAAGATGGCTAAGATCTTGGGCATGATGGTGGTGGCCAGACCTACATCCACTACAGCAAGAATGCCCAAGAACTTGTACATAGGTTTGTGCAAAGTCAGATCATGCCATATAGTCATCAGGATGAGGAGATTGGCAGTGAGGGCTAAGAGGTAGAGCAGTACCAGGGGGAGGGAAAGCCAGTGCTGCCATCTGTGGATGCCTGGGAATCCCATTAGGATGAATTCAGAGATCTGGAGATGGGAGCTGTTCAGGGTACTGGAGATGGGAATCATAGCAAAATATATCTTAATATCTGCTTGAGAGTGAAAGAGACACACACACACAAATCTGTGGCCAGAACATCAGATATAGTACTGGAGGTGAAGGGCATGTTCCTTTTCCCCAAAGGTTCAGTCTGTGCATTACATTCACTTCTTCTCTGGATACTGGAGGGAGTCTAAATAAGTGAAGCAAAAATGAGTACAAAAGTCTTTGTCAGGAAAAAAAGGAGGCTGAAGGGTTATTTGTTATTGTCTTCCAAACTATGATGAACATTTTTGTGATCTGTGTTGACAGAATTTCCCTCCTTTAAAACTATCAGTTGTCATTTACTCCAGGAAACCTTCCTTGAATAATATCTACTGCCTACCCACATTCTGGGGATGTCAATCTCTCTCTCTTCAAAAAATTTTTTTCTAGCACTCTGGGCACCTCTTTGCATTCATCAAACTCCCGTGTATTAGGAAACTAGCCAGATTCTTAACTTTTCTTCTATTGGACTGCAAAGTCTTTGATAACAGGTTCTATGTCTTATTTCATTTCTGTAACTAGTGTCAAATATAATGCCTTTCACTTAACAGGGATTTCATAGATATATGTTAATTTTAATTGAATTTAGAGAGATGATAGCTAGATATAGGGAAGAACCTAGTTAGTCTGGGGAAGAATAAAAACCTGGACTAGGTTCCTAAAGGGAAAAAAGGGTAGTAGTGTCTGCTCCTAGAAAATTTAGACCTTCATTTACTAGAAGATAGGGGGCTGCTCCCAGTGATTTTCCTAGAAATCTCAAGGCTCTGGAGTTCTAAAGTATACATATAGGTGTATGATTCTAGAAAATAATCTTTTCTTAGTAAAGCCCATGGACATCTTAGAATACATTTTAAAAATTCAATATAATTGAAGAAAATAAAAAAAATTTCATTTAAAAGTTAGTGAAAACAAAGATATATTTTTTCACATCCAAGTTCTGAGCCCCCCCCCCCCAAATCTGTTTTGTGAGTCTTGGGTCCCTTAGGTTAAGAAATCCATATTTTAGAAACTTTGAGTTACTACCAGCAATATTTCTGCCTAAGAATCTTGCCACCTTTCTCAATATGACCAAAGAGATGAATGCCATTCTTTTTCTGATGACCTTTTACATCCAAGGATAAAGAGGTTGGGAGATAAGAGAATATAGATTTGCTGAAGGGGAGGTGAGGAAGCTGAAAAAATTAAGTATTAATAAAGAAAGACAGAGAGACAGAGATAAAACATATTAAGAAAATCTTTTCAAGTCCTCAGCCTTTTAGGAGTTACTTACTGTGAGAAGATATAGGATGTCCTCTCTTAACTAAGAAATAGTCATCAATATTCATCTTGTATCCTTATGACTGAGTCTGTTGGGTTTGAACTTTTTAAGAATGGGAGAAAGAATCTTGCCTTAACTCCTGGGGAATGAACTCTTGGTATCAACTAGAATTCAATTAAATAAATATTATCTAACTCAAAATGTATTCTCCCTGATTCTTTGATGAATTTTTCCCAGATGCTTGAAATCTCCATTCCTGATTTAATTCAATAGCTCAGAAATGCTGTCACTGTTTCTGGTTGCTTTTTTATTAGTACATGTTGGGATCTCCAGGGAAACACAAGCTGTCAGCACCATGGCCAGCATAAACATTTATTGAATGCTCATAGGGGAGGGAAATGTGGGACACTATTTAGAGGTGCAGGGGAAGGTAATGGATACAAAATTTTGATGTCCTATCCCTCCAGAACTCTAGTTTGGATAAGAATAATAACAGCAAAAAACTCAGACAGAAAATATAACATGCTGAAAGCATTAGAGAATGACAGAACAATACACTATGTAAAACCTATTATTACTAAGTGGGGAGGCCAGGGAAATATTTCCAGGAAAAGAGGAATTTAATTTTGTTTTTGTTGAATAATTTTTCAGTCATACCCTACTCTTCATTACCCCATTTGAGATAGTCAATATTTTGGCTGGTCAGTGATTCTTGGTTCTTCCATAGGGGGTGGAGGGAGAATCCTTATTTAATCTCTAAATTCACTGGAGGTGCATCCCTATCTCCTCCAAGATGCTCTGCAAAATCCATTCAAGCTGGAGTTCTAGCATAGACTGTAAGAGGATAAATGTCTCACTCTTCCTCTTGCTCCAGGGTGCCTAACAGATTCAAGGCAAAACCCCATCTCTGATTTCCTCCTGCTCCCCTATATACCCAAACTTTGATTGGGAGGAATTTTTTACTAATGTTGGGAAAAGAAGTTTTAATTTATTTTAGTAGATAATAGGAAGTCATACATGATTTCTATGCAGTAGTGAGATTCATACATAAGAAAGTTAATTTTGACAGCAACATGAAGCTTGAATTTAAGATAAGGGAGAATGGAGGCAGGAAGATACATGAGGAGATTATTGTCATTATTCTGTCAGGTAACAATGAAGCCATATATAAAGGCAGCGGCAGAAATATAAATTAGAGATGTCATAATTATTACTAATATGGAATTGATAGTGATTGAGGTGATTATTGAATAAAAGAATAAAACATGGAAAACCAGGATTAGGACAGTGCTAATTATGTTCTTTAATGGTTGGCTGGTAGCATAACTCATAACTTAATGAGCTAGTTCAATTGATTTGGAAGGTAGGTAAAGTCAAGACCCATTCAGTCTTGGGAAGAAGAAGGAGAGTCTGGCAGGAATGTTGAAAGGACACATTTCTTCTAGTCAAAGATGCCAATATGTGATCTAGGAGCTGGGACCACTTCCAGACTGAGTTGGGAGTAAAACTAGTTGATACAAATAAGCTTAATACCACTAATCAATTATAATAATTAGTTAACCATTCGTACCTTTTGTGCTTTATAGCCACTAGAACTAAAAACATTTATTCAAAAATTTTTTCATGGGTAAAAAATATATTTTCTTTTATTACTTTTTTCTGTAAGTAATCATTGCCTCAAAATTAGTAGAAGAGGCAAGTGGATAATGAGGATTACCCAGACATGAAGGTACATTTGTTAAAAAAATATGGAAAGTCCGAGAGTTAAGGGAACCTAAGGTGAAGTAAAAAAGATGAAGAATGGTTGTGATATAAGAGAGTATGGAAAGGAGGCAATGGACTGCTATGATAGTAATGAGTCAAAGGGCCAAATATCATGATAAATATATGAAACTCGGTTAGTATAAGCAAGAGAAAATGCTATGATATCCCTCTTAAAATATAATGTCCAAGACTTCATATGACATTCTACATGTGACCTGACAAAGATTATAATAATGTTATACTCCTTAAGCTAAACAATACTTTAATTAGCACAATCTTAGCCTATAATAGTATTTGTTGCCTACTAAAACTCATACCTTAAAATTCTATTATTTTCATTCAAATAAAATCCCCACTTTTTATTTAAGCATGTTTTTGTCATTCTATACATTTGCAGCTAATTTTTTGACCTCAAGTTCAGGACTTAATACTTAATCTTGATTAAATTTAATCTTTTTTGTATTTGACATACATCTAAACAATAAAGACATTTGTGGACTTGACTCATCCAATATATAAACTATTTTTTCTAGTTTAGTGTTATCTATGCATTTGATTAATGACATGTACAACTTTCCCCAATTCAATTGATTATCAATTGAATTGGCACATCACTACAGACCTCTTTCTGGGCTGACATTGCCCCATTAATGTAAAAGCATTGGGTATAGTTATTTATGCTTATCTAATTTACACTCAATTTATCCAAAAGGATATCATGAAAGATTTGGTCTCTTGTCTTAGTGAAATCAAAGTATACTTTGTCTCTAGCATTCTCAGGATTTACCATCAAAATCAGAAAGTAAGTGGATTTGTCTGGCATGACTGAGAATAATAGAATATTTAAATGGGAAGGATCCCAGACAGTAAAGTAATTCATGGCCAAGCATGTCCTTTTATACCACCTCTTATAAGTATTCATATGGTTTCTACATAATAAGTCCTCAGTGACAATTTGTAGGAATCTTATTTTCCTTTTGGAGAATTGTTAGGAAGTTTTTCACAATTTTATGTCAACATCACCTCTATAATGTCCAGTCATTAGAATTAGTTTTGTATTCTGGGATCCAGCAAAATAGATAAATTGCTATCAGTGCTATTTGAGAAATTATGAAGAATGGAAGTGATGATGTAGACCAGGAAATGGGAAAATTTCCCAATTTTAAAAGATAAAAAATATGGATTCTTCAAAATCTAGGTTTGTAAATGTGTTATTATTTCCAAGCATAATTTATTTAAAAAAATCATTTTTTTTCTTTTTTTTTTCTGAGGCTGGGGTTAAGTGACTTGCTCAAGGTCACACAGCTAGGAAGTGTTAAGTGTCTGAGAGCAGATTTGAACTCGGGTCCTCCTGAATTCAGGGCTGATGCTCTATCCACGGCACCACCTAGCTGCCCCTGCTTTTTTTTTTTTTTTTTTTTCTTTTACCAAATTACAGAGCTCATATTGGGCTTTGGGGGGAAAATTGAGAAACTGGCTTCTAACATTATTTAACTTTGTTTGGAAAGTGCAAAAATAGGAAGAATTGATGAAGACTTACCTATCCCTTCTCTTTCCTTCTCCCCTCCATACAAGGGTCATAATGTTTGGTGGCTTAGGAGCATGGCCAATTGGCTAGTGTCCATTTTCATTCAATAGATATTCATCAAGGTGTCTACTATTTGCTCAGCCCTGAGTTTATATGAGGGCAATAACGTGTTGAATATTTGTCATGAGGAACAGACTAGTTAAAGAAAGTTGATCACTAGAGATTCATTTCCCCCCTTATTTTGACTTTGTAATTCACAAAGACCACATAGCAAACTATGGAAAGCTTGAGATCTCAAATGGCAGTAAGAATACTGACAGGAATTATGCATTGTATTCTTAACATATTGAATAAATATTTATTGAATTAATGAATGAAGTCATGCAAATCATTGGGACACGATATTTTATTTTATCACACAAACATATATATATATATGTATGTATATATATATATATAATTTTAGAATGTAGATATTGTAAACAAGATAAGAAAGGGAGAAATTCCTCAGCTGGGTTAGAGGAGTTTATACCAGAGAAAGCACTGTGAAAAACTAACGAGGCATTCTGAGAAAAGGGATTTATTGTTCAGTCATGTCCATATATGCATTTGGGGTTTTCTTGGCAAAGATACTGGAGTGGTTGTCATTTCTTTCTCCAAAATATTTGTAAGCCACTTATCACAGTGCAACTTAGCAGGTGTTGCTGTTCAGTCACTTTAATGACTTTTTGTGACCTCATTTATAGCTTTCTTGACAAAGGTACTGGAGTGGTTTGCCAATTTTCCCCCTTCAGTTCATTTTACAAATGAGGAACTGAGGCAAACAGGGTTGAATGACTTGCCTGAATTTACTCACTAGGTTAGACTTGAACTCAAGAAGATGAGTCTTCATGTTTCCAAGTCTATTGCTCTATCTACTGTGCCACCTAACTGTTCTGAAGAAAAGGGAAGAGGGAGGATAAATGTTTATAGTTTCCAGAGTTATTTCAATAAAGAAAAGAAAAATCCAAGTTTGGAACTACTGTTTCCTTTATCTCATGTGGTACTAGCAGTGACATTTCTACTCTCCTTTCACATAGTCAAATTTTCTATGTGCTAACTTAAGGAATGGTTGGACATGAAGTAGAAACTATGGAATGATATACCTTTTCACTTTGAATGCAGATTAAGTGACAATTGAAATCCTATCTCAATGAGTGACAAGAAGTTAGTGATTGAGGAATACTTAATACTCCAATAATCATATGGGCAATGTTCAGAGCTGCTCTAGGCTCACCCTCTAGGCAAATAGTTTTTTTTGCTTGCTTCTTCAACAGCTAAGTTTAAACTTCAGCTTATTCCTATGGCAAGGGACACAAAGTGATCTAACCTGAACATTCAGGAGTTAATTCCAGTTTCTCTTCCAGTGCATTCCCAAGAAAGGTTAGGAGATTCTAGGTTGGAAGAGAAGTTGTCCCAGTTTCTTGGGATCACCCTTAATCCTCATGGAATACTGGGAGAGGATTTTATAAGTCTTATTATCTGTTACCCACTCAACTATATTGTCTCATTCAGTTTCTCTCAACTCTCATTCATTTATCCATCCTCACCTATCATCCCTCAGTGAACCCTGACATCCAATTATTTATCAACTTTCCACATCATCAACAGTCTCAGTTTTTCAAACATGACTTCATGTTCATTCTCAATGAAACCCACACATTTACTTTCATGTATGTTGTCTCTAACTCTTAATTTATTGGTATTTAATTTCTTCATTCCTTACTGAAGTTATAAGTTCAGCTAATAATATGTACCTATTTGCTTTCTAAGTCTTATTGACTCCTTCCACTTGCCCACTATTCTTTTCTGAATTCTTTATATCCATACAGTTTACCTACTATTCAAACTCCTGCCTTTACATAGTCTTAGACTGAGACTTCCTTACTTACCTTCTGACTTGCTGTTCTTTTCTGAGCTCCTGGACTAGCTCATCTAGTACTTCACACAGAAACTACCACATTTACCTTCTCACCTTGTTAGTGTCTCACTAAAGCCACATGCTGACTTAGCTTCATTTCCTTTACTCTTTCCTCTGCTCCCCGCCATAATTCTGATTGTATTCTATAAGAATGATGGTGAGTGTACAAGAGACCTTTTGAAGGATTTCTTGCATTATTTCAATAAGATTCAGAGGACAAGGAGGGAGAAAATTTGAAGTAGATAAAGATTGATGCATATTCAGAGAAATTAATAGTATAGAGATAAGGATAAATTATATATATAATTATATATATATATATACATATAAGTTATATATATATATATAATTATATATATTAATAGTATAGAGAAAAGGATAAATTGGAGACATCCAAATGGCTGAAAGGAGTTGTGTTTATATATTTGTTTGGAGCTAGAAGGTGTTAAAATCATCTTGTTATTATGCAACTTTTTAATATTATTTGGATATGAGGGTATCTCAGATCACCCTATTTCTTAAGAATTATAGAATGATAGAGCTGTAAAGGAGAGGTCACTTTTGTGATTTTTCCAGCTAAACCTTTTCATTTTATGGATGAATCAACCAAGGACCAAAGAGAGGAATTAACTTTCACAAAGGCCCAGGAAATAAGTGGATTCTAGCCAAGAAAAATATTAAAAATGTTAGATTTCTTAAAAATTTATGCAGGGCACATTTTAAAGTTTAATTTGCATTATTAACATTTTACTGTTACATTAAAAAATCAACAAAATAATAAATGAAGCGCTAAGATATTACATTTGTTTGTTTCTTAGATATAAATAACTGAGAATTTAAATTTTTATCCTCTCAAGGCAGTAAGAGCAGGCTCAGTACAGTCCTGAATCTAAGTTTCTGAAAATCCATTTCAGATTCCTAGATCTTGTTCATTAACTATTTTTTCTGTCATTATTTCATTTTCTCTTCTGCAAGGTCCCTCATAGAATGGGAAAATCTCTCAACTTCTCCCCTTCTTTATGCTAGCTGAAAAAACCTCCCCCACCAAAAAACAAAATGAAAAAACAAACTACATAACCTTTTGGGATTCTCTAAAATTTTATTCTAAGCAATTAGACAGAAATTCATGGGGAAATAGAAGTAATTCGGAAAAAGTTGAAACGTTAAAAGTAGGTTTCTCGAGCTTAATCAAATTTTCTCTTGAGATGAATGGAATTAAAAAAAAATTAATATAATAACAATTAACAATTAAATAGTGCTTTAAAGGTTTGCAAACCATTTGCTCTCATTTAATCTGGACAACAAAACTATTAGTTATGCTCTTAGTATTTTTCAAAGGTGTACAGTAAGGTTGAGAAATGTCCAGTGATTTGTCCAAGATCACACAGCATATAAGTGTCTTAGGCAAAATTTGAACTTAGACATTCTTGACTCCATATCTGGTGTTTTACTCATTTTGCTATTTAATGTAGTTTGATGGATAAAATATTTGACTTAGAATCAGAAAGAACTGACTGCATGTGAATCTTGCCACTGATATTTATTTGCTGTGTGACTTTGGGCAAATACTTTAAGCTTTGTAAGTTTCTTTGAGGGCAAAATGAGAGGGTTTAATTTAATTTAATGACCTCTCATGTCCCTTCTGAATTTAAATTTATGATTCAATGATCCAGCTAGACATCCAAGAGATCAAATGCATTCAGGATACATTGAAAGGCATAGAGAACTATAGAGATGATGGCCCATTGTAACCTGCCCCATTTCACACTGAAGTTTTGTGTTTAATTCTGGAAACTGAAGGTTAGAAAAGACATGGATAAGTGGAGCGTATTCAGAGGAGGGCAACCATGATAATAGACTCATATAGTCTTGAGTCCATGTCATAAGTGGATTGATTGATTAGCCTGAACAAGAGAAGACTTATGGAGATGTGACAATTATCTGCAAGTTTTTGAAGGCTCATCATGTTAAGATAAACAAATCAATAAGCATTTATTAAACACTTTTGGTGTGCCAGATTCAGTTTCTTTAAGGAGATTTGATTTGAAGATTTGATCAAAATCTAAAAAGAGAGACAATATAAAAGCAACTATGTACAAATAGGTTATATGAAGATGTAAATTAGAGATGGAGATTCTGTTTGCTCCAGGAGTTCAGAAATAGTGAAAAATATATTGAAGTTGCAAAGAAATAAGTTAGACTCATTAGTCTAGCAAGAACTCAGTCATTTACTTCATCCTAAGATGGACTTATTCTTAATGAGCAAAGAGAGATAACTGTACACAGTGTGGCATATTAAAGAGAGTATAGAGGAAATGACCAATGTGGCTGAATATCAGATGATAAGGCAAATGCTTCATTATTGTCAACTAGAAGCACCAGCACAGAGCAGTTAAGCTACTCAGATAGTTTATATTCCAAAGGGATAGATACTCTTTTCAAGAGGCGTATAATTGATCAAGTGATACAGCAAAGATTTGAATATAGACGATGACCTTTCAAGCAAACATGGATGACATAAGATGATTTTCTTTTAAAAATTATTTTAACAAGTATTTTTAAAATTCTTGCTATATGTAAGGGATCATTCTACTCACAAAGGATATAAAACCAAAATGAAAATTGTCCTTCCCCTCCAGGAACTTATATTCTAATTCTTACTATCCTAGTGGGTAGAGGAATATGGATAAAACATGTATCATTTTCTCCTGCCAACTTAGAGAATATAACTCTAAAATAGCAAGAAAATTACTTTACCAATAGATATTTGTTTTATCCATAATTTAAAAATCATTCCTAATATATAAAGTTCCCTTGTTCAAGGTTTCTTAATCTACCATGAAGAAGGGAAAGGGGTAACTTTCCTTCTTTTTTTTTTTTTTTTTTTTTTTTTTTTTTACTTAATAGTATTTTGCTTTTTTCAATTATATGAAAAAATCATTTTTAACATTCATCTTTTTATTATATCTTTTTATTTATAAAACATATGCATGGGTAATATTTCAATATTGATCCTTGCAAAACCTTCTGTTTCAACTTTTCCCCTCTTTCCTCGCATCCCCTCCCTTAGATGGCAGGTAGACCAATATGTGTTAAATATGTTAAAGTATATGTTAAATACAATATATGTATGCATATCCATTCAGTTATTTTGCTGCACAAGAAAAATCGGACTTAGAAATAACGTAAAAATAACCTGAGAAGGAAATAAAAAATGTAAGCAGACAAAAACAGAGGGATTGGAAATTCTATGTAGTGGTTCACACTCATTTCCCAGACTTCTTTCACTGGGTGTAGTTGGTTCTCTTCATTGTTAAACAAATGGAACTAATTTGGTTCATCTCATTGTTGAAGATAGACACGTCCATCAGAACTGATCATCATATAGTATTGTTAACATTCGTCTTTATAAGATTTTGAGCCCCCCAATTTTTCTCCCTCCCTTCCTTTCATCCTCTTTCACAAGACAACAATCTACTGTAAGTTATAAATATATAATCATGTTAAACATATTTTTTATTTTAATCATTTTGTGAAAGAAGTCTAAGAACAAATAGGAAAAATTGTGAGAAAAAAAATGAAAATACTATTCTTTGGTTTACATTAAGACTCCATGTTTCTTTCTTTGGACATAGGCAGGATTTCCATTATGTGTTGAAGGGGTCATTTTCTACCATTTTCAACAAGGGAGTAATTTTGTAGGTCCTAAATACTATATTTGTACTTCAGTGTCCAAGATCTCCAAAACTTTATGTGCCACCATATCTCGTAATACTAGCTTATCAAATGAATTCACCTTCTTCACTGACTTCTTCTTCCCTTAATTCTTTGGTCTTCTCTTTGCAGGTGACATATACAAAATGAAAGATTCCAATGTCACCTTTGTTAGTCCCCTATACTTCATCCTATTGGGAGTTCCTGGTCTGGAGTCTCTGCAGCACTGGATGGGGATACCATTTTGCATCATGATCATCCATGCTCTTCTAGGGAACTGTACCATCTTGTCTGTCATCTGGAAGGACCCATCACTCCACCAACTTATATACCTTCTCTTGGCAATATTGGCCATCAATGACCTTGGTATTTTACCTGTTCTGTTTCCTAAAACTTTGGCCATCCTTTGGTTTTATCTCAAAGAGATTGAATTCAATGTCTGTCTGACCCAAATGTTCTTTTTGCATACCCTGGCAGGTTTTGAAACTGGGATCCTGGTAGCCATGGCATTGGATCCCTATATAGCCATCTGCTGGCTCTGCACTACACAGTTATCCTGACCCCACAAGTCCTTCTGGGGATTGCAGTGATGGTAGTTATGAGGGCTGTGCTTCTTAGCTCTTTCAGTCCCATCCTTATCAAACTGCAGTTAAAATCATTCCGTTCCATAGTGGTAGCTCATTCTTACTGTGAGCACATGGCAATGGTGAAACTGGCTGTGGGTGATATTCGAGTCAACAAGTTCTATGGTTTGGCTGCAATCCTGAGTGTTTGCTGGTCTGATATATCCTTCACTTCTACCTCCTACATGCTTATCTTTAGGGCTGTCCTGAGGCTATCAGGGTCAAAGCAGTCAACACCTGCACAGTTCACATCACCATTATTGTTCTCTGCTACTCCCTGACACTCTTGTCCTTTCTGGCTCACCAATATGGCCACCATGTGGGTCTTTATGTCCACATTCTCCTGGTCAACATCTACCTCTTAGTTCATCCTGTGGCAAATCCCATTGTTTATGGGGTAAAGACTAAGGAGATCCGCATTCCAGTGATCACTATTTTCTCCCTTTAGAGACAAAAGCCTAAATCCTGACTCATTTATGTGGCAAAAATCAACTTATGTATTTGGTAAGCACGTGACTTTGTGCGATGGTTCAGTCTATCTCCTCTGAAGGGCTCAGAATAAGATCATACAGTTATTAGAGATGCCAATTGGCCCAGTCACTGGCCAAAGATTAAGGCAGATACCTACATGTCTGGGGTAGGAGGATCAATAGCAGCAGAAGTTAGTGCTAGGCCTTTGAGATGGATATTTGAAGGTGAAACAGGAGTTTTTACTCCTTTTGTGGTTGAAAAAATCCCCATCAATCTGTGGGGAAGAGACATTTTACAGCAGATAGGATTACAAATAAGCACTTCGGCTTTTTAGGCAGGGCTGTTGTTGAAGGCCTAACTGCACTTTCACCGGTTCCTATTCAGTGGAAGACTGATTCACCAGTGTGGGTAGAACAGTGGCCCTTAAGAAGTGATAAAATTCAGGCCTTATTAGACATAGTGAATGAACAACTTGACCAAGGACACTTGCGGCCTTCTCTAAGTCCTTGGAATTCCCCAGTATTTGTGGTGAAAAAGAAATCTGGAAAATGGAGGATGTTAACTGATCTAAGAAGAGTAAATGAACAGATGGAAACTATGGGAACTCTTCAGCCTGGACTTCCATCTCCTACTCAGTTGCCAAGAGAATGGCCTCTTTGGGTTATAGACATTAAGGATTGTTTCTATTCTATCCCTCTAGATAAGGAGGATATGAAAAGATTTGCTTTTTTAGTGCCTAGTGTTAATTTGGCTGAGCCTTATAAAAGATATGAATGGACAGTTTTGCCACAGGGAATGAAAAACAGCCCTACTATGTGCCAAATGTATGTTGCTGCTGCTCTTGCTCCAGTAAGAAAAGCCTTTCCAGAAGTAATATTGTTACATTATATGGATGATATTTTGGTATGTGCACCTGAGGAACAAATGTTAGAAGCATGTCTACAAAAGACCATGTCTACAAACTGCATATAGCTACAGAAAAAATTCAAAGACATGCTCCTTTTCAATATTTAAGATATGAAGTATATCCTAAGACACTCCTAAGACAGTACAAAAGCTTTCTTTAAGAACAGAGAAGTTGAACACCTTAAATGATTTCCAAAAATTAATAGGAGATATCCAATGGATGCGTCCAGTGTTAGGCTTACCTACCAATCAACTGCAACCTCTATATGACATTTTAAGGGGAGACAGTGCTTTAAATTCACCACGCCAGCTTACAAAAGAAGCACAAGAAACTTTGAGAGAAGTTGAACTGGCTTTATCCAATGTGGTTGAAAGAGTCACTCAAAAACCCTTGGAAATATCAGTTTTTGCTACAAAAGAGGCACCTACAGCATTCCTTCATCAAGGAGCCAGTGTGACTGAGTGGGTGAACCTCCCAGCACAACTAGAACAAAGCCTTACTCCTTACCCAGTGCTTGTGGCTAGAATTTTATTAAAGGCTATTAAGAGAGTAATATAATTATCTGGAATAAGTCCTGAAAAAATATACACATTCTATACCAACGCACAAATTAATGTATGCTGTGAGACCATCCTAGAATGGCAAATTTTATTGGCCACCACTCCAAATTTTGCACATGGATATCCATTAAAGATAACCTGGCTACTACATAATTGGCGATGGATTTTTGAAGAAAAGGTTTCTAAGGTTCCTCTTAAAGGACCAACAATCTTTACAGGTGCCTCCAAAGAAAATATTTGTGCTGTATACTCTCATGATTTAGCCATAAAGAGAGTAGTCAGGACTCCTTTTCAGTCCACTCAACAGAATGAATTATTTGCTATCATGGTTACCCAGGAGATGTAAATATAATTACTGATTCAGCCTATTCAGTAGGTATAGTACAAAGAATTGCCATAGCCCAAATAAAAATTGCAGCCTCTAATATTTATTAGCTCTTTAAGGAACTTCAAGAGCAAGTGAGAAAACATCCAGGCAAGATTTATATCTTGCATGTCCACTCACATAGTGGACTTCCAGGTCCTATTTTTGATGGAAATTCAAAGGCAGAACATGTTAGCCAGTAGTCCTTTATTTCAGGAAGCACAAGAATCTCATTCTAAATATCATCAGGCTGCTCGAGCTTTATGTTTACAATTTGGAATCACAAGAGAGGAAGCTAGGAGCATGGTAAAAAGCTGTACAGCTTGTCTTCCTTTCCACGCTCCTACACTCCCTCCAGGGAAGAATCCTCGTGGTTTGAGACCCAATGAAATCTGGCAAATGGATGTGACCCATTATAAATCTTTTGGTCGTCTGTCTTTCATCCAGGTGGTAGTAGATACCTTTTCAGGATTCACTTTTGCAGTACCAACAGCAAAAGAGACAGCCCAAGTGGTCACTGAATTCCTTATCCAAGCATTTGCAATTATGGGTGTGCCATGAGAAATAAAAACAGATAATGGACCTGCATATAGTTCTAAACATTTTGCGCACTTTTATGTGCGGTATAATATTTTACACACTACTGGAATACCTTTTAATCCACAAGGTCAGGCAATAGTAGAGAAAAGAAACAGAGACATTAAGACACTCCTCCAAAAACAAAAGAAAGGGGGAGCCACAGGTAACCCTAGAGAACTTCTAAATTTAGTTCTCTATACCATTAATTTTCTAATTTTTGACAAAGATGCACTGGCTCCGGCAGACAGGTTTTATAACCCACCAGAAGGGCAGTATCCAGTGCGAGCAGCTCCACTGTCCTTAGATAATCGCCAGGTGATGTGGAGAGATCCAGAAAGTGGTGAATGGAAGGGACCAGATAGGTTAACTGCTTGGGGGAGAGGGTTTGCTTGTATTTCTTCAGATGGAGAAGGAATCAGATGGGTGCCAATGAGTCATATTCGCCTTGTCAATCGGAGAGAGACAGAAAAAGAGAAAGACCTCAAAACAAAGGAGAAAACCTAAAAAACATCTGACACTGAAAGAGCATAGCTAAAAAGAAGACTGTTAAAGAACTTTAAAAACCAGCAGGACTCATTGGATTTCCTAACACAAGATGAGACTAATGGACAATGGACTTATGGACATTTATAAATTCTCAATTTATAATTATTTGATCATGTTATTTGTTACATACTTCTAGCATGTATTATGTTACTATGTTACTATGTATTTATGTAATCTATGTAATTATGTGTAATGCCTCCCATAGTGATGGATTTATGTTTCAAGGTCATGACCACCCTATGTTCTAAATCAAAAGAAAGGGGGAGATGTTAGGTTCTTACTAAGTACTAAGTTGGTACTTGACAATTCTCTAGTTCCGGTCTTTACTGGGAGTTTTACTTGTGAATTCCTGGGGAAGAGCTTGCATGCTTAGGAGGAGCAAGTTCATTGGTTAAAGTAATTTTTCCCAGAAGCCCTTGCATTATCCCACGCCCATTCTCTGGGAGGATCAAAGAGGGCAGCTCTGGAAGAAAGAGAGAGTTTTGTCTGGACAAGACTTGAGGCTGGTCTCTGCAGGAAGGGAAGTCGGCTCTCTACAGGAAGAAGAATCTGTCCAAGAAATTTGAGTTGACACAGCAGATCTCCTCCCAGACAGCAATTGGCAGCTTCTGGAGACAACAGCACACTACAACTTTGTACCTGGGATCTTTTTTCTATGTCTGTCTCCAGGAATAATTGTGTTAGTGATGGATTCTGGATGATATTCTGAAAGGTCCACAAAGAGGACAGCATTGTTATTCCCTCGTACAAAGTTACGTAATCTGAAAGCCACCTGCTAACATGTGTGCTAACACACAAAAAATTGGGAATTTTTTCAATGAATCAAAGGGTTAGAAATTAGCAATCTGTTAAATCAAGGACCTTGGAGTCATGAGGAATAAATTCCTTGAAAAGAGCAAAGACTGAAAATCAATGAATAGTGAATGAAACAGAGAAAGTATAACTAAGATCTTAGAATAGTATCTTTACAAGAAACAGAAAGGAAAGATTAATAAGGGGAAAGATCCTAAGAAAGGATCTTTGGAATTGATTCTAGCCATGAGTGAATCTATCAAATTAGACTATAGAAGGTGTGAGAGGATAACAAATGGGAAGATGATATGAGATGATAGGATGGTCAGTGCTGACCATTATCCTGGGCTTATGGCAGTGGTGCTCAAACTTTTAAAATAGGGGGCAAGTTCACTGTCCCTCAGACTGTGGGAAGGCTGTACTATAGAAAAACAAAAGCTTACATTCTGTCTCTGCCCCTCAACCCATTTGCCATAACTTGGTGGGCTGCATAAATGTCCTCAGCGGCTACATCTGGCCCCCGGGCCGTAGTTTGAGAATCCCTGGCTTATGGTGGTAGAATAAAGAAGAAAAGACATAAAAATAATGGTGCTGATCTTGATAATTTTGCATAAATCTCTTCTTTTTTCTACTCTTTTTCAGAAGAACTCAACAGTTATAGGCAAAATAACTTTTTGTCAATAGGAACATTTCTTTGATAAATACATACATATATACATGCGTGCTTGTCCACACATATAGGTACACATGTACATATTTGTGTGTGTATGTATATTATGGAGGTAGTGTCTTTACCAATTCAATTGACAACTCAAACTAGTGCCTAGGAACAGAGATCTGTGACATACTACTATAGTCCTCTTTCCTGGTTGACAATGGCTTATTAATTCCAATGTTTTGGGTGCAGTTATTTAGTTGGTTTCAAAATCTTCTACCTGAATGGTTATTTATGTTAAATTTCTCAATCTTATTTAAAAGGATACAATGAATGACTTTAAGTATCTTAGTTAAATCGAAGTATACTTTGTCACACTGACATCTTCAGAACCTACCATCCAATCAAAACATGAGTTGGTTTGTCTCACATGATAAAAATCCATGGAATCTTCAAGCTGGAAGAACCATATGCCATCTAGTCCATCATATATTGACATGATTTCTCTCTATACCAACCTTAGCAAATGGTCATGTAATATCTGCATCAAATCCTCAGTGATAGTTTTGAGGGAATCTCATTTACTTTTTTGAGAATTATTAGTTTTTCCTTATATAATATCAAAATCTATCTCTTTGTAATGTCTACTCATTAGATTTAGTTTTATGTTGTGGGATCAAGCAAAGTAGGTGAATTACTACTGGTACTATTTGAGAAATTGTGGAGAAAAGAAGCAATGTTGTAGTCTTTGTTGTTATTCAGCAGTTTTAGTCATGTCAAACTCCAGGCCTGATGTTAGGCCTGATGTTCCATTCATTTTACCACCCAGTTGCCTGTTGTAGTCCTAGAAAATGGAAAATGCCTCAGTTTTTAAAGGGAAAAAAATGGATTATTTAAATTATAGGTTTGTGAATGTATTATTGATTCTGGCTCTAATTTCATATGGAATTCATTTTTTTCTTTCCACCAAATTATGGAGCTTGTTCTGGGAACTAGGGAGGATAGAGAAACTGGCATCTTTTGCTATTTTTATTTTGTTTGAACAATAAAAGAATACAGCTGGATGAAGATTTTACTCATGTTACTCTTTCCTCTTTCCCCTCTCTACACCCCATGTCAGGATGAAAATATTAGATGTTTCAGGAACATGATCAATTGTCTATCATTTAATAGGTATTTATCAAGTGTTTATTACATGTCCAGTCCTGAGGTATTTTAAAGAAATCAGAACAAATATTAAGTCAAAGAGTGAAATAGCATTTCTTAAGTGCCTACTATGTGCCAGGCATTGCGCTAAGTCCTGGATGAAATTCACATTCTTAAGGAGTTTATAATTTTGTTGCAAAGGGGGAAATTCAGATTCTCTATATGAGGGTATAGTGTGGATATAAAGGAAGGTACATACTTTGACATCATTGGGTATAAGTATGCTCTCTTTCAGTGTCCCATGAGTTGATAAGTGGCTTTGAGTTTTGCATAGAGCATCGAATTTGCTGAATTTCCTCTAGGTAGAACTGATAGCAAGGAGTAAATCTCAGGTTATGGGAAAATCTATGGAGATGCAACATCATAAGCTTTAGTCAGTTTCCAAATGGGGACCTAACCACAGAAAGGAGGAAAATTTATGTTTTCAAATGTAAATATTAGGCCATGTATTTTAAATGAGTCAGGTAAATTAATGGATAGAACATGGATTGGACCACAAGATAGGAAGATGTTTTGTTCATATCCATCCTCTTTTACTAACTGTGTGACTGGGCAAGCCACTCATCTCTAATTGCCATGGGCAGTATTGTAGTGCTATTGGTATTGTTCTTTGGGAATCACGAGAATTGGACACAACTGAATGAATGAACAAAACCAATGTACTTTAAAGGTTTCTTTGGTGTTGCTTCAGTGGAGTGATTTTTCTACTAGAAGTTTTCCACATGACAGATAAAGCAAATAAATGTCAACTATTTCTACAATTCCTTTACTTGCCTAATTATGCAATCATGTGGTCAATCTGTGTGAAGCACTCAATAGACTAGTAAATTTTGGGAACTCTGTTAGGACAGCAAGTAAATGAGTAAGTCTCAAATTGAGACTGGATGAGAACAGAGTTAGGATGGTAGTGAACTATGTGGGTATAAAGAATCAAGAAAAGAATAGTGAGTGAGTAAAGTACTTCAGTAATGATTTCAGCTAGGAAAGGTGATCATGTGCATCTTAAAGCTTCGAAATCTTTATTAGTAGAACATGAACTGGAAATAATTTAAGTATGATTTCAGTTTGTTTGTTGTAAGGTCCAGACTACATTAAAGAAATATAGTCAGTGAATATAATAAAGATGACAATACTCCCTAAACTAATCTATTTATTTAGTGCTATACCAGACTCCCAAGAAACTATTTTAATGCCTAGAAAAAATAACAACAAAATTCATATAGAACAAAAGGTCAAGAATTTCAAGGGAATTAATGAAAAAAATCAAATGAAGGTGGCCTAGCTGTACCAGATCTAAAACTATAATAATCAATAACTATAGCAATTTAATGTTTGACAAACCCAAAGATCCCAACTTTTGGGGTAAAAATTCGTTGTTTGACAAAAACTGCTGGGAAAACTGGAAATTAGTATGGCAGAAATTAGGCATGGACCCATACTTAACACTGTACACCAAGATAAGATCAAAATGGGTCCATGATTTAGACATAAAGAATGAGATTATAAATAAATTAGAGGAACATAGGATGATTTACCTCTTAGACTCGTGGAAAAGGATGGAATTTGTGACCAAAGAAAAACTAGTGATCATTATTGATCACAAAATAGAGAATTTTGATTATATCAAATCAAAAAGCCTTTGTATAAACAAAATTAGAAGGGAAACAACAAACTGGGAAAACATTTTTATAGTTAAAGGCTCTGATAAAGTCCTCATTTCCAAAATAGATAGAGAATTGACTCTAATTTGTAAGAAATCAAGCCATTCTCTAATTGATAAATGGTCAAAGGATATGAACAGACAATTTTCAGATGATAAAGTTGAAACTATTTCTATGCATATAAAGGATGCTCCAAATCACTATTGATCAGAGAAATGCAAATTAAGACAACTCTGAGATACCAATACATACCTGTCATGTTGGCTAAGATGACAGGAAAAAATAATGATGAATGTTGGAGGGGATGTGGGAAAACTGGGACACTGATGCATTGTTGGTGGAGTTGTGAATACATCCAGCCATTATGGAGAGCAATCTGGAATTATGCCCCCAAAGTTATCAAACTGTGCATATCCTTTGATCCAGCAGTGTTACTACTGGGTTTATATCCCAAAGAGATACTATAGAAGGGAAAGGGACCTGTATGTGCCAAAATGTTTGTGACAGCCCTTTTTGTAGTGTCTAGAAACTGGAAAATGAATGGATGTCCATCAATTGGAGAATGGTTGGGTAAATTGTGGTATATAAATGTTATGGAATATTATTGTGTTGTAAGAAAGGACCAGCAGGATGAATACAAAGAGCCTTGGAAAGACTTACATGAACTGATGCTGAGGGAATTGAGCAGAACCAGGAGATCATTATACACTTCAACAACAATAGGATGCATTCTGATGGAAGTGGATATCTTTGACAAAGAGAAGATCTAATTCATTTCCAATTGATCTATGATGGACAGAATCAGCTACACCCAGAGAAGGAAGACTGGAAAATGAGTATGAACTATGTGCATTTTTTGTTTTTCTTCCCAGAGTATTTTTACCTTCTGAATCTAATTCTTGTGTAACAAGAGAACAAGTATTTAGGATATAATATAACATTTAACATGTATAAGACTGCCTGCCATCTAGGGGAGGGGGTGGGAGGGGGAAAGGGAAAAGTAGAAACAGAAGTGAGTGCAAGGGATAATGTAAAAATTACCCATGCATATGTTCTACCAATAAAAAGTTAAATAAAAGGAAATATAGTCAGTAGATGTTCTATTATTTTTTCATTTTGGCTATAGCAACTCAGGAAGACTGTCCACTGAGGCATGGAAAGATTGAGGCTTCCACTGCTAGAGAGAATATCTACAGGGATAATGTCATGTATCCTTAAAGTATTGAATAAATGTTCATTGAATGAATGAAATTATGAAAGTTCTGGGACACTACTTTTACAATGTTAATGTATATTTCAAATCTTTGAATGTAGAGACTATAAATAAAAGGAGAAAAAATCTTTAGCTAGGTTAGATGAATAGTTAATGACAGATTCAGTACTGTGAAGAGTTAAAGAGGCTTTCTGAAAAAAGGAAAGAAAAGAAAAATATTCAGTATTTCTGGAGTCCTGACAATAAAGTAGACAAACCAGGTCAGGGTCAATAGTCACTTTATCTTACATCATGCTAGTAGTGAGGATTCTATACTCCTCTCCTTCGTTTACATAGCTAAAGTTGACTGCAGATTGATTGGAGATCGAGCAGACACCAAGGAATTATATTATTTTTCATTTTAAATTCTGACTAAGTGACAATTCAAATCCTATTTCAATGAATGATAAGAAATAAGTAATGAAGGAATGTTACAAACTCTAAAAATCATATGGGTAACATAAATAATTGCTCTTGGCTCCTTTCTCTAGGCAAACATTTTTCTTCAACAGATTCTACTCTGGGCTATGCTTGTTTTACCTGGGATTCAGCAATCCTCTGTGACTAGAACCCAAATAGCCTAACCTGGGCTTTTGGGGGTTAATTCCACTCACTACTCCAGTGCATTCCCAAGACAGGTGAGGAGAGAGAGAAGAGAGAGACTTAATTCAGGCTTATAGGGAATTACCTTCAATCCCCATGGAGTCCTGGGAGGAACTTTATCAGCTAGTCCTATTGTCTGCCTCCCACTTTTCCATATTCTCCCACTCAATCTCCCATGCTCATTCATTCATCCACACTCAAACATCATCCCTCACTGAGTCCTGACATCCACTGAATTGTCAACTGGCATCAATAATTACACTTTCAGTCTTCCAAACATGACCACATGTCCATCCTCAATGAAACACACCCACCTATCTTCATATCCGCCATCTCTAATCCTTGATTTAATGATACTCTCTCAAACCCTTAATTAGACCCTACACTCATCTTCTAATATCTGTTTATTCACTTTCCAACCATTACTGATGTATTTTACTTGCTCACTATTCTTTTCTCAATTCTTTATCTTCACACAGTTCACCACCAAACCAAAGGCTCTCAACACTCACTTTGACCATTGAATATTTCACACAAATTGCCCACATTTACCTGTTCATCCTGTTATCCTTTTGTGAAGACCTGAGCTTCATTTCTTACTTCTCCTCCTTACCCTGAAGTGTTTTTTGTAACTCTCTGCTTGTATTTTATGTAGATAATGGTGAGTGTATGTTTTGGCAATTTTATTTTTTGGCCATATTTCAGTAAGCAGTAGGAGACAAGGAAGGGACAAATTTGAAGAAGACAAACATCAATATGTATTCAGAAGTACCAATAGGGTAGAGATTTAGAAAAAATGATGGAGATGGGAGAATTAAAAAGGCTTATAGGAATGGACTTTGTGTATGTATTTGGGGTCAAATGGTGTTAAAATCATCTTGCCAGTACATAACTTCATGTGATCACTTTTGAGTCTAAAGGCAGTTCTCAGGTCATTCTTTTTGGAGAAGTATAGAATGTTAATACTAGAAGGGAGGGAGGACTTTGGAGATGTCCCTGCTAAATTCTTTTATTTTATGGTTGAGTGAATTGAGCACGAGAGATAAAGTGGCTTTCACAAAGACAAAGAAACTGAATGCAACCCAGGAAATGTTGTTTTGGTAAATGCTTGACAATTCCACCCCCCCCATTAAAATATGCATGGCACACTTTTAGGTTTAATCTACATTATTAATATTTTTGCCATTACTTCCTTAAATCTATATATCAACAAAATAGTAAATAAATATGTGATTTGTAGCATCTCTTTCCAAAATTTACTTTATCATACTGAAAGATTAACAACTAGTTCATCCAAGGCCCAAATGAGCCAGTTCAAACAATTCACGGAACCTAGGTCTCCAAAATGTGTCATTTCAGGTTCCTAGGATTTGGTCATCAATCTACAAAATTCTCTCCTTTCTTCCTCTTCCTGAAGCAAATGTAGAGTCCTTTGGTACTGTTTCAGGTTTTATTATAAACAGCTACAAGAAAATAAGTAAGGAAGCAAAAGGAAAGTTGGAAAGCTAGATTTTTAAGATTTAAAAGATTTTAAAAATTTTTAGATTTTAAAATCTAAGATTTTAAGATTTAGATTTTTAAGAGTCTCAATAAAAACTTTCCTTGAGATGACTGTAATTTTGAGTATTTGATAAAATGATCAACATTTATGCAGTATTTTAAAGATTTATAAAACATTGATACAACTATTTGATTATTTGATCTGTACAACAGATCTGCTGTGTATGTTCTTAGTATTCCTATTTTTTAGATAAGGAAATTGAGGCTGAAAGAAATCAAATAACTTGCCCAGTAACTTGGTACATATTTGAAGCAAGACTTGAATTCAGTTATGCCTTGGCTGAAAATCTGGTGTTTTATTATGTCATTTGGTATGGTTTGGTGGATAAAGTATTGGATTTGGAAATAGAAAGACCTGACTTGATCTGAATCTTGCCACTGACATTTAATTGCCTTGTGAATGGGAAAATCATTTAATCTCTCAGTTTCCATAATTACAAAATGAAAGTGTTAGATATGATGACCTCTCAGATTCTTTCCAATTTAAACTCTGATTATATGATCTAGTTAGGCATTTAAGAAACCTATTGCACTCAGGATGCATTGAAAGGCATGACATTCAGGACTATAGAGGGAATGGTCCATTTGTATCCTGTCTTAATCACTTTATGTGTGAAACTTTGTGTTCAAATATGGAAACTAAAGTTTCGAAAGGCCATGGATACATGGAGAGTGTTCAGAGAAGGGCAACCATGATGATGGACTCATATAGACTTGAATTCATATTATATGTGGTTTGACTGATGCAACTATGAATGTTTAGCCTACAAACAGAAAACTTGTGGGGAGGTGATAGCTGTCTTCAAATCTTCAAAGGGCTGTCATTTGGAAGTCAACAAATCAACATTTATTATGCACTTACTGTCCTAAGTGCTAGATATACAAAGAAAGTTAGAAATAGTTCCTGTCTACAAGGAACTTAAAAATCTAATGGAAAAGGCAAAATGCAAACATATGTATACAAATGAGATATGTGCATATAAATACATATATGTGCATTTTAGATATGCATTCTGTTTGCTTTCTTAGAGTAGAACCAGAAGCAATGGGTTGAAGTCCTTATGAGACAAGTTTGAGTTTGATGTCAAGGGAAAACTTCCTAATTAGTACAGTCCAAAAGTAGGTTACCTGGGGATGTTGTAACTTCTCCCTCACTTGAGGTTTTCAAAGACATCCTATATGACTAAATGTGGGACATTGTAGAGAAGATTTATTTTTACATAGTTTTTAGACCAGCTGATATTATGTGAACCTATTAATGGACTTAAGGCTTAGGCTACTCTCACTCAGTTCTTTGCTTCTTTCATGTGGTCTGAAATAACACCGGCCAATTTCTCTACATCTCATCCTTTGAAATAGGAAGTGTTTATTCTAGGATTTTCCCTTTGTCTTCTTTTGAAAAAGAACCCAGAAAATAAGAGAATGGGACACAATTGGGTTTTTGAGTACATGTAGGACTCAAATGAGATTTAGCCATGTTTACAGATCCTTCTATATGCTTCATTTTTATCTTATTATTGCCCTCTTCAAAAACAAGCAATTTCATCTCAGTTTCTAAAAAACTGGCTAAAATGTATGGAGAAAGACTAGCCAGGGACCCAAGTTCATGATCATTATGGAGTCTGGTGCATAAATAAAATAATTTTTGAATCATTTATTCCTCAGTCTAATTAACCAGATGTAGTCCACCCTTTAACCTACAAGAAAGATGGTAGTCCTGTCTCAATTCAGTCAGAAAGGGATCTGGGTTCAGGGAAACTTATTTGCCTTATTATTTCTCTCATTCAGCTTGCTCCTTCTTTTATATTACTTATATTTTTATTGCTATAGGCGAATCCTTTCCTTGGAATGTAAACATCACTAAGGCTTTTCTTCTTTTTCCTTATACAGGGTTCTTGGACTTGAGGATGTGGTGTTACCCCAGAATTCACTACATCACCTGTGTAATTAACATCTTGCTCCTCTGGGCTATGGATACTTTTAGGATCCTTTCCCCCTATGGACAGAACAAGAAGAAATGGTCTGAAATTGTAGCAATGTGGATTGGATTGAGGTAGAAAGTTCTTCTTCACAGTCAAGGGAATGGAATATTGTGTAATCCTTTATTTGTGTTTGCATGTAAATTGTCAGTATACCTGTCTGTGTGCTTATTTATGTTTTTCTGTGTATAGACATTTGTGTGTATGTATATGTTACTATATGTAGCTATGTGCATAGTATATGTAAATGAATGCCATTTCTATGTCTTGGGATAGTCAAAAGAAGAGGAAGACATGAATCAATGTTTAAGGGTTTCCCTATGAAGAATGAACATGGGACAAATGAAAAGAGGTAGTATTGCTGTTGTGTTTGGAAGTAGCTATGTTTCAGATGAGCAAATGAACAGATGGAAATCCAGGGGCCAGGGATAGTAGTACATCTTAAGTGTAAATTTAATAAGTACCAAGAAGTTTCCCTAATCTTTGATGTCTCCCTAAATCTTATTGCCTAAAGCTCCATCTTGGATCACTACTTTGGTCAATGTCTCCTATGAGATAGATCAAGCATTTATTAAGTGCATAGTGTATATGAGATGCTGGAGATAGAAAACCAAGAAAACAAAGTAGTTCCGACTCTCAGAGAGCCTATTTTCTAATGGGGGAAAGAAAACTCATAAAGGGAAATTTGGAAAACTGGCAGGAAGATAAGGCAGACTAGATGCTAGGGGAAAGGGATGCTGGGATTTCTAATAACATGGAACCAACTGTCATCCAGTCAGTCCCTGAATGGAGTCATCTTAGGACAGAAAAATGGACAATTTGTAAGTGGGCCAGACTGAAGAGTGATCTGTAAGGAAAGTGAGCAGTGTGGCTGGACTTTCTGATGCTATGGCAGGTACTTCATCATTGTCACGATATACACTAGCACAAAGCAGTTAGTCTTCCTGGGGCAGACTAGATTCTAAAGGTATAGTTAATTTTTGTAAGAAGCATATTCATGATTGAATTACACAGTAGGAATTAGGATGTAGGATAGATGATACAATGCTTGGATTAAGTAAGGATAATTTTCTTTTATTCTTAAAATTCTATTTAACAAATATTTATGAATACCTGTTATGTGTAAAGTACTGCGCTACTCATTGGGGATATAAAGACACAATAAATAGTGTCCTTGCCCTGTTGGTTCTTACATTATACAGGAGGGATAGAGTATGTATGTAGATATAATGTGTACCATTTCCTCCTTTTTGACAACACATCTCAGAAATAGTAGAAAAATAAATTGGAGATGAATTCAAATAGATATTTAATTCATTCATAATTAAAAAAAAACATACCTAACATGTAAAACAAAGGTCCCATGTTCAGAGATGCTGATTAGAATTTTGAGAAAGTGAAGGGATGATTTTTTTTTCAAAAAAAGGAATGCTTTGTTGGATGCCCTAAGTATTGTATTTGTCTTTTTAATGCCTTGAATCTATTATGAATTAATATTATGTGGTACCATCCCTCTCAATGATTGGCCTTTGAATGGATTCTCCTATCCTCCTATCTTCTGTGCCTTTCTCCTTTCTTTCCACCTAATTCTTTGGTTCTTTCTTCGTAGGTGACATATACAAAATGAAAGATTCCAATGTCACTTTTGTCAACCCCCTATACTTCACCCTTTTGGGAGTTCCTGGTCTGGAGTCTGTGTAGCACTGGATGGGGATACCATTTTGCATCATGATCCTCCTTGCTCTTGTGGGAAACTGTACCATCTTGTCTGTCATCTGGAGAGACCCATCACTCCACCAACCCATGTACCTTCTCTTGGCAATGTTGGCCATCAACGACCTTGGTATTTTCCCTGTTCTGTTCCCTAAAACTTTGGCCATCCTCTGGTTTGATCTCAAAGAGATTGAATTCAATGCCTGTCTGACCCAAATGTTCTTTGTGCATGCCCTGGCAGGTTTTGAAACTGGGATCCTGGTAGCCATGGCATTGGATCGCTATATAGCCATCTGCCGGCCCCTGCACTACACAGTTATCCTGACTCCACAAGTCTTGCTGGGGATTGCAGTGATGGTAGTTATGAGGGCTGTGCTTCTCATCTCCTTTTGTCCCATCCTTATCAAACTGAGACTAACATCTTTCCACTCCACAGTGGTAGCTCATTCTTACTGTGAGCACATGGCAGTTGTGAAACTGGCTATGGGTGATATTCGAGTCAACAAGTTCTATGGTTTGGCTGTTATACTGAGTTTGTGTTGGTCTGATATCTCCTTCATCTCGACGTCTTATATTCTTATCTTCAGGGCTGTCCTTAGACTGCCAGGGAAAGAAGCCAGGGTCAAAGCAGTCAACACCTGCACAGCTCATATCACCATTATTGTACTCAGCTACTCCCTGGCACTTTTCTCCTTTCTGGCTCACCGATATGGCCACCATGTGGCTCCTTATGTCCATATTCTCTTGGCCAACATTTATCTCTTAGTACCCCCTGTAGTGAACCCCATTGTCTATGGAGTGAAGACTAAAGAGATCCGCATTCGTGTGCTCACCATGTTCTCCTTTCAGAGACAAAGGCTTAAATCCTGACTCATTTATGTATTAGTCTATGAGTTTGATAGGCACATGATCTTTGTCCCTAGAAAACTTTCTATGCCTGTTTCTAGGAATAAATGTTTAAATGATGTGGATTCTGAATGACATTTTGAAGGGCTAATGAAAACAACTCTTTCATTCTGGGTTTATATAGTTTGAAATACTATTACCACCTGCCCAGTATAGGGACACAAAAGACACTTAGAAATTTTTACAAAGGGCCAAAAGTTTAAAATTAGAAGGTTGTCAAATTAAGAACCTTGAGGACACTAGAAATAAATCCATTACAAAATCCTGGCCCTCTGAAAACCAATATGGCTATAGAGTAGTGATGGATGAAATAGAGGAAAGGATGATTAAGATGTTTGGAGAAGCATCTATTTAAAGAATGAATAGGAATTATCAATAAAAAAGAGAAATTCTAAGATAGGATACTTGGTTATTGAGTCTATCCATGAGTGAACACATCAGATTAGACAATAGTGTGTATGAGAGGATAATGACTGAGATGTATATACTAATGGTAAAATAGTCAGTGCTCACTTTTCTCCTGAGCTTATTGTAGGGTTATATGAAGTAAAACTAATGTTCCTAACCCTAAGGATTTGGCTCAAAGTTCTCCCTTTCCCCAACTTTTTTCTTCTTCAGAGGAACCTAGCAAACTAGGTCTATTGATAATAGAAGCATTTCTTAATAAAATCCACTCACAGGGGAGCCTTGCATTTCTTGTATGGTGGAAGTAGTAGATCTGGAAGTCACTGACTGTTGTTGATCATCATAGTAGTCCAGTATATCTTTATGGATCTTGACTTGGTCCAAGTTTTGTGTATGGGTCATGCTGCTTCATAGCTTAAAACATAGTTCATCAGAATTGGAATTAGAAATGCTAAAAGCTGAAAAGCCCAGTTTGGAGCTTCTTGTCTCAAGAGTAATACCTGAATTATTCCAGATTTCCTATATCTTGTGAAAGTGGGAAGCTTTGGATCCATTCAACAAATACTACCAACATTAATAAAGATTCAAAACTCCATTTTTTTTCATCACATTGGACATAATCATAGAATACCAGATCTAGAAAAAACCTCAGGAAGAATCAAGTTTAACTCACACAAGAAGCAGAGTTCTCTCCATAGTAACTAATCAAAAGATGTACTTTTCCTTCAGGAAGTTGGTTGGAATCACTATTCAATTTTCCAAATATATTTTAAATTGTTTTTTTTTTCTTATTAAAATCTGGACCCAGCTCATCCTTAGAGAGTACTGGTATGGTTAATTGAGAAATAATTTGGCAGGTCTTTTTACCTTTTTTTTTTTTTTTTTTTTGGTCTTGTGTGGACAAAAATCTGATTGATTCAGTTTGTTGCAGAAATACTTCCTTCCTCTAAGGCAGATGATAATTCATCCATAATTTACAGTCTCAGAGAACTGCCTGGAAACATTGAGAGATTAAATGATATTATCCAATTTAAATATTTGTCCGATTTAAACTAACATCCTATGGAAATAAAAATTCTGACTAAACATAAAACCTTTAGGAAAGACTACATTAAAATTATGCATTTAGCATAAAGTTTAGAGAAATAAATATCCCAAAGAAGATTTTATTAAAAAAAACCTTAGCTGGAAAGAGCACTGGATCTGGAATTTGGAAGACTTGGGTTCACTTACTGCCTCTATGAACCTGGACAAATAATTTAATTTCTGTCTGCTTCAGTTTCCTCATATATAAAATAAGGATAATAATAATGGCACTTATTTCCCAGGTTAATCATTAGGATAAAATGAAATAATACTTGTAAAATTCTTTGTAAACATTAAAGTGCTATATAGATGCTATTATCATTATTATTATTATTAACTACCAGTAATATTATATCCACTTATAATCTTAGAGGTACCTCTCATATGGATAGAACACTGGAACTGGAATCAGGAAGAACTAATTTAAATCTAGTCTGAGATGCACACCACCTGTGTGATCTTGGAACTATCACTTAAGTTCCATCTGCTTTAGGTTTCTCATTTGTAAAATGAGGATAATAACGACACTTACCTTCCAGGATTGCTGTGAAGATAAAATAAGATATAAATGTTAATTACTATTATAATAGTTTTAACTGTTCTCAGATCTGATTGTAAAACTTCTTTAAAAAATCGTAAACTTGGAAACCATCAAGAAAAAGAGACTTTTAAATAAACAATCCCTTTTTGTAAAAAGATTGCATATGAAATCATAATTTAGTTTGTGGAAAACAGGATAGTAATAAAAACTTGCTTTTGTGTGTCTCTTTTTGGTGTATTTTTCTGTCATTTTATGCATTTTAAGCTAAGGTGCATATTGTGACTCTTCTGCTTTCTTCACTATGCATCACTTATTAATCACTTATTAATGTTCTTATTTGAATTGTTATTCATTATGACACATTAATATTCATTTATACCCACCAATATATTTAGTTATTTTTCAAAAGTAGGAGCAATATGTTTTTGACAATTAGTTACTTTTTTAAAAAAAATGAATGATAGTACTAAGAATGTTTTTGTACCCTCCCCTCCCCTCCACTCCCTGTTAGTACTTGTTTAAAGGATATGAAGAGTTTTGTAGCTTTTATCTTGTGCTACATTGCTTTAAAAATACACCCATTTATAAGTTCACCCTCAATATAATGAAGTACCAATTTCTGTACAGGCACACTAGCCATGAATTTTATAATTTTAAACTATCTTTCTCCATAGGATAGGCATAATATTCTGGAGTCACCTCAGGTGAGCATTCTTTAGAAATGGGCAGAAATTACAAATCAGAGTTTGATTCATTGTTTTGCTTATTGTGTAGAGTTAAGTCAACAATAGAAAAATTGTTAATAGTGAAGATTAAACTTCAAAGTATGCCGAGCTGGTTATTAAAACATTTGCAAGTATACTCTGGGGTACTTGGGAATTGTTTTGAATTATGTCATGCTGGTTATTTGAGAATTTAAGTAATTCTTCAGATGGTTATTAGTAATATAGATATATATTTCTTATTTTGAAAACTACCATTTCAAGTTTTAAAAAAATACTCATCTATTGGGAAATGAATCTTTCATTCAGATATATATATATATATGTATATATATATATATATATAGTAATGAATATTACTACAGGAATAGGAAGAGGAAGAGGAAGAAGGAAAAGAATGAAAACAAAAAAGAAGGTTTCATTCTTCCACGTGGAAACTCTTCTGATACTTTAAGACTGCCTCACTAAACTTTCTATTTTTGAGGCTAAATACCTGACTCTTTCAACCAGTCCTCACATGACATAATCTTTCTTAAGTCTTTATTAAACTAATAGCTCTCTCCCAGAGACTATAAAGTTTGTCAGAGCCCTACAAAACATTTAGAAGCAAGTGAACACAGTGTTTGATAAGCACTAAGAGACTATAAGAACAGTGATAAAATTCACCTAGGGGAACAAAAGGTTTAGACTATCACAGGGATTAATGAAAAAAAGGGGAGAAGGAAAGGGGTCTAGTATTGCTAAGTACTACAAAACCATAGCTATAAAAATTGTTTTTGATACTGAATAGGAAATAGCTGGTGCAATGAATAGAGCCAGGAGTCAGGAAGGCTTGAGACCTTTCTAGCTAGTGACCTGGGGCATTCATTTTAACTCTGATTGCCTTAGTTTCTTCATCTGTAAAACAAACTGGGGAAGGAAATGGCAAACGACTCCAGTATCTTTGCCAAGAAAACCTCTAAAGGGTTCCAAAGAGTCAGACATGACTTAAAACAATTGAACAAAACAATAGAAAGATTGATCATTTGAACATTATACTTCACAAAAGCAAAAAAAAGAGGGAAAAGATCCATATGGAAGGAAGGAAAAAAAGAAGAAAGAAAGAGAGAGAAGGAGATAGGAAAAAAAGAAATAAGAAAGGAAAAGAAAATACATGTCAATCTAAACTTTGAGTTTATCAGCTCTCTATCTAGAAGTGGAGAGCATGTTTTATCATGAATCTTTTGAATTTGTAATTGGTCATTATATTAATCTGAGTTCCTAAGTCTCTCAAAGTTGTTTATCTTTATAATATTATAAAGCTATATAGCTTGGTTATTTTTGTTGAGTGTCCCAAGAGGTTTCTTAAATTTTAATTATTCATTAAGTGCTTTTGACACTATTCTTATAGAACTGTACTAACACATGTATATATATAAGTAGATATATTTTATATATATATATAGTGAGTTTCCCCCTTTACTTTCCATTTTTTTATACATATCTTTCATAAGATCTGAGAATGTTAAATATGCCAAATAAATGCTTTTTATCATATTAAGGAAAAATTCTTCTATGTTTGTATTTTTAAGTGTTTTAAGATAGACTTTTTATTTTAACAAATCAAAATAAATTATTGCATCTGTTGATTTTTTTTTTATTAATTAAACTTAAAATACTGATTGGGAAGTTAGGAGGCACAATGAGTAGAGTTCCAAGATTGAAGTCAGGAAGAATCATAATCCTGAATTCAAATCTGGTCTTAGACAATTATTAGCTATGTGATTCTGGGCAAGCCCTGCTTGCTTTAATTTCTCATATGTAAAATAAGCTGGAAAAAGAAATAGTAAATAGCTCCAGTTATCTTTGCTAAGAAAATCCCAAGTTTTATCACAAAGAGTTGGATATGAAATGAAACCAAAAATATACTGATATTTTTTCCTCAAATCACCTTTGGCTCTGATATGTAAACTTTTACTTTATTTTTTTTGAAACCAGTCCTTCACACTATCAGCTTTTCAGTGATTCCTACTTCATACTACCTTCTGTCCCCTTTATTGTCTTTTCCTTTTTATCTTCTTTATTTATCTTTCCTTATTATCTTCTTGAGGGAAGGACTATATATTTTTTAAAATTAATTTTATAATTATAACATTTTTTGACAGTACATATGCATAGGTAATTTTTTACAACATTATCCCTTGTACTCCCTTCTGTTCCGAATTTTTCCCGTCCTTCCCTCTACCCCCTCCCCTAGATAGCAGGCATTCCCATACATATTAAATATATTGTAGTATATCCTAGGTACAATATATATGTGTAGAACTGAATTTTGTTGTTGTTGTTGCAAAGGAAGAATTGGATTCAGAAGGTAAAAATAATCTGGGGAGAAAAACAAAAAATGCTAACAGTTTACACTCATTTCCCAATGTTCCTTTTCTGGGTGTAGCTGATTCTGTGAGGGAAGGACTGACTCTCTCTCTCTCTCTCTCTCTCTCTCTCTCTCTCTCTCTCTCTCTCTCTCTCTCTCTCTCTCTCTCTCTCTCTGTCTTTGTCTTCATCTATCTTCATCTCTACATATCTGGTACAAATTCTACTAATTGATAATGTTTGAAACATTACTAAAGCAATATGTTGTTTTATGAATTGAATGAACCTGGCCTAATCTCACTCCTCTCCCCTCCAAAAAAAAAAAAAAAGAAAAGAAAATTGGTGCTAGTGGTACTAGATCCCAGGCTATAGAACAAAATCTTTAATTATGAAAATTATTTGGTGCTGGTCAAAACATTTAAACATATTGAGTAATAACATGGATTTGGTATATTATATGCAAATATAAAAAGACAAAACAGACAATTCAGATTACATAAAGCGTTGAAAAAAATTTGCACAAAATCATTAATTTAGGAGAGAAATAGTTAAGCAGGAAAAAAAGAAATTGCAATGATTTTTTGTTAAAGGTCTTATATTCAAGATAGATAAGGAATTGATGAAATTTATGAGAATAACAATAATTTCCCAAAAGATAAATCATAAAAGAACATGGATAGGCAATTTCCAAGGGAAGAAATACAATATAAAAATGCTTCAAATCACTATTAATTAGAAAAACAAATTAATAGTATTTCAAAGTTCTATTCTATATTCATCAGAGTGGTTAAAATGACAGTTAATTAAAAGGGGAAAACTAAAACATTGGCAAATAGTTGGTGCAGTTTTGATGTGATTTAGGTATTATGAAATCAATTTGGAACTAAGCTCTCCCAAGTAATTAAAGTATTCTTATATTTTAAAAATTCAATAATAGTGACATTAGGTATAAATTTCAAAGAGATAAAAGGGAGAAGAAAAAACCAATTTCTTACAAAAATATTTCCATCAATTCTTTATGTAATGACAGACAACTATAACTAAAAGAAATATTCCCTAAATTGGGAATGGCTAAGCAAATTATGGCACGTGAATGTAATGGTAGATTGTTTCAATATAAGAAACAGATTAAACAGATAGTTTCAGACAAACATGGAAAGATATATGAAGTGATACAGAGTGAACTGAAAATATATAAAGAACATATAATAACAACATTTTAAAATAAAACTCAATAACTCTAATAACTAAGACTAAACTCTAAGACTAACCATGATTCAAGTGGACTGATAATGAGCATGTAGCTTCTTAAGAGAGATGATGAACAAAGGAGTTTAATGAGAAATATATTTTTAGACGTGATCAGTGTGGATTTATTTTGATTAACTATGGACATTTGATGCAAGAATTTTAATTTTCTTTAATTCAGTTTTTTTTGGGATAAGTTGAGGATCAAGATGTGATTCTAGCAAAAGGATTATTAAAATCTAAGAAGTAAGAAAAGAGGGTCATTGGAGTATTAAATATATCTATAGAACAAGAGAGAAGGAAGATCAATAGGAATTAAAATAGCAATCAAGATAGTTATGAAGTTAACTTTGAATATGTTATTTACTTAAAAAGAATAGCAAGTTGCACATATTACAGTTTTATTTTCAATCTTCTTTTTCCATTCTTTGCATAAGAAAATGCAAATTTTATTTGGTGTTTGTTACATTTAGAATAAAAGTAATGAAAAATAGGACCTAAATAAATATGAACAATAACTTTTGAATATTTATAAAATTTTAAGCAAATAATTTACACACATTTTGAAGACTCTTGATGAAAATATTTAAAGGAAAAGATACATTGTTGCAGGCAATTCTATGTAGTGGATTGCATCTCCCTAATTATACAATTGACAAAGTTGCTGGTGATCTAAGAATATACTTGGATTTAGTATTTGATTTTTAGTAAAAAAGAAATTTGAATAAATGGTCTAATAGCTAGGTAGCACAGTGGATAGAGTACCAGAAAGTGAGAAAGGCTCAACTTTGTCATTATTCTAGCTGGGTAATCTTAGGTAAGGCATTTAACTTTGGTTGCTTCAATTTCTCACATAAAATGAGATGGAAAAGGAAATGGTAAATAATGGGGTCATTGATAAAGTCCAGCAAATCATGATATAGATCATGAAGGTAGGGAATCATCCAGAATGAATTCACAGACTCAAACCATCTCCAGATCAAGGGGCAAAGCTTTATTGTAATGCTTTTAACAAGCTGGGGAAAAGTTCCTAAGGAACTCCTAAAAACAAAGGGAAAGGTGGGACCTTTTAGGGAAAGGACTCAGAGCAAGGTGAGTTAATTATGCTAAGTGTGTATATCAGGAAATCAATTGGAGATTGTGCTCATCCAGTTTATACAAGATAGCCTTGGGACATCTATAGTTTAACCTCCAGATTGTATAAGATAACAGTGGACATCAGTACAGGATAACTTTGTACGTGATAATTCTATCAGTACAAGATAATTCTTCAGAGTCACTTTGTTCCTCACTGGGGCCAAGTCAGAGACTGGGTTGTAGCCAGCGACATTTTACTGGGGTCTATTCACCTCATCATTGTCACCAGTGAAATATTTTCTCCTTGCAAATATTGATGTGCATAAAGGTTTAGGGATATTTAGGCTAAATCCTGCATATGAGAATGAATGTGTTACATAACTTCTGGAGGTCAATGTAAAAGCTGGGAAATGATAAAATAGTTTACTTATGAGTGAGGTAAGAACAAACCATCATGGATATATTCTATGTGAATCAGCAAAGTCATGTGAAATCAAAAGTTGTGAGAAAAAAGTTTTTGTTGGGCATTGGTTTTTGATTCCTTTTTGATTGTATTTTTAACTTTCTGGACTCTAATGGTGTGCCTCAGTTGCAGTCACACTCAGGAACATCCAAGTGTCCCTGTGGTCTTCCCATCCTGGATCCTGCTTCTGCCATTTAAACTTCCTTTTGCCACTGGTTAATCCTGGGGTCTCCATTTTTGGGAGACCCAGATAAGCCAAACTTCATTCTCCTCCTGGTTTTACTTCTACTTTCCTAAGTTTGATACCATGCCTTAGCTGCAATCTCACACTGAGACATTTATCTTTCCTTGTAATCTTCTCACTGACATATGGGGAGATCTTCTAAAGCCTCCTGCAACGGTCTTTTGGTTGTTCCTCCTGCTTTACATTTCTCCCCCCCTCTAGTCATCCTACAGCCATGTCAGTGATCTTCTTAAAGCACATTAATGCGCTGTGTCACTTCTCAACTCAATAAACTCGAGTGACTCCCTATAACCCTCAGAATCAAATAGAAAACTCCCCATTTGTCATTTAAAGCCCTTTATAACCTGGCTCCCATCTGCCTTTGTAGTCTTCTTAACATCTGGTCTCCAAGTACTCTGTTATCTAATGACATTGGCTTCTTTTTGCTCCCTCAACAAGAATCTCCTCTCTTCTCTAGACATTTTCCCTACCTGTCCCCCATTCCCAGAATGATCTCATTCCTTATCTTTACTACTTGGCTCCCTCAACTTCCTTCAAGTTCTTGATCAAATCTTACCTTTGACAAGAAGCCTTTCCTGATCTTCCTTAGAATTAATATCTTTCTTCTTTTGATCATCTTCAATTTATCTTATCTATACTTTGCTTATATTTGTTTGAATGTATTTCTTTTCCTTTCCCCATTTGACTGTGAGTTCCTTGAGGGAAGAGGCTGTCTTTTGTATTTCTCTCTCAGGGTTTAGCATAGTACCTAGCACATAGTAGAAACTTAAATTCTTATCAATTTACTATTTTTGGATGATGTTGTTTATCAAATTCCAGATAGCAAGTTCTACAACTATAGGTTCTCCTTCAAAAAGATTAGTTAAATAATACAAGCCAGATGGATGAATGATGTTTAATTTTCCTCCTTTCACCTGTATCTGCCATGTGTGGGCCATGACAACTAGCAAGTTCCTATAAAGCTGTTCCATCACAAGCTGCATTCAGCTATATGTGAAGTCAACAAATCAGGCATAGTTAACAAGAATTTATTAAGAGCTTTCTGTTTGCCAAGCCAACTGCCAGCGGTAAAAATAAAGGCAAAGAACTATAGAAAGATGACCAAGCATCATCGAATAGAATATGTGGAAGGAATTAAGGTATAAGCAGACTGGAAAAGGGGCAGCTAAGAGGTGCAGTTAATAGAGCACCAGCCTTGAATTCAAGAGGACTTGAGTTCAAATCTGATCTTATATACTTAACACTTCCTAGCTGTGTGATCCTAGGCATGTCACTTAATCCCAATTGCCTCAGCAAAAAGACTGGAAAAGCAGGAAGGGATCATGTTATGAAAGGTTTTAAAGGCAGGGTACTTTATATTGATCCTATAATTGATATTATTGAACATTGGAGTTTATTGAATAGATAGGCTTATCTGAACAGATTATATGCAAGTTAATTACACTTGCAAAATAGAGGAAGATTCAGAAAAATGTTCAGAAATATTAAAAATAGGAAATTTATAGTTTCAGTTTCCACTCTACATATTTTTTTCAATCTAAGTAATTATAATTTCATCATCCTATTCTTTATAGGACACAGATTGAGGCCACATAGTTTACTGAGTAAAGTAGAGAAAGCTTAGGGAAGGAGATTGTATTCCTTGTTCCAGATTTAATCGATCCACTGTGATTCACAATAGCTGAAATCATGAGTACCTCATATTTTTTCCTTTTTTCTCTGCTTGAGGGTCTGAATCCTTCCCACAGCATTAGTTGTGGCTATGATTACCACTTCCATATCATCTTTTAAAGGACCCCATTCCTTCTAGGAATGGATCTTCAATATCTAGGGAGGCATTTACAATGACATTTTATATGACCTATAGAAGAAAGTCTTCTTGTCCTTATCTTACTTTCTTTTCTTTCTTTCTTTCTTTCTTTCTTTTTTTTTTTTTAATATTTTTTATTATAGCTTTTTATTTACAAGATATATGCATGGGTAATTTTTCAGCATTGACAACTACAAAACATTTTGTTCCAACTTTTCCCGTCCTTCCCCCCACCCCCTCCCCCAGATGGCAGGTTGACCAATAAATGTTAAATATGTTAAAGTATAAATTAAATAATATATATATATATATATATATATATATATATATATATATATATATATATATATATATATATATATATATATATATATATATACGTCCAAACAGTTATTTTGCTGTACAAAAATAATTGGACTTTGAGATAGTGTACAATTAGCTTGTGAAGGAAATAAAAAAATGCAGGCAGACAAAAATAGAGGGATTGGGAATTCTATGAAGTGGTTTATAGTCATCTCCCAGAGTTCTTTCACTGGGTGTAACTGGTTCAATTCATTACTGCTCTATTGGTGGCCATGTCCATCAGAATTGATCATTGTATAGTTTTGTTGTTGAAGTATATAATGATCTCCTGGTCCTGCTCATTTCACTCAGCATCAGTTCATGTAAGTCTCTCCAGGCCTTTCTGAAATCATCCTGCTAGTCATTTCTTACAGAACAATAATATTCAATAATATTCATATACCACAGTTTATTCAGCCATTCTCTAATTGATGGGCATCCACTCAGTTTCCAGTTTCTGGCCACTACAAAGAGGGCTGCCACAAACATTCTTGCACATACAGGTTCCTTTCCCTTTCTTTTCTTTCTTGATCCTGATTCCCTGCCATTCATGACTTATCTTCTGCCTAGTTCCCCAGAGTTGATACTTCTACATCATCTTCACTGTAGGAAGCTCTCAGCTTTGGGAGCACCAATTCTCCTATTGACAGGGGTCTCTGGGATATGCTGTTCAAAATATTCCCCTTCCCTGGGGCTGGTCCCTAGGGCCTTCTATAGGGAGAATAGACCTCATTAGATCCTGTTTGTGTGGAGAGGAAGAAGAAATATTAATTGGTGCTGTAGGGGGTGATGCTTTGCCCTTACTGGTCCCCGGGCTGGCAGCGCTAGGACTTGTCTATTAAATGCCTCATGTTCAGTCCTGGCCAGCTCAAGTTGGCATCCCTCTGGTGAGTCAGGTACTTCAGGATATGGTTAGTAATGTTTTTAAGGGTTGGACTGGGAGAGCCATTTTTCTCTCAGTCCCTGAACTCTCCACTTAATTCTTCTACAAGTCCCAGAATTTTATCTCTACAGTAGCATGCTTATGTTTATGAATTTCTTAACCTTTAAATCCATAGAATCAGTGAGTAAACAATGCAGTGATATTAACAAATATATAGATGTTTGGTTTTGTATAGCTATAGAGGTTAATCTTTCTAATTGGAGACATAACTATATGCTTTGTAATGACAGGGTCCAGGGCATGGGAGAAAAGTTTTGGCTGAAATGGTCTCTATAGTTTTTAGCCGAGCTGGGTAATATAGGTATACATTTTCTTCTTTGAGAATGTAAGTCTTGACATAAAAGGGAAGAATTTTGCTCTAAAACATGGAGACCCAAATAGTTCTCAACTTCTCTTGTCCTCAAATTCCAGGGCTCTCAGTTCCTTGCATAGATTTCCCTTGATTTATTATTATATTTTTCAGGCCATGAAGAGGAATTTTGCATCATCTTAGTGCTAGGAGAGGCCAAAGAATCCCATAGGATGTGAAGATGGTCTGTAAATTGGGCAGTAATATAATGTATTTCAGCGTCCTGAGCCCAAAGAGGTATGAACTACTTTAACAATGGATCCTGTCCCTTCAGATTATTGGTAACTACTCTTACCTGCTTATTTTGAGATTCATGGTAGCACCATCAAAGACTGTATATATACATATCCAGCCATACTAATAGTCTGAGGAGGTAGAGATGAATGGGGATTAATCTCAGAAGGGGGGGTAACAAAAAAAAGCAGGAGGAATGGTGAACAAAGTAGGAAGAACAGAGACATTGTTGTCCTTTCAGGATAGGACAGGAATTTTAAATCTTTTCTTTTTTGTGTGTTTATGTATGTGTGTGTCTTAGACCTCTTGGTAGTTTGGTGACTTGGATTGTTTTATGAAATAGGTACCTTAGTGTTTTAAATGCATAAAAATTACATAGGGTTGAAAAAGAAACTATACTGAAATGGTTATCAAAATGTACTTTAAAAATGTTTATAGACCCTAGGTTAATTATCTGTGGGTTAGGATAATAAATCCTCACTTATTTATGAAGAATGCTTTATCAAATATAAATGCCTTTATCAAGGCATTTATTACCTAAGCTCTGTCCCAAGTTTAGCCATTGTTGTCTATTGTCTTCTCACCTTAATTGCTAAACTCATTATTCTTGAATTGTATTCCTTACATTGTCAGTGTATTCTTACCCTTTTCAAGGTCCTTTCACTGAAATTCCCAAACCTCTGATTATTTATTATTATATATTTATTATTATTGCAATTCCCAGTTCTCTCTTTGTCTTCTCACTGTAAATCCCAAATCTCTGATTATCTTCTCATTGCAATTCCCAATTCTCTCATTGTCCTTTCTTTGTAGTTCCCAATCCTCCATTGTCCTTTCAATGTAATCCCCAGCCCTACAAAAATCTTTTAATTCTTCCAACTGATTCCGATCTATTGAAGTCTCCAGTGGTTCAATTTATTTAATTAAACAAATTTTTATTAAATATTTATAATATGCAAAGCATTCTGCTGGATACTGGGAATAAAAAGCAAGAAAGTAAAATAAAAATGAAACAAAACAAAACAAACACCACCTCCAAAAAAATGTCCACAAAAGAATCCCAGACTTTGTCTTTAAAAAGTTTACATTCTATTGCATGACTAGGGAATAGACTATGAAATAAATATAATACAAGATGAACTGAGGAAGAAGAGAATACTAACAGCTTGGGGGTGGAGATAAGGGAAAGGCAGCAGAGCCTGAGCTAATTCTTAAAAGAAAGATAAAGGAGACTATATTTTAGGCATGAGGAAGAAGGAAGTAGAGTATTGAGTTCTGAGAAGCGCAGGTGGAAATCATCTTAAAAGTGAAGTCAGAGGAGCTGGGTTTGAATCTTTTTCTGCCAGTTACTACCTGTCCCCTTGGACAAATTACTAATCTCATTGGAAACTACTTTTCTCAGCTGTAGAATGAGGACAAAACAATTTCTAAGGTCTTTTCCATCTCCAAATCTATGATCCTACCTAACTGTCTGCTTTAATTCATGAAAAGAAGGCATAAGAAATCCTTAAAGAGGAAGGAAGGAGCTAGATTTTGGATCTTAAATATTAGACTAAGGAATCTGTTTTTTTTTTCTTGGGCAAACATGAAAGATTTTTGAGAAAGGCAGCAGTATGGCCACTCATCCCTCAAGACTATTACTTTAGAAGTTGTGTGAAGAACAGATTGAAGGGAAAAAGGATTGGAAATAGAAAAACTAATTAGGAGTCTATTATAGCCATCCAGGTGAGAGGAGATGAGGACTTGGAGCAGATGTGAAAAATGCTGTAGAAGTAGAACTGACAAGACCTGTCAGTAACTTGGATATGTGTATCGAGGAGGAATGAACTTATATTATGAACCTAAGTAAATGAGAAAATGATGGTGACTTCAACCGAAATGGAAAAGTTTGGAGGAAATGCAAATGGTTTAATTTAAGGTGCCAATTAAACATCCATCAGTTAGATGAAATTATAGGACTGATGGTCAACATAAAGACAGGTCCTGCATAGAAATGAAGCTTGAGACCTGATAAATTTTCCAAAAGAGAAGTTGTGGAGAAACAAAAAGAGCTCTGGTTAGATCCCCAAGGGATACCTTTATTAACAGAGTGGAAGGTGGGATGGTTCAGGAATAAACACAGAGTAGTTCTGATTAGAGAGGTAGCAAAAGAATCTGGAGAAGGCACTGTTACAGAAACCAAAGCTGGAGAGAGAATTTGGAGGGAGTGGTCAGCAGTACCAAAAACTGCAGAAAGGCCAAGGAGACTGAGGACATGAGAAAGGACATGGGAAATGGAGTAAAATGTTATGGTAATGTGGGAAGAATTCTGCATTTGGAGTTAGAAGGCCTAGATTCAAATTTTGACATTGTCACTTATCAAATGTATTACTTAGGGCAAGGTATGTATGTAGCCTCTTCTGCTTCTAGATTTCCAAATATAAAACAAAGGAACAGGATAAAAATTACCTTTAAAGTTACTTCCTGCTCTGAATATATTTACTCTGAATCCTGTGATTTAGCAGTTATGAGTGTTTTTGCCATCCTTAAAAAAATTTCAGGGAAAGTGGTTTGGTAAGAAAGTAGATTGTAATGATGTGGCACTTGGTAATGTATTTTAGAAAAAACACCAAACGTTGGAGTCCAATCATGTGAATAATTCATAATGGCCATTCTCTTTGGTAAAAGGGAGGTTTATTTAGGAGAAGAGGTTACAGTCAAAATGAAGAGATACAATGGTCACCGGAATGGTAAATATGAAGTAGAGTGGAAGAGCATATAGTTAGGGGTTTTAACAATTAATGATGGGAAGGACAAGTTCCTTAGTGGAACTCCAATTAGCCAAGAAAAAAGGGAATACCCCATAAGATTGGGGCATGCCCTTAGTTGGTGGGCTAAATCTTAAAAGGGATTTAGCATGCTAAAAAAGTTAGTTAGCTATAAGGAGGATAAGTGGGGTCTGAGAAGAGAGACACATAAGAGATAGTGGGGTTAGCAGAGATACCATATGACATGGGGAAAGGGATAAGAGGAAAAATACCATAAGGCAGAGTGTTGTGGCAGACTGATTCAAAGGAGGTTTAGTCCATAAGCAGATTTACAGGGAAAATTTAGTCTTAGGGACAAGACTGAAATTTTTGATAAGAAGTAGCAAGGTGAGGCTGTCCATGACCCCAGAGGGAGGGCCTCAAGGGTTTGACATAGCTTGAATTTCTGACTGGGCAATCTCCACAGAAAGTGGTACCATGGAGGTAAGCTGATTTCTATCAGAGTCTTTTACCTGCTTGCCCTAAGGAACAATTTCATCAATGCTCCAGTTTCTCTGCTAACCACACCCAGCTATTCAAGACCTCATCAGTAAAAGGCTGAGAAATGAATGGGAAGTATAGTGAATATGGACTTTTCTTCCTAAGAAGTTGGCAGTATGAAGGAGAGAGTTTTGAGAGTTTGATGGGATGTCAGGTTTTTTTTTTTAAGGATATTGTAGAATATATGTGTAGATAATGAGGAAGGAACTAGCCAATAGAGAGAACTTTAAAAATATAAGGGCAATGATTAATGAAGAATTTCTTTCTAAAAGAAAAGGGAAAGGGGAATGGGATCAAGTGCACAAGTATAGATGTTTGCCTTGGCAAGGAAAAGAGCTACTTTTTCCTCAAAGATTAACATAAGAAAGTATAAAAATAGAAAGGGTTTTAATGTGTAGAATATGGAAGACAAAAGGATTTTTGAAGACCTCATTTTTCTCACTAAGGAGGTGAGGAAATCCAAGGAAAAGAGTATGGTGGAATAGAGGGTGAGTTTTAGGAGAAAACAGAAAATATTAGAAGAAAATAGTTGAGGAGAGCAGGAGAGAGAGAATCAATTAAGGAAGAGTAAAATGATTGCCATGTAGCAGTGAAGGCTCATTTGAAATTATTAATTTGCAGTACACTCAGTTATAATAATGGTATGACTATTTCTAATAGCATTCATTGGCTCAGGGATAAGAGGAGAGAAGGTAGATAATGGGGGTGATTTAGTGTGGAAGAGTAGCCATGCACTAATGTGGTTAGATCAAAGAATCAAGGGCAGAAGAACATGTATATTTGGTTACTTTTAGGATGTCTGAAAGAAAGAAAATGAGGTCAAATTAGGGATGATGGACCAGAACAAAAAAGTTGGAATCATTTGAGAGTCCAATGAAGAAGGGAAAGTTTAAGCATTTATATTGTACTTTATTTATGCCAGCCATTGTACTAAGTGGTTTTGACAAATAGTAGCTCATTCGGTCTTCACAATAATTTTGGAAAGTTGGTGCTATTATTACTCCCTTGGAGAAAACCAGAAGTTAAATAATTTATCCAGAAAGTAATTGTCTGAAGCTACATTTGAATTCATGTCTTCCTAACTCCAGCCTTATTGCTCTATCATTGAGAATGAAAGAAAATTGGAGAAGCAGAAATGAAGACACAAGAAATAATAATCAGAGAAGGGAATCAAAGAGTTTAATAGCAGGAAGGCAGCATAGTTATAGATAATAGGAGGTTGTGAGGTATGACTATCTCTGTAGCTGGATGAGGGAGAGTGAAAATGCAAGTTAAGAGTGATTTAGGAATTAAATAGACCAGAAGTCATTGAAGGGACATATTGCAATAATTGAGTATCAAGTCATGTGTTGGGGCAAAGATGAAAACTGTGATCTATGGAAAAGTTAAGAGAGGAAGTCACCCAGACATTAGTAGGTTACAAGAAGGCTCAGGACTGGGTTTAAGAGTTTATTAAATAGAGTATACCTTAAAGGAGGAGAGTTGATGAGTGCCAATGGCACAGAAAGATATGGAAACAACCATGAATGTGAGATCTCTTACTTCTGATCCACTGGGTTTTTGATTATGGGAATGGCTTAATTAGATTTGTGTTTTAGGAATCTTAATTTGGCAGTCATATAGAGTATGGATTAAAGAGGTGAAAGACATGAGGCAACGTAAGCAATTAGGAAGCTATTGCAACAGCTCAGGGAAGAGATGATGGGACATAATTGTGGATGGTTGTGGTGTGAGTGAAGAGGGCAGAAGCAAAAGTTGTTTTGGTGATGTTTTGCAAGGCATGGAACCTCTTTAGATGTATATGAGGAGAAACAGGGAAGAGTTAGGGATGCTTTTGAAGTTCAAACATGGGTGACTGGGTGAATGATAATGATCTTAACATAAATAGGGAATTTAAAGGGAGAAGAGGGTTTTGGTGGAAAAAAAGAGATGATCATTAATTGTGTTTGAAATACTGAAAAGTCTTTTAGTTAAATATAACTAGAGGAGGGTAATCAGGGATTAGAACTCTGGAGAGAGAATAGGTTTAGGTCTATAGATCTGGGAGTCTTCTGCTTATAAGTGATAATTGAACCCATGAGAGCTGATGAAATTCTCGAGAAGGAGGGGTGAAGAGAAAAAAAACAGATGATTCTTAAATCTATCTCTTCTGAACTCCGGACTCATATCATCAACTACCTACAGGATATTTTTATCTATATATCCCATTGGCACATTAAGCACAAAATACACAAAACCAATCTAAAACCCTCTAAATTGACTTCTGATTTAATTATTTCAGGTTGTTTCAGGACTATTTACCCATGGTCAAAAACTTATAATTTCCTTAAGTGTTACTTCTTTGTTAACTTCCCATGTCTAATTGTTTGAATAAAATAAAATTCATTCAATAACATTCATTAAGCAGTGGTAGTGTGGAGCAATGGAGGTCTGGACTTGGAGATATGAAAGCCTAAATTGAGAATCCATCTCTGATTTATCAGCTGAGCAACCACTGCAAATCATGTAATCTCAGTACCTCCAAAATGAGAATTTGAAGAACAGTCGTTGATATCTATTAGTACAAAAAATTTTGCACATCTGGAGCTTACTATATTTATGAAATCACAAATCTGGACCAAAAGAGTATAAAGGACATTCAATCACTGGAGTAATAAAGATAAAACAACAAAAAAGTTCTCACGTATAAGAGACACATATTCCACTGGAGGAGAGGATATGACATATACAAATAACTGAGGAAATTGAGGAAGGAAAGAATATTAGCAATGAGGAGGAAGGGACAATGGTGGTGGAAGATTAAGGAAGGTTTCTCACAGAAGGTGACACTTAAACTGGACTGAAGAAAGACCAAAGCTTCTAAGAGGCAGAGATGAAAAGAAAATATTCCAGAAATGGCTGAAAATTTGTACAAATGCAAAGTGGGAGAATAAAAAGTTTAAGAAGAGTAGTTTGGTTGGAATCCAGACTTTGTGGAAGGTAAATAATAATGTAATGATCTTGTTAGATAAGGCATTAAATAAAATTAATGGGAATTAGATTGTGGAAGGTTTTAAATGTTACTGTGTGGAGTATATATGTGTATATATATATACACACATATATATGTGTATATATACATACACACATATACATATATACACACATATATCTATATCTATCTATCTATCTATATATAAATATAAAATAAGTAACAAGAAAAAATGAAAGTAAGTATATGTGGTATCTTTTCCTTGGGCTGGATTTGAATTCAGATCTTCCTAACTCCACTCTTCGTGATCTATCCACTGTGTCACATAGCTGTTACTATGGCTTTCCTCCTTAAGGGATCTGAAGAGATCTTTAAATCATAGGGTACAAAATATAATCTCTGCCTCACCTATTTAGTTTTATTGTCCTCTTATTTCTCAAGGTACCTTGGAGTTGATTTCCTTATAAAATGTTTTTAAAGAAGTGAAACATAAACAAATGATATAAATGATAAGTCTATATTTCAGGTCCATTTTGAAAAAGTTTTTTCAAAAGATTGGGAGGCAGAGACCCAAGAGATTGGGTGGTCAGCTGTTGGTGTCATACTAGAGTCATCTGGTGCCTATTCTTGAAAGCTGATTATTAAATTTTCCGTGTGAGCATTTACATGTTGAAAATTTGGCAAACACTACATATCAGGAAGAGCATCTAAGTGGTGCAGTGAATAGAGCGATGGATCTGAAGTTGGGAAGACTCATCTTTGTGAATTCAAATTTACCCTCAGACATTTTTACTAGCTTTGTGATCCTGGGCAAGTGACAACTCTGTTCACCTTACTTCATTTAGCTGTAAAATGATATTAGAGAAGAAATAGCAAACCTTTATAAAATTTTATCTAATTACCAGACAAAGCAGTGTATGATTGAGTTACCAGATAAGTTTCAGTTCTTAAGGGCAAAACAAATTTAAGAAATTTAGGTAATCCAGTGAGGTTTGAAGGCAAAAGTGGCTCTCTGATATGAAGGACAATGTGGAGATGAGAGTCCAAAATACATTGCATTATAGTCATGTCTGTAGGTATCTTATCTCCTCTACCAGAAAGTAAGCCTCATGAGGGCAGCAATTATATCCAATGAACCTTTCATTTTCCCCAAACAGTCCCATAAAGGCTCTGCATATAGTACATTGCATGAGATTTTTTTGGGGGAGTGCAAATAAATAGATGAACTGCTAGATGAATTATAGGACATAAAAAAAGGGATAAAAGCTCTCAATGCACTTAAATTTCATCATGAGAGATACTATCTGAACAAATTGGGACCTTTAACTCTATTTGGAAAGGAAATTGGATACAACATGTTCAATCCCTGTTCCCTGCTCTAACCTGATTGTCTTTCTTTTCAGGGGCTTAATGGCTTTGCTGGGTTGGAATCTGTGGCTGTACGCTCAGTATGGTGCCTATAAATGACTCCAGCTTCCCATCCACATTTTTCCTGGCTGGTATACCAGGACTGGCTTTTGCACATGTCTGGATTTCATTGCCCTTCTTCTCCATGTTCTTCATGGCTGTGACTGGGAATTGCCTCCTACTCTTCCTCATCTTTACAGACCGTAATCTTCACCAGTCCATGTTCTTCTTTCTCTCCATGCTCTCCTCTGTTGACCTGATCCTTTCTCTCTCTACCCTGCCTAAAATGCTCAGCATCTTCTGGTTCAATGCCACAGCCATCAGTTCTCATGCTTGCCTTGTCCAAATGTTCTTTATCCATGCTTTTTCTGCTATGGAATCTGGAGTGCTGGTAGCCATGGCCTTGGATCGCTATGTGGCCATTTGTAACCCATTACGTTACTCCTCTATTCTCACCCCACGGGTCATTGCCCAAATTGGGGGTCTAGTCATGCTTCGGGGTATTGGGCTCACTGTCTCGTTCCCCAGTCTGGCTCGACGTTTGCCCTACTGTGGGTCACCAGTCATTGCCTACACTTATTGTGAGCACATGGCTGTGGTGAAACTGGCCTGTGGGGACACCACGATTGACAACATCAATGCCTTTATAGTGGCACTATTCCTGGGCACTGGTGATGTTGCCTTCATTGCTTATTCCTATGGACGCATCCTCCAGACAGTATTGAATTTCCCCTCTCATGAAGCCCGGGCCAAGGCGGGCAGTACATGCACTGCCCATGTTGTTGTTATTCTTTTCTTCTACATGCCAGGATTCCTCTCTGTCATCATGCAGCGCTTTGGGCCACCTACAGCCTCTGCAGTCAAGGTCATCTTTGCCAATCTCTACCTGCTCTTCCCACCTGCTCTCAACCCTATCATCTATGGGGTCAAAACAAAGCAGATTCGTGAGAGGCTGCTGGTAATCCTGAACCCCAAGCAGATTGACCCCACCTGAGTTTTGCCTTTTATTTCTAGGATTAGGAGGGGGTATTGTTGAGATTTCATCCTGGTATGATAGGATGCCTAAAAAAGGGAAAGAATCATGGCATACTAGTATAGCTGTTCCCTTTGGTAAAGAGAGGAGAATCAATGATGTTGCAGTAAAAAAGATTCAGGCTAGATATTGGGAAGATTCTGAGGGTCAATGTAATTAGGTGTTAGAGAAATCATCTGAGGAAGGATAGGAATCTATTGTCAGTCAACCAACAAATCAAAACTGAAAAGCTTCTATGGGCCTATCTCTATAGTTGGTGCTCTTATATAATAATTATATGATATGGACCTCGCTTATGAGTGTTATACACAAAAATAAATTAGGGGATAGTCAAATGAAAAACTATATTACACTTACTATGAATGCATAGTGAGTTTGGGGATAGAAATGTTAACAATTCCATATCTATCATGTCTTTCTATCATCTATCTATCTATCTATCTATCTATCTATCTATCTATCTATCTATCTTTCTTTCTATCTATCTACGTGGTTTACAAAGGACTTTCTTTAAAACTACTCACTAACTGAACAACAGACCACACTTGAGTCACAGGGCCGCATTAGATGTTTCTGGAGGAAGGGAGCCATCTACTTTTCCTCATTGCATCTTTATCTATAAGGTCTACTTATCAAAGGGGGACCACCCTCTTTGATTTTGTCAATATTATTAAAGGGAGTTGCCCCTTTTTGATTTTTATCAATATCCTCCACTTCTTCATTTTTTACTCTCACATTGTCTCCTCTCATATGTTCCATAGTTATGAATCTTTGATGAAGTGTTTGTCTCTGGTCTGATTGTCTTAGTCTAAAAGAGATGGCCGAATGACCATCCTTTTTAGTGACCATCTTTTTAAATTTAATAATCTATGACCTTGTTAATAAAATTATAAAACTGTGTCTCAAACTTAAAAAAATAAAACTACTCAGTAAAATATATGGTTCCTATGAGGAAAGATAATACATGTAATACAATCGTTTGCCCACTGGCACACAGTTAAATGTCAGAGCTAAGATTTGAATCTGATTTCTCTCTGCAAATTTTGTGTTGTTTGAGTTATACCCACATTGTTTGGCATCTCACTTTGGGGTTCTAGAAGAAATTTACTTCTTTTCCTCTTCATGTCTTAAGCATAGAAAAATAGACTTGATTATAGAAGTAACTTAAGTCACAAGATCAAAGGATGTTCCCCTTAAAATTTATTAGAAATGTACAATTCTACAATTATAAAGCAAGACTTGTCCTTTACATTCTGTAATATAAAAACATTGTAACCAAAGGACAAAGTACTTTGTATACTTTATAATTTTGCCCATTCTTGATCCTCCAAAGTGTTTCTCCCAAAAATTCTCATACAAGCCAATCTACCTCAATTCTCTTAATTAATCATCACCATCACTAATTACCATATCTATCACTATCATCAGAGTTACAGAATCTCAGAACTGAAAGAAACAGAACAGAGATCTTTTATACTAAATACTTCATAAATGGCCTTTTTTCTTTTTCTTTCTGAGGCAATTGGGGTTAAGTGACTTGCCCAGGGTCACACAGCTAGGAAGTGTTAAGTGTCTGAGATCATATTTGAATTCAGGTCCTCCTGACTTTGGAGCCACCTAGCTGCCCCACCTTTCTTTTTCTTAAAAACACCAATGAGAGGGAATTCATTAATTTCCAAAGCTGAATCTTTCAGTTTGTTTAGCTATAAATGTTAGGAAGCTTTCCTTTCATTGGGTCAAAATTTGTCTCCTACAATTTCTCCTTGTTCTTAATTCTATCCATTAGAGTCAAACAGAAGAAGGTCAATTCCTTGTCCCTCACAGAAAACCTAGAAATACTTGAAAATAATTATTCATCTTCCAATTTTATAAACTTCTTTTTCTCTATGCTATACATCCTTATTTCCTTCAACTAATTTTTTTATGGCATCAGCTTGAGACCTTTCATCATTTTGGTTGTCTGCTCCTGAACACTCTCCAGATTATCTATCAATGTCTTTCCTAAAGTGATTCATTGTATTATGGATATTCCTCCATAGTTCAGATAAGTTCAGTTAATCAGGATTAAATGGTTAGTCCAATCTTACCTATCTAGTGAGTATCAAATGTCTGAAGCTGAATTTGAACTCAGGTGTTCCTGAGTCTAGGGCTCTGCTTTTACCCACTTCACCACCTAGCTGCCCCTCTGATTATTTCTTCTACTACATTCCTGGAATGTTCTCCTTCCTCATCTGTATCTGTTAACTTCTCTGACTTTCCTTAAGTCCCAACTAAATCTTTGCCTTTTTTTGGTATTCTGAGCACATAGCATATGGTACATAATTGGTGTTTAATTAACATGTACTGACTGACTGACTATTGTTATAGTTCAGATGAGAGGGTGATCATGTGATGAAGGGAATGAATGCAAGAAAAAAGCATTAAAACCTAACAAATTTCTTTTGTTTGATGCTATTTGTTATTTCCCATGAATAGCACTTCTGGATTGTTTTCTTGAATAAGGTATAATTATCACATATATGTGAAACTTCTGCACAGACTGCAAACCTTTGATTTGTAATACTTGCTCATGCTAAATCATATTTCCAGCATATTATTTACCATCCTCTCTTATGCCCATATTTGCATTCAAGTCACTGAACATCAAAGTATACATTGATTTGACTTGAGGATTTTATTTTAATTTGAAGATCTTTTTTACTTTTTCCTCTGCAAGAGATTCTGGTGGTTTTTCTTAAAATACTTGCTATGAACACTGTAATATGAATTGATTAAATGTATCATGAAATGATGTTTCCTGTTTTCTTTGAAAATATGATAAAGAGAAGGCGGCCTAGCTGTACCTGATCTAAAACTATATTATAAAGCAATGGTTACCAAAACCATTTGGTATTGGCTAAGAAATAGACTAGTTGATCAGTGGAATAGGTTAGGTTCACAGGACAAAATAGTCAATTACTATAGCAATCTAGTGTTTGACAAACCCAAAGACTCCAACTTTTGGGATAAGAATTCACTATTTGACAAAAACTGCTGGGAAAACTGGAAATTAGTGTGGCAGAAACTAGGCATGGACCCACACTTAACACCGTACACCAAGATAAAATCAAAATAGGTTCATGATTTATGTATAAAGAACTAGATCATAAATAAATTAGAAGATATAGGATAGGTTACCTCTCAGACCTATGGAGAAGGAAGGAATTTGTGACCAAAGAAGAACTAGAGATCATTATTGATCACAAGATAGAAAATTTTGATTATATCAAGTTAAAAACCTTTTGTACAAACAAAACTAATGCAGATAAGATTAGAAGGGAAGCAATAAACTGGTAAAACATTTTTATAGTGAAAGGTTCTGATAAAGGCCTCATTTCCAAAATATATAGAGAATTGACTCTAATTTGGAAGAAATCAAGCCATTCTCTAATTGATAAATGGTCAAAGGATATGAACAGACAATTTTCAGATGATGAAAAGGTGCTCTAAATCATTATTGATCAGAGAAATGCAAATTAAGATAACTCTGAAATACTACTACACACCTGTCAGATTGGCTAAGATGACAGGAAAAGATAATGATAAATGTTGGAGGTGATGTGGGAAAACTGAGACACTGATGCATTGTTGGTGGAGTTGTGAATGGATCCAATCATTCTGGAAAACAATTTGGAACTATACTCAAAAAGTTATCAAACATACCCTTTGACCTGAAGTGTTATTACTAAACTTATATCCCAAAGAGATATTAAAGAAGAGAAAGGGACCTGTATGTTCAAAAATGTTTATGGCAGCCCTTTTCGTAGTGGCTATAAACTGGAAATTGAATGGATGCCCATCAATTAGAAAATAGCTGAGTATATGAATGTTATGGAATATTGTTGTGCTGTAAGAAATGACCAGCAGGATGAATACAGAGAGGCTTGGAGAGACTTACATGAACTGATGCTAAATGAAATGAGCAGAACCAGGAAATCATCATACACTCCAACAACAACAATACTATATGAGGATCAATTCTGATGGAAGTGGCAATCTTCAGCGATGAGAGGATTCAAGTCAGTTCTAATTGATCAGTGATGAACATAGCCAGCTATGTGGACCACAACACAGCATTTGCACTCTTTCTGTCGTTGTTTGCTTGCATTTTTGTTTTTCTTCCCAGGTTATTTTTACTTTTTTTCTAAATCTCATTTTTCTTCTGCAACAAGATAACTGTACAAATATGTACTCATATATTGTATTTAACATACACTTTAACATGTTTAACATGTATGGGACTATCTTCCATCTAGGGGAGGGGGTGGAGGGAAGGAGGGAAAAAGTTGGAACAGAAGTTTTTGCAAGGGTCAATGTTGAAAAATCACCCATGCATGTGGTGATTTTATTTGTCAATAAAAATCTATAATAATAATAAAAAAGAAAATATTATAAAGACAATTTAGATAACTCCTTTATGTATCTTTTCAGAAAAAATTCAACTTTGCTTCCATTTAGCTATAAATTCGTTAGTTATGAAATACCATGCTTTATATGGTCTACAAGAAGTAAGTGACAATGATAGAAGCTTGGAAGTTCCGCATATCACAACAGATCGAGGCAAGACAAATACTTTATGTATATATTTATATATATTAAGAAATATAGTTTAATGTTCAAATATCTCAGAATATTTAATTTCTGGGAAAACTAAACCATAAATTCCTTATGAAAAATTGGAACAATAATACTTAATCTGTCTCCATGATGTATTTGAGAATAAATATAAGGCAGAGATGGCATGTTTAAAAAGGCAAAAAAAAATTTATATCTGTCAGACATGAAGAAGCTTTGACCAAATGTATCTTTATCCTGAGGCCTTGTATCTCTATCCTGGTTCACAAGTATTATGTGGTATAATTAATCCATCAGTTTAAAGAGTTGTGGAAATTGGACTAGGCGTCAACAAATTTTAGTTCTAGTTGACTTAAAATTTCTAGTCAAATTTTTGGAGCAAGTCACTTCCTCTATCTAGATATAAATTTGTTCTCATTTGCCAAATAGAGAAGAATATCTTCCCTCTATACATCTTGGGAGTATTGAAGAAATCAACTCAAATAACATATATGGATTCCATTGCATAACTAAGTCTCTAAAACATAGTATTGTAGATTTAGAGCTGGAAGGTTTCTTAAAAGTAATTTAACCCAACTTCCATCATTTTATAAATGAGGACTATGAGGATAAGAAAGGTTGAATGATTTGTTCAATGTCCTATAAATAGTAAGGAGGAAGAGCTAGGATTTGATATGAAGAATTATTATTGAATCAAATTCAGAGATCTGAGTCTTGGTGTTTTGCCTTAAGTGCAAGATCTTGGAAACCACTTTATGGAGAGCTTACTTTTCTTCAGGGTGACCAAGCATTTCATAAAGTGCCTCTCTTGCTAACCACTTTAGAACTTTCCTTCCTGATATATAGGCCAGCTGTATCATCCTTACATAGTGACCACTATTCTCATGCTGGTCTGCTCCTTTCCCCAAACCAATATGAACACCAATGGCCATAGTGCTCTCTAAAGAACTTTTAGATCAGTAGTACAAGTCCAAGTAGACAAATAGTATAAGTTCTGCTCTCCCAGGGCCATACCTGTAAAGCTGGCCCCATATCAATTTTCTACAATGTTTCCAAAGCCCAAACCCAATTGTTTAGGTATGCTACTAGGTAGCACAGTGGAGAGCTTGGTCTAGATTTAGGGAGACTCATCTTGAGTTCAACTCTAACTTCAGACACTTAGTGTGTAATTCTGGGCAAGTCACTTAACCCTGTCTGCTTTAGTTCCTTATCTGTAAAATGAGCTGGAGAAGGAAATGGCAAAATGTTCCAGTATCTATACCAAAAAAAAAGTAAATGGGGTTTTGAAGAGTTGGATATAATTGAATGACTAAACAACAACTGCATAGATAGAATGGAAAATGGAGGGCTCACCTTGTCCACATCAAAGTGGGATCAGGAAGAAAATACTCTAGAATAAAGACCTATAATGGAGCTGCTGAAATTTTTGAATCTGTGGCTTATTGGGAACCATTTCTTAAACTCGCATGTACCCCAGATATTGGCCTGTTAAAAGGCCAATAATAATTGCAATTACTGGTACTTTTTCTGGGTTCACAATATCACAACTCAGATTCTAAGAACTGAAAGTGGCCTCTGAGACAACTTGCTTTAAGTTTGTATCCAAATAATCATTTCCTCTACAACATAATCATACATGATCATACAATAACTTGAATGCATTCCAATCCACTTTTAGATTGCTTGATCTTTAGTTTTTTTCTTGTATAGTTTTTTCTTATATGTTTCACTGAAATCTGACTGTAACATTTATTTTCAGTTCTGCAATCTGAAACTGAACAGAGTAAATCTAATCTCTCTTCTGCATAAGAGTCCTTCAAATCCTGGAAAACTGATATATATATATATATATATATGTATATATTCTTTCAGGTTAAAGATCCCCAGGAATCTCAAGTGATCCTCATCTATTAATATGAACAGACCCACTATGCAAGCTTCATGAGACATGATTTGTGGTCATCAATATGGAAATCATTTTCTTAACTTATTTTATCTTGTCAATTACTGACTGCAAATCTCAACTGACCAAGATCAGAGTTTAAATAGAACTATTGCTATAATTATTCTTGACACCATGTTTCTTTTAATGCAGTCTATGACCATGAGTGTTTTTGGATGCCATATTATATGTTAGTTTCATATTGCATTTGTGGTTCACTAAAACCTTGGGCCTTTTCCAAAAGAATTGTTTTCTAGCCATACCTTCTCTAATTTTTACTTATAAAGCTGATTTCTTAACTTTTGGAAATTTATGTTTATCCTTGGGTTCAAATCCAGTCTCAGATACTTTCAGCAATGTGAACTTGGGCAAGTAATTTAGTCTATTTACATCAGTCCTCATCTGTAAAATGGGCATATTAATACTTACCTTTTAAGGTTGCTTTGAGAATCAAATAAGTTAGTATAAAGCACTTATACTTCATAAATATGATATAAATGCTTCCTACTACTATTATTATTATAGCAACTTGTCCAGATTGCACAGGTTACAAAGGACCTCAGAGAACATCTAGTATAATTTCCTTATTTTAAATATGAGAAAATGAGTCCAAAGAAGTGCATGTTATTCTCCATTTGTCTTGTATTGTCCAAATGTCTTGTTTAAGGTCACACAATTAGTGGATTTTGGTTGGCCCTCCCAACTTTGGTCTCATTTTCCCTCATACCTATATTTTAATTTATTGAAAATTAGTGTCTTCTTCTGGCTCCACTGATGAGATACACAGATGTTATGTTTTTTTCACACTGTACAAAATATCAAGTTTGTAAGAATGTTTTTTTTATGAAGCTCAGTATCTAGAAATTGTTTTTGCTATCTTTCTATTGTTTCTGAAGTTTTTAAGTCAATTCAAAGTGAATTTATGGCAAATCATAGTCAAAAAAAGTGATTTGTAGTTATTCTAGTCATAAAAGAAACATTTAAAATTCTTTAAATACACTACAACTACACAAAAATAAATTATTAAATAGGAACTTGTATATAGTTCCCAGGTATCTCATTCATCCATGAATTCCAAGAAAACTGTGTCAGAGTATGTATACTTTATGGGTCAGAATGCTCTCTAAACCATAGCTCACCAGATTTCAATAGTGGATTTATTTTCACAGACAACCAGAGACATTCTTGTTTCAAAGCGAAGGCATTTGTAGAAATAACAAGGAAATAATAAAATAACAGATCATTCCTTATTCCCTCATAAACCTTGGACTTAACTCTCCAAGAGATTCACTCTGTGGAAAGAATGGGAATGCAAAACAGTAATACAGCTCATTCCCTATTCTCTCATAGAGAGACACTCTATAGAAAGAATGGGAATACAAAACTATAATAATAGAAAATAATATGTAAAATGTACATATGGATAACATGTAATGGAAAAAGTCCTGGATGCAGGGGTGCACACATAATAAAAGTGCACAGTGAAGCCTCTGTTGAAGAGTAATGTAGATCTCAGACATTTCCAAGCTGTTGTCTTCTAAAAAGGTCTTCATGATTGCTTCCGCTAACTATGCTTGTCCCAATCATTGGGTCTCCATACGTCTCTGCTAGGTGCTGCATTTCTGTGACAGTTGCTTTTGAGAAATCCAACTTTTTTTTAAGACCATCTAATATTCTGCCCAATACATACTGCCTATGAACTTACTTTCATGCTCATTTTTCTTGCAGGAGAGGACCATAATTCTGCCAATTACATTCCGTAGTCACCTCCAACATGTAGTAGTTGTGAGGATGGGTTAATAATGAAGGCAATATATCATTGCCTCACAAGGAACCATTACAGATCTTTTCAATCCATTCTTTCAACCTTCTACTAGACTTCAGTTATAATTAATCAATTGTTTCAGTAGTGTCCAACTTTCATGACACTATTGGGTTTTTTTTGGGGCAAAGACACTAGAGTGATTTGAACTTTCCTTTTTTAGCTCATTTTATAGATGAGGAAACTGAAGCAAACAGAATTAAGTAAACTGCTCAGTAAATATGGGGGAATGCACTTGAACTCAGGTCCTGACTCTGGACCCAGAACTCTATCTACTGTGTCACCTAACTGTAGTCTGAGGTGTAATTTTCAGGGTACCTGTTATTCTGTCTGTCAATCAATTGGTGATACCATGCTTTAGAGAGCTTTCTTCTCTGGTGATGGGTTGCATCACCAGATAAAATTATTTTTCTGCTTCTAGCTCTTTGCTATACTTAGGAAGCTCCTCTACAGCCAAGCTGTTCACAAAGGTAACAGGTTACTAAACTGAGATCACATTTTTTTTTGAACTTCTCTGTCTTCTACTGACTACTGTGAATCCCTTAGTTTAGTTAAGTTTTTATTTGCTTTATGGCTAGAAATTCAGATCAATTCTTATTCATTTTCACAATCCTCTGCTTGGGCTAAATAATTCCAAGGCTCTTGTTTCTCTGTTTCTTGCTCATTTCCTTTCCCTCTCTTTTATATTTTCCCTTTTGTGACTTTTGGGGTGAGCTCTGCTTTAGGGTAAAGGGGACACTGTCCCAAGCTTCCTGTGAAGCTCTGAGCCTTGGCTTTGGATATAGGAGCCTCTTGTGTTTGTAGAGGGTAGCTTTGCCTGCTCTATTCAGGAAACAGCTGATTTCCCAAAATTTATCTTCTGAGCTGGAACTGGAGGCTGCTCCCTGGTCTGCTTTGCTACTGAGCCAGGACCAAGAATCCCATTTGCTGATCCGCTGTGACTAAGACCCTCTCACTGCCTTTCCAAGACTATCTGAATTGGACTGGACACACCTTTTATCCCAGCAAGACTGATATTTCTTGAAGTCTTTTCACTCTATCTTGAATTGGAGAGTGGTTTCATTCCATCAGACTCTGTGCAGAGGCTTACTTTCATGTGATTTTTGAGGGAAAGTGGGAGAGCTCAAGCAGTTTCCTGACTTCACTCTGCCATCTTGGTTCCACTTCTGAAACTAGTTGTAAAGGCTCTTGTTTCTTAAATGAAAAAGGACCTGAGTGAATCTGAGAGTTCACTGCCATGAATGGTTCCTGCTATGGTTCATTCTTGTTAAGACCACTGAAGTAACTAACAATAGATTAATAGCACTAATATCATGATTTCAATGTTGAACTTTCTGTTATTAATCAAAAATCACACATTTAGTAAACATCTACTCTGTACCAGACACAATAGTAGACAGTACAGAAATAAGGAAAAAAGCTACATAGGCCAGATCCCTAGTCATTGAATTGTTCAGGACTTATTAGGTCCTTAATAAGGACCAAAGCTAAGGTTTTACCAAGCAAGGAACTGTTTTGGAACCCAAGATCCTATGGATGGATATACAGGATATAGAGTTTATAAGGCGATAAGCAGCTGTCTGGGTGATGTGTTGTCGTGGAGTTTCTGCCTAAATATTTGTTCCCACCTCTCATGCTGCCTAAGGAATATATTCTTTTAGATTTTGAAGACTTTTGGATCTTGATGGGTAAAATATTAATATACCAGTACCACTGGGATAGGTTATGCCTCAAATATAAATTGCAATTCAAAACAACAATAAAGAAGAAAGTTTGCCAGAGAAGGGGGAAGGCACACTATATCCTTGGAATGAGGGAAGGGAAAATAGACTATTGAGAGGGGAGAGATACGTATAGAAAGAGGGTTGTAAAAGGCTCTGGATTGAGAGGAGTATTTGAGGGGATTGAACCTGGGAAACAAAGGAAGGAATGCATTATGGGAGAAGGTTGTAGGAGAGGGACACAGAAAAGGGCAGAGGAAGAGGAGAGGAGTGAGAGATGGATAAAGGAAAGGATAAATGTGGTGCAGAAGTTCCTCAAAGTATGTATTTTACTGATTCAGGGGATTTTCTAAGGGCTGGTCTTGACTGGATTCCTTACCTTTTCCTGCCACTGAATTTGTGGGATCTGGTTTATGGAATCATAGCCCTGGGGCTGAAAAGGACCTTAGAGGCCATCTTAGATCAACCCTTTCATTTTACAGTTGAAGAAACTGGGTTTTAGAGAAGTTAAATAACTGACCCAAGGTCTCACAATTATTAAATGTTTGAGGCAAGATCTTAACTTAGGCTTTTCTGACTCCAGACCTTTTTTTAAAATATCTTGTACCACAATTGTAGTAGGCAATAGAAGTGGAGAGAAGAGACAGAGAAGGTCTTTACCAGTGAACCAGTACTAGGAAAGTCTCTGTAATCCAGATTTTCTTAGTTCTTGCTCCAAGAATGAGTGGAAATAACATCCCCAGGCATCTTATGCCTTAATGTTGATATTTCCTGGGTTGGTCCAGCTTATTATTTAGTTTACTCACAGGAGTCAGAAATGGAACACAACCCTCTTTAAATGTACCTATGAGAGTCAGAGGCAGAGTACATCTGAAAGATAATAGCTTCCAGTTTTCTTATCCTTTCTCTATTAATTTATCGGGTTTGCATTTTTAGAAACTGAGAGATGAATCAGTGACTGGACTGGAGCACTAAGCCACAACTTCGAGTAGATGAGTGTGAAGTTCTATCCTCCCTGGTGTTCTGCTGGGAATTTACTTTGCTCAGCCCTTTGGGGGTGGTAGTGATAAAAATAACAGCACAGGGACTTCTGCCTTTACCATGAGATAATCTTCATTCCTTGACAGGTATGATAGCCTTCAGGATGGTTCTCCTGGGGGTCAGACACAAGGTTAATATATCCTTTGTTGCCTAGACTTGGTAGTTAATACTTTTTAAACCTGGCTACATGTTTGATTGCATTGCATAATTAGTGCAGATATTCCTTCTAGGGTAAGTATAGGTTGCAGCATTGTAAACCCCAGGTTTTGATGAAAGCTGTTGAAGTGACAGTAAGATGACATTTTAAGATTCTTGTTTTCCTTTCCATTTACTTTGGACTTGAGGCTCTTTGCAATTTTGGGCTTTGCAATAGGTTGCTCAGTCAGAGCTTCTCCTTTCACACCCTCTATTCTCTATCTCTTTTCATGTGTTCATTTGTCAACAACTTTCTTTCACAGTCCTTACTATCTATTTAAAAATAATTAAGTAATTATAAAATAGCATTACTCTACCCATCTCTTTTCTAAACTTTCCTATTTCTTTTGATGTTATCATCATTCTTCCAGTTATCCATGCTCAAAATTTTTAAATCTGATCCATGTTTTCTTTTCTTTCTTTCTCTCCCTCATAATTCAATAAGTTACAAAATCTTATTGATTCTAGGTATAAAACATCTATCACACACATACCATCCATTTTTTCACTTCCACAACTTGATGGCTTCTTGTGTGGACTATGGAAATAACTTCTGAATTGGTTATCCATGTACATTAATTTTTTTAAAACCATGTTTCCTTATGAATCATGTTGAGAGAGAAAACTCAAAACAAAAGGGAAAAATTATGAGAGAGAAAAAAAAAACAATAAAGAGAAAGTCAACATAGTATGTGTACATCCAGTCTTTATAATTCTCTCTCTGGATGCAGAGGTTGTATTGCATTTTCCATGCAAAGTTTATTGGGATTTACTTTGATTAATGTACTGTTGTGTCTCCCTACCTACTATTTTGACACGAGTTTTTAGTAATACCATTATCTATACTCACTCTCCAATGTTGGAAATTGGAAGGTTTGGCCAGATTTGCATGGAACTGCAAATTTTATTCTTCCTCCTCGTCATTTATTTGGGAAAAGGTATATAGCATATTTCATTATGTGTTCTTGGGAAAAATCATTTTACCTTCCTCTGTTTCACTTCTACCTTCTGAATGTGAAGAGATTCAGTTAGTTGATCTCTATTAACCATTTCATTTTTAACATTCTGTGTCTTTATCTTTATCTGATCTATCCTGTCATATATATGACTGATGGAAAAATGCTGAATATGGGGCTCCTTATAAGCATAGCTCAGGGAAAAGATAACTATTTTGTGAGCCTATCATCACATACATCAGTAACTCAGCTCTACTGTTTACCAACTGTGTGACCTTAACTTTGTGGTTTCTCTTTCTCTTTCCTCCTGTGTAAAAGAAAGGGATGGAGGATTCCAACATTTTTTTCAGTTTTACATCTTTCAGATTCATTTTCCCTCCTGTCCTCTCATCTCCTTCCAATATAACACAACATATACTCTGATTCCATGCCTCATTTTCCCTTCTTGAACTGACTCTGGCTTAGAAACAGGGGGAATTCATAGAGAGAGAAAGAAGTCATCTTTGCAGGAAGAGGCAAAAACAGAGTGTTATCCCTACTCAGTTTATCTTAGGAAATAAAGAGGGGAGGGAAAGGGCTAAAGTAGTATTCAGATACTGATCCAAACCATACCCTTCTGCCCCCCGGGGAGAAGAATCATAATTTTTACCTCCGAGCAAGAGATATTCTAGTAGTATTTTCTTTCCTTCTGGGAGATGAAAGACATCATGGTACCTGACTAAAGATTAAGCAGTCATGGAATCTGTCTAGGAATTATAGATAGGAATCTATTAGAGTTGCTGAGGTGACTGATTATTGAACAGCCTCAACAAATTGAAACAGTTCTTCTTTTTCATGCCTGAGTTTCTACCCATCCTTATACTGAAATTTCCCCACTGTTTGGCTTCTACAGCTAATAGATTTGGTCCCTAAGCAAGAAACCCAGAATACTGGAACTTTAATCTCTTCTCTCCTCGCTCTTATTTCTTTCCTCTTCCTTCTTCCTTCTTTCTTCTTCTCTCTCCCCACCTCATTTTCATCCTTCTCCCTCTCACTCCTCTGTGTCTTCTTCTCCTAGGTGTTTCTGTAGTCACCTAGACTTTGTGATTCTAATGCATCCTTGAAATTAACTGACCCATTTATTTTGTGTCCAATATACCTTGGGAACAATGGTTTTCTACACTTTAAATAGTATAATGTAGTTGAGAATTCAGGGAAGGGGAATGGAAGAGAATTAAGGACATAGGAATAAATATAAAAAATAAAGTTTTGGGTTAAAGGAAAGTTATTTCCTTAGTCCTTTGGATAGTTTTAGACAACATGGCCAGGAAGGAAAATATTGTGTCCCTCATTTGTATTTTCTTGGTGTTTCTCACAATCTCTGCACCAGTCTATCTCTCTTTGTTGGTCTATCAGTTTCCCCCTTCCTTCTTTCTCCTTCACTGTCTCTGTCCCTTCTTCTTCTTCTCTTCTGCTCAATGACTGCTTTTGTGATAGTATTATTCCTTCTATCCCTTTTTTAAACATTTTTGTTTCTGTTGATGGTGTCATCATTTTTCCAGTCACCTAGACTCAAAGTTTTTAAATCATGATCCATGTTTCCTTTTCCTTCTTCCTTTTTCCTATATTCAATAAGTTGCAAAATCTCATTTATTCTACTTATATAAAATCTATCACACACACACACACACACACACACACACACACCTTTCTTTTTAACTTCCTCAATTTCATGGATTCTTGTCCAGTTTTTTTCTTTCATTCATCCATTCTTCACAAATTGATTTTCCTAAAACAGACTGCCTGGCCATGTCTTATTCCTACTAAAAATTAATTACTTCCTATTTCCTGTAGCATAAGATACCACATTTTCATCTTGGTCCTTAAAGATAGATCTCCACAATATAAATTTGATCTATCTTTCTAGTTTTTTCCTATATTCACTTTCTTTCTCTCATTAGTTTATTTTTTAAAAATTTATGGAACAAAGGATTTCCATAAGAGTACAAAAAAAAGATTATTGAATATGAAACTGTTAATGCATGATGCACAACTTGCTATTCCTTTCAAATACACAACAAAATTGTCATGGATAATTCTTTTTTTTGCCTCTTTCCTCTTCTTCACTGTTTCTCTCCCTACTCCTGCCCTAGAGATGGCTACCATTAAACACAAATAGGCATATGTATGTAAAATTACTCTATACAAACTTCTATTTATCAGTTTTTCTCTGAGTGCAGATAATGTATTTTTAAATATGTCTTTTATAGGGATTTGAGTATTAAAACAGACAAAATAATTCATTCACTCAAAGTAATTTTAAAAACAGTATTACTAATACTGTATATAATACTCTCTTGGTTCTGTTCATTTTGCTCTTTATGATTTCATGCTAGTTTTTCTACATTTTTTACAAAATTATTGGACTTATAATTTCTTATATCACAGTAATATTTTATCACAATCACATAATACAACTTGTTTAGCCATTCCCTGGTTGATAGGCATCTCTGCAACTTCCAGTTTTTTGTTATATATATTTTGCTATATATATTCTAGAACATATAAGTTTGTTTTCTTTTTCCACAATCATCTTCGGAAATAGACTCTCTAGTAGTATTGCTGAGTCAAAGGTATAGATAGTTTAATAACTCTTTGTACATAATTCCAGACTGTTTTCCAAAATAGTTGGATCATTTCACAATTTCATCAAAAACTATTTACCAATTTTTCCACATCCTCTCCACTAATTAAGTAGATATAAAATGATTTCTCAAGGGTGTATTACATTATATCATGTCAATAGGTTATACTTTATCATATCACATATCTCTCTTACATAATCTCAAGATTATATCTCCTATATTACTTTCCATTCCAATAAAAATAAATCTTTAGCTGCCCTCTATACACAACATTTCACCTGTCAACTCTGTGACTTTATACAGGTCATTCTCCACAACTGGAATGCAATCCAGCCTTGCAGTTGCTTCAACAAGTCCTTACTTGCATTAAGCTTCAATTCATGTGCCACCTCCTTCATGAGATATTTTCTGATCCTTCCAGTACTTAGTAATGTCTCCAAATTTCTTTGTTTTAATTTGCACATATTTTGTATTTATTTGTTTTGTTTCATTTTTTCAGCAAATATATAAACTGTTTGAGCGCAGTGACTCTTTTCACTTTGGGATTTGAATCTATTGTCTCTGGCTCCAGGTGTGGAACATAATAGTGCTTAACAAATATTTATTAGATTGAATTAAAATGTCCTTGTGGTCTGAGCTGAGAAAGAAAGTGAGCAAGTAAGCTTTGAAGCCAGGATTTTCCTGGAGCAATATGTGTGCTATTTCCTAATGTAGAGCAAGAATGTGATAGTAGTTTGGGGGAGGAGGCAAGATGACATGGAAATAAATAAATTAATACAGGATAATTTGATGACCATGAGAACAATCGTTGGGCAGTTAGGAGGAAGGCAGAAACAAAGTTCAAAAAAATGGTATTTCTTCTGTACCATCAAGAAAGTTAGGAGTTCATTCCGGGAATGGGCCATAAATAGAAGGAAGTATATGAAATGTCAAAGTTGAGAAACAATAGTTTAATTTATCTGGAAGATAATGTGAAGAGGAATGTTATGAAAAGAGGTTGAAAACAAGCTGTAGAAATCCTTAAATATTGGGGGCAATGGTTTAAACATCATTCTTGAGAGAGGATTTAAAGTTATTAATATATTTTAATTTTGTATCATTTTGCTTTGAAAATCTATGGCTACTTTATGGCAAAATATTAAAAAGAAAGCGAGAAGAATGATTTTTATTAAACTAATATATCAATGGAGTCTGGCATACAAGATATTTTTGTATTATGTCTCATTCATGTAAAGAAGAGGCAGAAATCCATTTTAACATCTATTCTTCAAGATCAGGCTAACTCATTATAGCTACACAGCATTCAGATTTTGTTGTTGTTCTTTTCATTTACATTGTTATAGTAATTATTTTCCTGGTTCTCTGAATTTTGCTTTACATATAAGTCTTCACATGATAATCTGTATTCTTTATATTGATCATTTCTTACAGTGTAGTAATATCTTTACATTGCAGTACTACATTATTGTTACATTGCAATACATTATTATATTTATATATTATTGTACATTAGATATACAAGTTGTTTAGCTACTATTTAGCTCTTGGGCATATACTTTGCTTCCAATTCTTTGCTGGGACAAACTTTTTTTCCTTTTCTCAAGTTTCCTAAATTACTCATTATATCTATATATCCTACCCTAAATTTTACTAAAAAGAGAGTTTATTCATTTGTGAGATTCTCTTTTTCTTCTCCCCTCATAGTCAAGGACCTTTTTTGCTGATAGTATTGCTAAGAAATTAGATTTCATTCATTTCTGACTTTCTTTTTTTCTCTTACAACTCCCTGAGATTATCTCTTCTCCTAATTCTCTCCTTTATTACAATTCCTGAAGAAGAGGTGACTCTCTTCTTTACCTACGGTAATTCCTCTCTATGAGACATTGATTGTCTCTTTTCTGGCAAATTGATCCCATGATCATTTCCTTCTTTAACTTCCAAAATTTTATCCACTGGCTCCTTTTCTGTTGCCTACAGACATATCCAAGTCTCTCTTTTACATAAAATTCTCACCAGACCATACTATTATCAATAATTATCTACATATATCTATCTTCTCTTTATCAAATTTTTAGAAAACAGATATCTACACTGGTTACCTCCACTTTCTCTTCTCTCACTTCTCAGTCCTTTGCATCATTGTGTTCAACCAAATGCAATCAAAATTTCTCTTTCCCTGAAATTATCTGTACTTCCTTGTTATGAAATGTGATGACCTTTTCTAAATTCTCATCTTTCTTGATATCACTGATGAACTTGACAATGTTGATCACCCTCTTTCCTCCTGTTTAATCTCATCTCTTTTGGTTTTTATGACATGGCTCTTTTGTTTCTCCCTTTGATTATTTTTTCCCCCCAATCTTCTTTACTAGATAATCATCCATTACTGGACATATTACAAGATTCCTTTCTGGGCTTTTCTCTCCTCTTTCCACTTTAACTCAATAGAAAACATTATGATTTCTGCACAGATTATATCCTGCCATTGTTTCTCATCTTCCATCATCAAATGTCTAATGAATATTTTGAACTAGATTTTCTGTAAGTATCTCAAAGTCACTAAGACCAAATTGAGCTCTTCTAAGACTCCCAAATACATACATCTTTCTGCCTTTCAGTTACTCAGGTTTGAATTTTAATGTCATCTTAAACTTCCAATCTTCACTCACCCGATGGTTGACAATAGCTAGTTACTATACCATATCATTTCTCTCTTCCAATATCTCTTGAGAATCTCCCATTTATCTTCATGTATACAGCCCCAACCTCATCCAGATCCTCATCATATCTCACTAGTTTACTGAAATGTCCCCATAATAGTCTTTTCTGAACCTATTTTCTTTCCATTCCAGTCTATTTCCCATATAGACTTCAGAGCTATTTTCTTAAAGTGTAGGTCTGACCTCACTTTCTTATTCAATTATGTTCTATGGTTCCTTCTTGCTTTTAGTATCAAACATAAACTCTTTTTTTGCATGTAAGGTTCTTTACAAACTGACTTCCAATTATTTTCATAGCCTTATCATTTATTATTCTCCTTCATGCACTGATTCAACTATACCTCATAACTATACCTCATACCCAGCTCTCTGTTCTTCATTCTACATCTTTGCACTGGTTGTTTCCATGCCTGGTATCCACCCCCTTCTCATCTCCATATCAAAGTCTTTAATTTCCTTTAAGGCATTGCTCAAGTGCAACCTGCACATAAAGCCTTTCTTGATTCACTCGGCCACTAGTATCTTTTCAATTAAAAAAATTTTTTTTGAATGTACCTGGATTATGCCCTTAGTATCTTCTCTACAATAACTCCTTGGGAGCAGGAACATTTCACTTTTGACTTTGTATCTATTATATGAGTGCTTGACACATAGTAGATATTTTTACATTAAAAGTTAGTCACATATTTATTTATTTTTATAAGCATTTATTTATTTTTCTATCTACTATTTCACTTCCAAATGAACAATTGAAAAAATAAAATCCTCATTAAATGTATATAGTTCAACAAAACAAATTCTCACATTGGCTATGTTCAACAACTTATGTCTCATTCTATATCTTGGAGGCTTAAGAGTGGTTGGTATGTTTCAAAAGCAACCTTAATATTAAATGCATTTAATTAATTCATGATGATTGGTGCATTTGAGGTCTTTGATTTTTAAAAAAAATCTTTGGCATCCTTGGAGTATATGGAAATCTCTGTGCCAGAGAATGTAGATAATTTAGCCTCTTTTAAAAATTCACTTTCTTAGTGTAATTGTAAACTATTTTCTAGAATAGTTGGAACTTGGAAAAGTTTTGATCAGCGAAGTGACATGGCTCAGACCTGAATTTTACAAAGATAATTTCAGCTGATTTTGGAAGATGGATTGGAGAAAAGAGAGAATAGATTCAGGTAGGCCAATTTGCATATTTTTACAATTTTCCGGGTGAGAGGGGATGAGGACTTGAACCAGAATGGTAACTGTATGAGTGTAGAAAATAAGAAAGCTTTATGAATTGATATAATGGGAGAATTGAGAAAAGTAGGCAACTGACTAGATATAAGAATGAAAGAAAAGGAAGAATCAGGTTCAAAGGTTATAAATCTGGGTTCTTGGAAAGATGTTGATGATCTCAACCCAAATAAGAGATGCTGAAGAAGAGAGACAGTGAAGAAATTATTTTTATTATTTAACCACAAAATGTTCTATTGCAGCTTATGCCAGTTTCCTCTTGCTTTGTCTATTGCGAAGATAGAGAGGAGCTGATCCTCTTCTTATAATTCTGCAGAGGTTCATTCAAATCCCCAGCCTCCAGGCAGTATTACACCAATGTAATCCCAGACACAGAGTTCTCTCTGTCTTCACTTGAAATAATATCCATGGAATAAAACTTCTTATTTTTTCTGTTTTTCATTGTTTTCCCTTTCAGTTCTTGTTGCCAAATTATACTTCTTTATATTTGACTTTGTTATCCCTTGAAGTTCTTTGTTTGTTTCAATTTTTTTGAAAATGGTGGCAAACAGTTGTATGGACAGAATGACATCTATTCATAGATGGGGAGGTTATAAAGCAGTTTCTCCTCCCCTTCCTTCCCATCTTCAAACTCTCCAGTATGCATCTAGTGTGGCAAGTCTTGGAAACTCCAGCTGGGGACTGTCTACTTTTTCTTTCTATCTGATGGGCATCCCAGGTCTAGAAGAGAGTCAACACTGGATTGCACTTCCTTTGGGGAGCCTTTATCTTCTTGCCCTTGTGGGCAATGTCACCATTCTCCTCATCATCCGAGCTGACACATCACTTCATCAACCAATGTACCTGTTCCTGGCCATGCTGGCTGCCATTGATCTCGTCCTTGCCTCATCCACAGCACCCAAGGCCCTGGCTGTGCTTATGTCCCTTTCCTGTGAGATATGGTACCCTACCTGCCTCACCCAGATGTTTTTTATCCATGCATTCTCTTCCATGGAGTCAGGTGTGCTGGTGGCCATGGCCCTGGACCGCTATGTGGCTATCTGCCACCCACTGCACCACACTACCATCCTCACCACAAGAGTCATTGGGCATATTGGATTGGTAGTGCTGGCACGGGGGCTGCTTCTTCTCATACCCTTTCCAATTTTGCTGGGCCGTCTTATTTTCTGCCAAAATGTGGTCATTAGTCATGCCTACTGTGAGCACATGGCTGTGGTGAAATTGGCCTGCTCAGATGCCACTGTGAATCGTGCATATGGGCTAGTGGTGGCACTCCTGGTGGTGGGATTTGACGTGTTTGCCATTGGCATCTCTTATTCCTTCATTCTCTCTGCCGTCCTGAAGGTTCCTGGCCGTGACGCCCGGCTCAAAGCCTTTGGTACGTGTGGCTCCCATATCTGTGTCATCCTAGTTTTCTATGTTCCTGGGATGTTTTCCTTCCTTACTCATCGCTTTGGTCACAACGTGCCTCACCATGTCCACGTCCTGCTGGCCACTCTCTACCTCCTATTGCCTCCAGCACTCAACCCCCTTGTCTATGGGATAAAGACCCAACAGATCCGACAGCGTGTGCTTAGGGTTTTCTATATTAAGGTGTGACACCTATCCTTCTTCATCTATTTGAGCATGCCTCCTGTCCAGTAGGATCTAAAGTTTCACTCAGGAGATGATGGGGTGTATTTCCTAAGAAAACTTGCCCCTATGAATCTTTTCTGATGGGCAAAGAGAAGCAGTGATCTGACTTCTTGAATGTGGTTTGTGGTTTGTTCCATGTGGTTCACATTTTTTAAATGTGGTCTTTGTGGTTTGGTTTCATAAAAGTGGACTATACTGCTCAGGGTGGCTCATCCTACCCTGCGGAGAGGAAATGGAGTTGACAACTATATAGCTTGGTAGGAACTCAGTAAAGATCACATGAATCAGGAAGCGCCCTTGCCCTAGAAGCTGACATTTTAGGTCTTTCTTATGGGGATATAAAACCCTGAAGCTTGACTGTTTCCCAACATTGGGTAATTTCAGAAGTTTAAGCCTATAGGGATAGAGGCCTGAAGTATGAGCCTGGGATCATGGAGGACAATAGGATATTGAAAGGGGTACATTTCCTTTCTTCAGTAGCTGAGGGGTTCCCCCTCCCACATTTCTTCATTTACTTTCCTTAAAATATGATCAATTTTTGTAAAGTGTTTTTCATATTGAAAATTAGGTATTCTTTAAGATTCCCATTGAAAATCCCCAATGTCTATAGTATCTCACCTTTTCTAATTTCCTGTTCTAATCCTTAATTTCTTATTTGGTTATCTTTTTGTTAGATTTGTTTAAATTTAAGAGGCATATTGAAGTTACCTGTAATTATTACCCATTTTATCCAAGCATTTGACAAGTCAGTCATATATATTTAAAATTGATTTTGTTTCATTATTTATAATGCCTTTAAATGTAATTTGATTTTATTATTTTATCTTTCATAAAATATCTATTTTCTTGTCTGAAATAATGATTATTACTCTTCTGTTGCATTAAGCTGAAGCATAATAAATTCTACTCTAACCCCTCATTTTAACTTTCTATGAATCTTTATGGGGTTTTATTTTAAGACAATTGGGGTTAAATAACTTTACCAGGGCTAAACAACTAGTAAGTGTCTGAGATCTGATATGAGGTCATCCTAGATTAATGGTTGTGCTACCTATATACCACTGAATCTTTTTTTTTCCTTTTACTGAGGCAATCAGGGTTAAGTGACTTGCCCAGGGTCTCATAGCTAGGAAGTGTTAAGTGTCTGAGACCAGATTTGAACTCAGGTCCTCCTGCTTTCAGAAATGATGCTCTACCACCTATACTGCCCCTATACCACTGAATGGGTTTCTTTGCAGCAGATTGTCGGATTTACTTTTTTTTTGTTGATCTACTTGAGACTAAAACAAAAGTAGAACATTTCATAGCAGTAGGCACAGTGACTGAACTTCTAAGAAGAGAAAAAAAACTGGCTTAAGAAAAATCCCTCCATTATTGCTAGCTATCATCTTTATATGGAAATACATGTTAATTGTACAAGAATTTCATCATAGCAGAGAAGAGAACTAATCTAAAAAACTAAATCTTTACATATGTGTACTTCAGTATTTTCCTCAAGTCATGTCTAGATTATGACTCAGATTTGGAACTCATTGGTAATTGTTATTATAATTCAAGCAATTGTCAAAAGTAAGTATGATCATTTATCTTCCATTTTTATATGATAGGATTGTGGGAGAAACACTATTCTGAACATTGGTTGATAACATTAGTAAGCTAACAATGGATTTATTAGTTTTTCCAGACCACATTGGGTACTAGCATGAAAATAATGAATGATTCTTTTGCAAATATTAGCAATTTGGGTTCCAGCCTTAACATATAATATACCAATAGAATGTGAAGTCATTTGATCTTGGTCCTGTTTTTCACTTTTTATTTTATCCCTGGTGCTTGGCACAGTGATTGTCATATAGCAAGCATTTAGTAAATGCTTGTTGCCTTGACTTTATTCTATAAACAAGTTTTTAGCTTAAAGCATATTTAGCCCATGTAGATATCCCCTAAAAAATTCTACTCTGATGTCTCCTTGGGTTTACTTTTTAAACTCATTTCCCATTATTTTCTATTGTATTAGTAAGCTAACTTCATTAACAGTCATGATTATGACTGATAGGTTGTTCTTTCCTTCCATCAAATTTTAACATGATATTTTTTATTATTAGAAAGCAGAAATACAAATGGGGTAGCTATGGTTTTTAATTTATTTTTTCTATCAATTCATTCATCAATTTTTTACAATATGATTTTTTCCATCATTTTATTGAAACTGCTCTCTTCAAGATCACTGACTTCCTGATCATCAAATCCAAAGAACTTTTCTTAGTCCTCATTCTCCTTGAATCTTTCTGTAGTATTTGTTCACTCCCTTGCTGCTTTATTGGCTTTTATATTATTGTATGCATTACTCCCTTTTCTGCCATTTCAACTTTATCTCTTTTTCTAATTTATAGTCCTTCTTCTCCCATACATTTAGTAAGGATTCAGAATTTTTTCCTTGGCTTTCTTCTCTCTCTTTAGTATTTCCCATGGTATTGTCACTTACTATAATGGCTTCAATAATTAGGGATTTTTTTTTTGCAAATGACTCCAAAAATTTAGATTTTTATTCTCACTCTCCTTAGAACTTTTAGTAGTGACCCTCCAACTTCTTGTCATTCACTGTGTCCTGGTCCATTGCCAATCATCTTGGCTTTTTTCCTGTTCCTGCATTTCAGTGACTCAGGAAGAGAGAATTAGGCTGGAAATTTTGTGTAACTCTGCTTCACTGAAAACCAATTCACATGTAAGTAATCACCTGTAATGTCACTGATTCTCTTTGAAAAAAGGGACCAACATATAGATATTTACATATGTCTATATACACACATATATGTACACATGTATATACATAGGTATACATCTCGTCTAAGTCTAAAAGTGAGTTTGTAATATTAAATCAAAAGTTTCTCTATTTGTATTGATGGTACCTTTACAATTACTCATTTTTTTTTCAAACCAGGAAGTTACCATTTGACCCTTTCTTTCCCTTACTTCCTACAACCTGCCAAGGTTGTGTTGTTCTTTCTTCTAATATATTTTAATAATAATAAAAACTAGTGTTTGCATAGCAATTTAAGGATTTTAAAGTGCTTTGCATATATTATCTCATTTGATCCTCAAACCACCCTGGGAGGTAGGTGCTATTATTGACCCTATTTTATAGACGATTAAATTGAGACAGATTAAATAAACTGCCCAGTGTCACATAGCTAATAAATGTCTGAAGTGGTATTTGAACTCACATCTTCCTGACTTCAGGTCTAATACTTTAATCATTGTACAGTTGCTCCTTTTGCAGCTGCCTTATCTTTTCAATTTAGTCACCAACTTAATTTAGGTCTAGTCTATCCTTACCCAGAGTATTTCGGTAGCCTTGCTTCCAATCCACTTCTCATATTGCTGTCCAAATAATCAATCTAATGCATTGTGATGACCATAACTAATTTTAATTCAAATATTTTAGTGTCTTCCCATTAATTTCAGGGTAAATGAAATATTTCTGATGCTGATTCCTAGGCCCTCCACAATATGATTTCAAATTACTTTTTCACCCTTAAGCCAATTGGTTCTCTTCCTATATGTTCTGTTCCAACTAAACAATACTATTTTTTATCTGGTATTGTTGTCTGTCTGCCTTTGCTCTTGGTGTCTATATGTCTGGAATGGATTACATGTTATTTTTTGTCTTTTAAGTACAATTTCATGAAACTTTCCCTTATTTCCTCCTGGCTCTCTTTAAATTACTCACAGCACTTACTATCTTTTCCCTTGTATCTTAGTTACTTATGTTCATGATTTCTACTGTTTTGACTCATAAGCAAGATCTATCCTATTTTTCTTTGGGTTCCTAGTTTTGAGCATAGGACTTCACACATAATAAAAATCATTGCTGAAGGAATGAGTAAATTTTTTTAAAAAAAAGATTAAGCCTTCCAAATTTTATTTTATTTTATTTTATTAATTTTATAATTATAAATTTTTTGACAATACATATGCATGGGTAATTTTTTACATTATCCCTTGTACTCACTTCTGTTCTGAATTTTCCCCTCCTTCCCTCTACCTCCTCCTCTAGATGACAGCCAGTCCCATACATGTTAATTGTGTTTTAGTATATCCTAGATACAATATATGTATGCAGAACCACATTTCTTGTTGCATAGGAAGAATTGGATTTAGAAGGTAAAAATAACCTGGGAAGAAAGACAAAAATGCTAACAGTTTACACTCATTTCCCAGTGTTCCTTCTATGGGTGTAGCTGATTCTGTCCATCATTGATCAACTGGAACTGAATTAGATCTTCTCTTTGTTGAAGATATCCACTTTCATCAGAATACATCCTCATATAGTATCATTGTTGAAGTGTATAATGATCTCCTGGTTCTGTTCATTTCACTCAGCATCAGTTCATGTAAGTCTCTCTAAACCTCTCTGTATTCATCCTGCTAGTCATTTCTTACAGAACAATAATATTCTATAACATTCATATACCATTGTTTACCCAACTATTCTACTATTGATGGGCATCAATTCATTTTCCAGTTTCTAGCCACTACAAAAAGGGCTGCCACAAACATTTTGTAAGCCTTCCAAATTGAAGAATAACAAATGAGGGACATTAAATGCACTCTCTGATTTTTATCACCTTTTTTTCAGAATTTTAGACTCTCAGCTTTCCCCCAAAGACTTGCAATATCTTTCTTCCATCTGACTTACACACAACCAGAATGAATTTAAGAGAGAGAACAGTTAGCAACAGGGTTGAAAAAAATAGTATTACTTCAGACTTATGTAGCATCTGAGGAAATTGTTAGAATTCTTGAAATGGTTTTGGGGATGGGACATAGCATTCTACTAGGGCTTAGACTAAAATTAGAGTCAACTAAAGGCGTAGGACAGAAAAATCAATCCAATCAGAAAGAGGAATGAGTTCAAAAGAAAGTCTTAATGGATTTAGATTTTCATTACTTAGCTATTTTGTGTTCCTAAAGCTTGCTCCCTGAAATCTAATATTCTAGAAGCTGAAAGACTCTTTTGAGAAAGAGAGAAACAGAGAGAGGGGGGGAAGAGGGAGGAGGGAGGAAAAAGGAGGGAGGGAAAGAGACAGTACAGATTTTTTTCCTAATCATATAATTAGCTATATTAAACTGAAACTCAACTTCTGGATTCCAAGCTAAATGGAAGAGAGCCACATACTCCAGAAAAAAAGAGTGGGGAACAACAAAGGGCATGTACCCTCATAAACTTGTGAAACATGGTATTAAAACACAGAGAGCATACTTGACTTATGTAAATTCCCCATGTTGAAAAGAAACTTGAGACCCTACTTCCAGGAAATGTCTTCCAGAGATGATGGAACATGCATAGACATTTTGCAATGAAACTGTATGGTTAAGAAAAGACATTTTGATTGTATAGCTAGAACTAAAGAGACCTTCAATGAGGCCTTTTTCTTCCTTCATTGCCTTGGATATATTCTGATAGTCTGATTCTATGGACTATGTCTGGTGACTATCCTTTTTAAAGCTTTAAGGCTTTTCCATTCTGAATCACTGTGTCTCAATAAAATGGGCCTATGTCTTTGGCTGTTTTGAATGAAGGATATTAATTTGGAGATTGGGAGAGTTGGTTATAGGAATCTGGGTGTCTAAGTCTTATGCCAGGTTTCATAGATGTCCAGCATCAATGTCCTACTAGTAAGGAGTGATCTTAGGAAATGACCTTTAAGACTCAACCTAGTGATAACTGAGGTCAGGAATCACCCACCATTGATGTAATATTTGGGTATGAATTTAGTAGATATGAGGCCATGTAGGAATTATGCTAAATTAGAGCCCACCATCCCTAGAAATGCCTAAGAGTTGACTTCCAAACCAAATATAAATCCTACAAATTTGACTTATCTGCCTAATCACCAAGCAAATAATATTAATACATAATAAACTTGGTTGATCATGAACCCTCATACTTATATCCCTGATTCTATTTATTGCAACAAGGAATCTTCTAGGTCTCCCTAAGGCATTATAGAGCAGTATAAGGCTGTAGGATCAACTAAATAAAATACAATATAAATTATCTATTTTGGTTTCCCAAGTAATATGTAGCCTTAGGGATCCATTTCTATTTGAATTTGATACTGCTGGTAAAGGAGAAAGTGAGCTCAATTAGTTGTTAGAATGAAGTATTTGTTTTTTTCTATATCTTTAAATATTCTTTTCTAAAATCTATCAATTTAGCCAATCAATCAATAAACATTTTATAAGTACCTATTATTCTCTAGATACTATGTTAAGAGCTAGGGATATAAAGAAAAGGAAAAAAAAAGTCCTTGCCTTCAAAGATCTTATAGCCTAATGTAGAAGACAACATGCAACAAGCATAAATGAAGTAAACTATATACAGGATAAATAGGGAATAATTAACAGAGGAAAGGCACTGGAATTAAGAGAGATTAGGAAAATCTTCCTACAGGAGATGAGTTTTATAGTGAGGTTTAAAGGAAGCCAGAGATGGTAGTAGTTAAAGCAGGGGAGAGAGAGTACACCAAGAATGGATAGTAGTCAGAGAAAATGTCTGGAGCCAAGAGGTGAAATGTTTTGCTTGTGTAAAAGGCATCAGTCCTATGTAATTGGGTGGAAGAGTACGTGTCAGGGAATAAGAAATAAGAACATTTGAGAGATAGGAGGAGACGACTATAAAGGGCTTTGAAAGCCAAACAGAACTGTTATGGGCCAGAACTCTGAACTTAAAACAAGGATTCTTACGAGGTGTTGTCAATGGAATTGATAAAGACCATAGTTATCTAGTTTAGCATGGTGAGTAATAGTTCTCTAGTTCAGTACATGTACTTAGTACTTAATATAGTTCTACAAGATTCACACCTATGATGATGTAATTATAATAGAGTATATAAAACAGCCAGCAGGGAGGCAGAGACAGGTTCATTCCATTGTCCACCTTTGTGGTGGCTGGAGGCTGAAGCACAAACCCTCGGACTCAGAGAGATTCATTCCATCTTCATCTTGGTGGCTGGCCTATGGTGGCCTGAAACCAAGATTCTGGAAGACCTCTAAGAAAGCTAGCCTGGGCCCCAGACAAGGAAACTATATTTTGAAGGAGATAATAAAGGATTTGGATTTTAATACCTGGCTATTCTTGTGGTGATTACTGAACTAAAAGGAAGGCTGCTCCAAGACCACGAGGAAACCAACCAAGAACATTACACAGAACATTTTCCATTTTCTCCTGAAAGCAACAGAAAGTCACTGGAGTTTATTAAATGATTGGGTGACATGCTCAGACATGTGTTTTAGGAGAATTATTTTACTGCCTGAATGGAGAATGGATTGAAATAGGGAGAGATGAATTAGGCAAACCTAATTTCAAGGTATTGTATGAATTGATGAAGGCCTGCACTAAAATGGTGGCAGTATTAGTGAGAGAAGGGAGTGTATTAAAGAGATAACTTAAAGGTGAAAGTGGTGATCCTTAGCAACACCTTGGATATGGCGTGTGAATTGTGAGAAACCCAGGATGTCCCTAGATTACAGCTCTGAGGGACTAGGAGAATAATGTTCTTTACAGTAATAGGTAAAGTGATGGTGTGGAGGATTTAGGGGAAGAGATAATGAGTTCTGTCCGGGACATATTGAATGTATTATGTCTACTAGACATATAACTCAAGATGTCTATTGGATACACAGTTTGATGATAATGATAATAGCTATCATCAGTATAGATTCTTAAAGTTTATAAAATCCATTATATATTATCTAATTTTATGCTCACAAACCCTTTGTGAAATAGGTGCTCTTGTTATGCCTACTAAATAAATGAGAAAACTAGCTATGAAAAAATGTATCTTTCTCACAATCACAAAAGACATGTAATATTTGAGACAAGATTTGAATTTATGTCTTTTTGCCCTCAATTATGACACTGTGCACTGTCATATGTCTGCCTTAATTGTGAAAGAATATATCATAAGTTTATGGAAAACAGGACTTTTAAATGACTGATTTTCTACTTTTCTTACTGTGCCATTAAAAATAAAGAATAAGTTATACGTGTATATTCATTATTTTACATATTTCTATATGAGTTATGTTGGGAGAGAAAAATCAGAACAAAAGGGAAAAGCCATGAGTAGAAAAACAGATGGAAAAAAAGAGTGAAAATAGTATGCTTCAATCTTCATTCAGTTTCCATAGTTTTTTCTCTGGATGCTGATATCATTTACAATCCAAATTTTATTAGAATTGCTTTACATCACTGAACTGCTGAGAAGAGCCAAATGTATCATAGTTGATCATCTCACAATCTTCTTGTTGCTGTCTACAATGTTTTTCTATTATGCTCTCTTCACTCAGGATCAGGTCATGTAAATCTTTCAAGGTTTTTCTAAAATCAGCTAGTTCTTATTTCTTTTTTTTTAATTTTATTTTTTTATTATATATATATATTTTATAATATTATCCCTTGTATTCATTTTTCCAAATTATCCCCCCCTCCCTCTATTCCCTCCCCCCGATGACAGGCAATCCCATACATTTTACATGTGTTACAATATAGTCTAGGTACAATACATGTGTGTGAATATCATTTTCTTGTTGCACAATAAACATTAGAATCCGAAGGTATATGCAACCTGGGCAGACAGATATTAGTGCTAACAATTTACATTCACTTCCCAGTGTTACTTCTCTGGGTGTAGTTATTTCTGTCCATCATTGATCAACTGGAAGTGAGTTGGCTCTTCTTTATGTTGAAGATTTCCACTTCCATCAGTAGTTCTTATTTCTTATAGGACAATAATATTCCATTACTTTCATATATTATAACTTATTTAGCCATTATATAACTGGTGAACATCCACTCATCTTCCAATTTTTTTGCCACAAAAAGATCTGCTACAAACATTTTTGTATACTATGCCTTTAATGCATTTGCACAAGTTTCCTTCTTGCTCTTTCCTTGAAGACACTCATTATATCTCTGTCATGCTCCCAAGCATCTGAGTTTCTGGTTCTTATTATAGTTATTCATTTTTTATAGTTCTCATAGTTCTTATGAGAGACAACATGATTCTTTGGATAGAAAGCTGACTTCATAAACCAGGAAGATTAAAAAATCAAATCTGATCAAGAATCAAACAGAAATCAACAAATATCTCTTCAAATATGCAGAAGATTAGACACAGATCACAACAGTCCTTTTAAGTATTTGGGAAGTCATTAAGGCTATTCCTTTCTCCCCTCAATTTCAGGTAAGTGAGATAATCTCTAGGGACAAAATAGACTATCTTATGGAAATCACTGTACCTCAATAATAGCCACATAGAAAAGAGAAGTCTGATAAGAATTATCCCTTTATTTCTGTCTTCCTCATTCTCTTTTCTCTCTCAGTTTGAGCAGTACATTCTTGATGAATCAAGAATGAGGAAAAGTCACCAATAGAAATATGTTATCTTGGATATAGCACCTATGACCTGTCCATTTCAGAGTACAAGTGGAGAGTAGAAATCTTCCATTTTTCTATTTTTAAAAAATATTATTATTGCTGAGGCAATTGGGGTTAAGTGACTTGCACAGGGTCACACAGCCAGAAAGTGTTAAGTGTCTGAGACCAGATTTGATCTCAGGTCCTGCTGATTTCAGGGTTGGTGCTCTAGCCACTGTGCCCCCACTTTCCACTTTTTAAGCAAAGATTTAGAACAAAATCCATTTATTCTCCTTTGCTTCCACTTTACTCAAATGCATGGAATTGCAAAAATCTTAGATAGAAAGGGCCTTCTGAGTTCAATTACTCTGATTAATATTTATGCAGCAATCCTGTTAGTAACAACAACTCAACATAATAGTTAGTATTTAGAAATCACTTTAAAATTTGCAGAGTGCTTTAAACAGGGTTATTTCATTTGATCCTTATAACATAACTGTGAGATTGGTGATGCTACCATACTCATTTTTAGAAATAAGGAGATAGAGGCAGATAGTGGTTAAATTATCCAGGCTACCATTGCTAGTAATATATCTGAGAAGGGATTTGAAGTCAGGTCTTCTTAAGTAAAGGTCCACTGGTTTGTCCACTCTGTTTCTAGTTCTAAGAGTAAGGAGCTCATGTTTCCTAAGAATAGCTATTCCATATTTGAATAGCCCTGGAGATGGGGAAGAAATTAAAAAAACAAAAACAAAAAACTTGCCCAGATCTTTATGGTGTCTTTCTGTAAATAGAGAGAGAGGGACACATAAGTAAAAAAATGTTGTTTACTGAATTGTTGCAAAAGAAGGCAGAGGCTGAAAAGATTACTCCTTCATTGTCCAGTTACTTCTTTCAATGTTATGCAACCTAATTATGAATGACCCTTAAAATTTTGTCCAAAGCCTTCTATTCTTTTTTCTCCACACTTTCTCACTTGGTAATATTATTGGTCTAAGTGAGTTCAGTTAAAAATCGCTATATAAATGCTTCTCATTTATATAGAGTGAACTCTAGTTTCCTTATTTATCTCTTGTCCCATATTTATAACTAGCCATTTAAGTCTATGTACCATACTAAACTATTAATACTATTAACCAGCATTTATATAAGCACTCTGAAGCTTGCAAAGTACTTTACAAATATTATCTCATTTGATTCTCAAAAGAAGAGAGGTAGTTGCTATATTTTCCCCATTTTTATTATAAAGGAAGAAATTGAGGCATTTATCAGTAAAATAACTTCAACATAATACAACTAATAAATGTCTGAGGCTAGTTTTGAATTTATGTCCTCAGACTCCTGATCTTACATTCAATCCATTATGCCACCATGTTGTCCCTAAATAGGTCACGTGCCCTTGGGGAATGTTGTTGATCAGCCTTATTTTTTCCATCAACATCTTTCTACTGGATCTTGGTCTTTAAGAAGCCACCCCTTGGGCTACTCTTTAATCGGATACTTCCAGCATCAATGATTTCTATCTAGATGTGAGATTCTGAGCCCAGAGATGAAACAGAAGACAGAATTAATGCACACTATGAAGTGGAATGTCTGCCCAAATGTTCCTACACTCTTTGGGAAGAAATACCCTATTACTATTTTTGGATATTCTTTTTTTTTTTTTTTTTTTTTTTTTTGAGGCAATTGGGTTTAGTAAATTTTGCTGACTTTCAGAGAATGAAAAGGGAGAAAAATCAGAACAAACATAATAAACATGTATACTTACATTTATATAAATACACATTTTATATTTATATCTATCTAAATCTATATAAAGTATATATTTGGTGAAACAATGACACCTAGTGTTATAGAAAATAAAAACAAGGCTATCTATGCATATATCTAATTTTAGGATTAGGGAGACATAACTATGTTTATAGATAGGAAGGAGTCATTAGAGAAAGAGAGATTACACATTTTTACATATCTAATGTAAGAGAAGGAATGACCTCTGAAATTAGATTCTAGACAGATTAAGAGGATATGAAATGAAAACTTTAGCCGAGGTATTAGTCTTTGCAAGATGAAGCTATGTATTTTTTGTGACAAAAGGTGAGAAAGAAAAAGTAGGTGATAATTTGAAAATGTGGAAATGTTTTGAGTAATGGGGTAGGGAGTTGAGGTAGCTCTTGGATAAACTAAGTCCTATCAGTAAAAAAAAAATCTAGATTGTTTTTAGATTTGGATAGATTTAGATCTCTTATTCTCTCAGTGGTGTGTGTGTGTGTGTGTGTGTGTGTGTGTGTGTGTGTGTGTGTAAAGAACGTTAATAAGGGAAGAAGTGTAACAATAACAAGGGAGGGAATAAACAAATATTTGGAATAGATTTGGTGGGGAATGATATAAGGAATCTATGCGGGGAAAATAGAAGGATTGTTTTACAGAATTAAAGAAAAATATCATAAACATATTGAATCAATATTCAGTTTGTGCTAAAGAAAATATCATAAACATATTGAATCAAAATTCAGTTTGATTTTGTAAATTGTTTTTCATGATTCTCAGCAGTCTTAGACTAGGGACATGGAAATTGAATAGAGGGAGTACCTTGGGATACCTCTCTTTGATAAAGTGATAACAATGAAAAGTCTTTTTTAGTTTTGATAATGAAATGATCTTGGGCTATACTAGGAATTAAAAAAGAGAAATTATTAATAAAAATCATTACTCTCAGTTCAATACACACAGATTGTTTGTCCTAGTAATCAAACACTAATGTTTTAGATAGAGATTTGAATCTGATATTGTTAATTATGATTACTTTCAGATAATTCCTAAAAATATCTGACTATCTCAAAGGCTCAGCTTCTCAAAGAAGGATATGCCCAGAATGCATCAGTTTATCTTCAAATAGGTGTATTCCTGCAAACTCCTTTTTTTTTTTTGGGGGGGGGTGTCTTTGGTCCTTGATCCTAATACTATTTTATAAGGACTGGGAAGCATTATTCACTACTCTTCTCCCCTCCATCCTACCACTTTTCTTCCTAGACACCATGTCCCCCTAATTATACACCTGCTGCCTTTCATATTTAGATATTTTCCCTAACTTCTATTTCTCCACTTGTTCTCTCTCCTACTCAGAAGTAACATACATATTGAAACAATCATTGTGTCTGACTAAGAGAATGTAAGACCCAATTTATTAGCAAAACCTGGATTTAAACTAAAAAAAAGGGTGAGAGAAAAGAATAAAAATCACATAAATATTCAGTTAAATTAAGATTTTAATCTTGAAAAATGAGAAAAATAAGGAAATCCATAGAATCATCCAATTTGACAGTTGGAAGGGAGCTCAGTGACTGTTTTATCCAATCCACATTTGAAAGGGAATTATCACTAAAACAAATCTAATAAATAGTTAACCAATCTTAACCTGGAAACCTCTCAGATTGTAGAACCCACCTTGAGGCTGCCTTTTCAATTTTTGGACAGCTCTAATTATTGGGAAGTATATTGAGCTTTTTATTTTGCACCAATTATCAAACAACTCATAAATGAAGAAGGTAAGACTTGAACATCACTTCTTAATAATTTTTTGGTAAGTTTAGCTAAATTATGTGTCATGAAATAATCATTTCTTTATAGTATAATAGTATAGTATAGTATATGTTTAGTATATAGTATAATGTTTCTCTTGACATCTGGATAGATATTTAAATCTGTAAAAAAAAAACAAAAACAAAAAACCTTTGGCTGCCCAGATGACTGGGGATCAGCTTGCAAATAACAGCATTTTGGGAACAGCAAGAAGCATATAGAGTTGACAGTTAAGAGGAACATGATGTCAAAGTTAAATGGACCCAAATGGTATTAGCCTTGACCAGTTTGCAAATGGGACAAAGCTAATGCCTATAGAAAGAAGCTCAGTGACAGAACTTGATGGGAGGTGGTAGAAGGAACCTTTGAATCTTTCCTTTATTCAAAATAACTACACTGGGAAAAAATAAGAGAGTCCTGATCTTCTAGTGTCACCTCATGAAGATAAATTTGAATTTTGCCACATTACTACAAATGGGTCATTTTTCATGATGAAATATGTGACTTTAATCCATAGCAAAGGAGGCAAAGTCATGATGAAGTAATTTTTTATGCCTCCCAAAGTAATATTTTAAGTTTACAAGCCTGATTTTCAGTTTCTGCCCAAAACACCTATTGTAGAATCATGTTTGGACTATATTTAGAAATGAATGTTCATTGTATTTCACTGGAAACTCTTGCAATTTTAAGTCAAGTTGATAGTAAAAACATATAAAAATCTTAGGAAAATATGAGTCCTCTATTTATCTGGAGGGAAGGAGAGACTTTAATTTTCCTAATGGAAGGAGAAGATTTAAATTCAAGGCATCTTCTTGTATTATCAGTATTGGGATGTAAGTCTTCATGTCATGCACTTATGGTGTGTTGTTTGCTTTACTGAAAAACAGTAATTTTCTTTCAAAACAACAGTCCTGGTCTTTGAATGATTTGGAATATGATGAGTGATTTCTAATTTTAAGCACCAACTTGTGAAGAAAATTTCTCACTTTTAAACAACAATGAACTTATTTAAAAATATTTCAAATATTGTCTGAAATCAATATTTTTTTCCCTGAGGCAATTGGGGTTAAGTGACCTGCCCAGGGTCACACAGCTGGGAAGAGTTAAATGTCTGAATTCAGGGCTGGTGCTCTATCCACTGTGCCACTTAGCTGCCCCAATAAATGTTTTTTGTTGAGATGTTATAGCACAAAAGGTCAGAATTTTAGATAATTGTTAGCAAGAAAAATATTTTGCATGTTAATAATTTTATTTTGTGCACTGAATTTTATGGCTCATATCATGGCTACTTTGTTACTAAGAATGCACATTAATGTTTTATAAAGAATTTTGTATAGAAAAGTGTATTTTCAGCAATCTCTACTGAAAGGTTAGTTTTTGGTGGTTGTGAGATTCTAACTCTCTGTTTTCTATAATGAATTTCTACTAAAATGGATTTTCCTCCCATAAAAAAATGAATGAATTATAAAATAGAAAGAAAAATTCTTCACTTTATTAAAATTGCAGATGAGATATTTTTTCTATTCAGGAAAATAAAAGAATAATTAGGGGAAATATAAGGCATAATTGATTATATTAAAACAAAAACATACAAAATCCAAAGTTTTATATATATATGTATATATATGTATATACATATATATATAACATCTAAGGAAAAGTAGGCTCAAACGTAGATGGCCCCATTTAGGTTTTTCTCAGAGGAAAAACAGGGCAGACTTGACATTTCCTTCTCTAGCTTATTTTTACAGATGAAGAAACAGGGTTAAGTGACACTTTTAGGGTTACAAAAGTAGTAAGTATCTGAGGTTGGATTTGAACTCTGAAAGAGGAATCTTCCTGACTCTCTATTCTATGCATTCACTTGCAATAGGGTATAATTTTTCTGCTAGGCTTATTATAGACTTAGATATGCCTTTGCTCATTTCAGCCAGTTTGCTTGTATTTGTCACAGAAGTGATGCAAAAATTCTGATGTAGTTGTCAGTGTCCCAAACACTCTTAAATTAAATTATATATTAAATAATTAATCATTCTTCAGTTTTATATTTATAGGCTCAATATATGTGAACACAAATAAGAGTTATCTCATATCTCTCCAAGTTTGCTGATTTATTTTTCCTTCTTCCTGCCTCCAAGAGCAGTTAGTTTTGATATTAACTTCTTTTTATAATATTTAGAAAATTTAGAATTTTAGAAATTTTGAAAATGGACATTTATAAATTTCTTTTTCATCTGATATACCTTTGGATTTTTAACTCATGTTGAAGCTCTGTGTTAATTTTTAATTGACTATATTAATCAAATCCAACCATAGTCATGGTCCTTCAATAATTTATCTATTCCTTTATTTTATTCATTGTTGTTTTAACAATCTAATTTTATAAATTGGTGTGAGTTGGTTTCTGAACATCCCTGTAACACTTTATATATATATATATATGTATATATGTATATATCTATATATATACATATATATGTGTGTGTGTGTGTGTGTGTGTGTAAAATATCTATCTATCTCTAGTTTGTAAATATATCTATATCGAGACCTGATTTAAACATAGGTATATATATATCCATATTTGTATATATCTATTAAAGATATAATTTTTTTCTTCTGCTTACTTCATGTTGTACCAGCATGTGTCTTACTGAAATTCTCTATATTTATCATATTTATGCTTTCTTAAAGCAGAGTAATATAGTTATACCTTCCATATTGTAACTTTTCCCCTTGTAGTTTGGCTAAATTGCAGGTTGGCATAAGAAATTAAATGGGAATTTTTTGGGAGTTTTGTGGAAGCTGCACATCACACGGGAAGGTCAGCAGAAGACATGGAGTCTATGACCAAATACGTAACCCAAATTTTATAATAAAATGCTGTAAATACCTCATAAAAGAAAAAGAGGAAAAATTAGACTTTTTTCTCTGATATGCAGGGAGGCCCAAACATATAAAAGAGGATTTTCCAGATCAAGGAGTTGAAAGGAGAGGGGGCACCATGCCCCTAAGCCCCTGATGTGGAAGGGATAGTTACATTCTATTATAATCATGTACCACAAATTCTTGGATCTTTCCCCAATCAATGGATATCTACTACATTTTTTGTTATAAATATAAAAATGTTTTTATAAATATTCTAACATATATGAGGCTTTTATTTTTTTATTGGCCTCTTCATTGGCCTCTTACACTAAGGTTTTTGGCAAAGGGACTAAGATTATTTTAGAATAATTCAAGATTATTTTCTAGAATGGTTGAATCAGTGAATGGCTCCACCAATAGGGTATCAAAGTGCTGCTCTTTCCATATTTCCCTCCAGTATTAACTATTGTCATTTTTATACTCTGTCAATTTTATTATGCCTTCATAGCACAGACATCTCAGTCATACTCTTTACCATGGAAACTGGGCAAGCCAGGCATCACCCTATGAATCGGGCAGATGACCCAGAGTTCTCTAGAATCTTGTGAGCTTGATCATGTCCTTGAATAGATGGCAGGGACAAACTTAGAGGAACTATGAGAGACTGATAGGATGAAATGCCCCTCGGACTCTTTTCCAGGTCATTTAGGTATGAATAAGAGCATTGGCCAGAAGCAGAGAATGGTGGACACATAGATCAGTTGGTCATAGGTTGAGACCAAATCAGATTATAGGATCATTGATTCAGTAATAGAAGCAAAAAAAAGACATCAAAGAGTACTGGTATTTAATGAATTATAATAGCAATTTCAAGATAACAACTTTATAATAAAGCAAAAATATACATTTTCAAATATTCCTTGATTGTTCTGATGAGATTTTTTTCTTTTTAAAAAGATTTCTGTCTTTTTTTTTATTAAATATGGTAGAAATATGTTAAATCTAACATATGTGTAAATATTTATATAATTATCAAACCACGTAATAAAAATCAAATCAAACCAGTAAAAAAAAAAAAAAAAGAGTGAGAAAAACAAAATAAAATGTAAGCAAACAACAAAAAGAGTGAAAATGCTGGGAATAACAAAAGGCAATCTGGGGAACCTTGTTTCTTATGCTCTTATACCAAGTGAGCTAGATAGGAAAGGATTCTGGAAAGATGATGTAATGGGTCAGAAAATTTCAAGTTCGCCAAATTTCCCCCACAGACAATATTTTGTTTCAGGGTGAATGTAGAGTGGTAAAACATAAATAAGCATTGGGACAGAATAGTGGTTTTCTTGGGACAATAGTAGAAGATCCAAAGAAGTGCAGAAAGTGCATGTGAAGTGCAAATATCTGCAAGCTAGCTCCACAAGTAAACTCAGTGAGCAGCAAGCCCTGGGATTAACTGGTTTGGGAGGTAGCCTCAACCCCAGCCATTGGCATTTTCACCTCCCAGACAGTGTGGGAGTCAGGAGTCTGAGTTGGGAAGTTTGAAAGAATCTCTGCTGATAAGGAATATCAGGCCCATCTGTGCTGCTGAGACCTTGCCCTGGAAGGAATTAGTACATGTAGAAATAGAGACACTGCTGACTGTGAGTAGTAATAGGAAAGTATAATTCTTGGTTGCAGGTTCCAGGCCAAAGGGGAGAACTGAAGGAGAACTTGAGACTAGAAGCTCTCCGAGACAAGAGATGATTACAATAACAAGCTGCTATAAAAAACGAGCAAGCAAAGGAAAAAGAAGCCAACCATAGAAAATTACTATGAAAATGGAGATCTGGATTCATTTTTACAGGAAGATACTGAAGCAAAAAAAGTCTTTCTTTACCCCAAAGAATTATGTCAAATGATCACCTGATCAAAAAGAATTCATAGAACTGAAAAAAAAAACTTTAGAAATGAAATGTGGGATTGAAAAAAAATTAAGCAAAAAGAAATAATCCAGGAAAACAAGAAGATTGTGAAAAAAAGTTAACTAACTGGAAAAGGAGAGCCTGTATCTTGAGGCAAGGGGAAGCCAGAAAAATAATAAAACCAAATATAAAAGAATAAAAAAATTAGGGCAGCTAGGTGGTGCAGTGAATAGAGTACCAGCCCTGAATTCAAAAGGACCTGCCTTCAAATCTGACTTCAGACACTTAACATTTCCTAGTTGTGTGACCTTGGGCAAATTACTTAACAACAATTGCTTCAGCCAAAACAAACAAAAAAACAAAACAAAAAACAAAAAACAAAAAAACAAAACAAACAAACAAAAAAAAGACGGTGAAACATCTCATAAGTAAGCAACTGATTTGGAGAGATGATTGAGAAGAAAAAACATAAGAATAATCAGACTACTTGAAAGCTATGCTCAGAAAAAAAAGTCTTGATACAATAATATAAGAAATAATTAAAGACAATTGCTCTGAAGTGTTAGAATAAAAGGAATAAAGTAAAAATAGAAAAAAAATGCCAATCACTACTTGAAAAATATCCTACAAAGAAAATCTACAGGAATATCACAGTCAAATTCCAAAACTTCCAAGTCAAGGAGAAAATATTATGGGCAACAAGAAAAAAATTTAAATATTTCAAATAGCCATAATTAGATTTATACGAGACCTCGCAGTGGCTACACTAAAAGATCAGAGGTCTTGGAATATTATGTATTGAAGAGTAAAAGAATTGGAATTACATAGCAAAATTAAATATAATCCTGAACTAAAAGAAAATGAATATTCAATGAGTTGCTAGACTTTCAGGATTTTTTTTTTTTTTTTTGGCAAAAAGATCTGAATTTAATAGAAAATTTAACATTAAAATCCAAGAGAAATATAAAGTAAACATCAAAGACTGATTTCAAGGGACTCAATAAAGACAAATTATTTTTTATATGTGGAAATCTAAATCCTATGTCTAAAATTGTCATTAGTAATTAGGGAGTTCAAAAGAAAGATTGGCATAGAGCTGATTATGATGTGATTCTAAAAAATAAAACTGTGTAGGAAAAGGTAAAAAGAGTAATTTTCTTATACAAATGAGAGGTGAGAGGTAAAACTGCTATCAAGGAATTAGATGAGATAGGAGGACTGATAATTATGGAACCCTATTCTTTTTTTTTTTCCTTGCTGAGGCAATTGGGGTTTAAGTGACTTACCCAAGCTAAGAAGTATTAAGTGTCTGAGGCCAGATTTGAACTCAGGTCTTCCTGACTCAGGGCTAGTGCTTTATTTACTGCACCACCTACTTGCCCCTGAAACTCTATTCTTATTGGGAATGGGTTAAAGAAGAAACCCTGCATATATATGCATAAAAATAAATTCAGAAAGAAATAAGAATATAAAGGAATAGGAAGGGGGAGAGGAAAAGGGAGGCATTTTTTAGAGGGAACTCTACTTTATTAGATATGGGTTAAAGAGAGAACAACATATATATTTAGAAGATTATTGTTTTCTAAATTTATAAAGAAGGTGAGGGAATAAGATAAGAGCATGGGTAGGGTATGTAGATTCCTGTGAATGGGGATAAAGTAGGAACAGCATATATATTTGAAAGACCATAAAAGTCTTTTATATTCAGATAGAAACAAGAGGACAAGGGCAAAAGGGAAGGTAAAATAGGGATCCTGGGGGTCATGTAGGTTAAGTAATAAAAGAGCAAGGTGACAGGTAGAATAAAAGCAAAATAATCAGCAAGATTATGAAATATAGACAAACATAAAATAAAGATCAGGAATAGTATTTATTATATAAGAAAAGCAGGGGTAGTTACCATGATCTCAAAAAAGTTAAAAGTATAATAAATGTAATTGAAAGAGAAAAATAGGGAAAGTATACTATATGTCAGCCATATTTATCAATATTATTTTAGACTAAGGTTGAAATATTGCTGTGATGAAGGAAATGATGAGTTGGTGGTGGCAGAAAAATATGGAAAGACTTTGATTTATGAAGAAAAATGTTATTCACTTTTAGAGAAATAGGACAAACAGAATAGTCTTAATAAATGCACATGAATGCATATGTGCAGTGCATAATTATAGATATCTATATGTATCTTTACGTATATGTAAGTACATATGTGTGTGTATATGTATATATGTGTATACATACACACATATCTGTTTAATTGTAGCCTTCTTGAAGAATAGGGTGAGGAAGGGGGAAAAAAAGAATAATGTAAAAAGTGTATAGTAAGGAACAAAAGAAAACCTACAAGGAAACAAAAAAAGGACAACTCTGAATACAATGTGTAGTATTTATAATATAGGTTTTGGAAATGACAAATTATTGCTTTATATTTTGAATCCTCTCTTATGTTTCTGCTGTGCACATGACAATATATCCCCCTTTTGTTTTCAAATTTAAAACAAAAAACAAATAAAATAAATAAAAACAAAGTGAGTTGGATAGAAGTTGGATAGAAGTTGAAAAGTCATAGAGAACCATATTTTTCTTAAGCAGCATAAACATTTTCTCTGTTATTTATTCAATGACACCTATTATTTAACCATTGACCATTTAGTTTAAATTTCCAGGGGATGTCTAAATTAATTATCACAAATTCCAATTAGTGGAATTAAAATAATTCAATTCAATTCAATTTGACAAACATTTGTTAAACTTACTATGTGCCAGGAACTGTGCTAGGCTCAGGGAAGTGAAAGACAAAAAACAGTAGACCATGGGCACAAAGAAACATCATATAAGGAAAACTGAGTTGGGAGAGAAGATTAAAACCAAATGATGACCCCCTCCCCCAAAAAAAATCTTCCTGAAGAAGGTGCTAATTGACTTCAACCTTAAGTGAAGGATTATATGAGATAGGAATAAGAAAGGGAATGTTTTCACCTGGCGGGAGGGATGTACAAATGCAAGGATGTAGTTTTAGATGTGGCTAATAGTCCAATGTGACTAGAATGTCATGATTTATTAAAAGCTGGCATTTATACAGTGCTTTAAAGTTTGCAAAGTTCTTCATAATTATTATCTCATTTAATCCTAGTTGGTAGGTGCTATTATCATCCCCATTTTATAGAAGAAATTGAGGTAGACAAAAATTAAGTGCCCAGAGTCACAAAGTTAATAAGTGCCTAAGGCAGGATTTGAAGTTAAATATTCTTGTCTAGTATTTCATTGTATGATTTAATTTTTGTCTCATCGTCCCACAGAGGGGAGTCTCCCAAACTGACCACTAATTAAATCATGCTGCCTGTCTCAAGTAGGAAGAAACTTCTTCACCCACAATATCTTGGTCAGTGGATCTCACCCTAATGGTCAGAAGGCATTTCAGTCACAGTAATCCTGGCACTCACCCTCCATGAGCACCCACTGGAAATGGGAACTAAAGTCTAAGAAAGAAAAGACTATTTACATGTTCTTATAGGCTCTAAAGAAAAATAAGAATTAAAAGAACAATAATAAAAAAAATTCCAACCCAGAAAATTCGAAGTTGCTTCTCACTTGAAAGTCTGTATGATAAGACAGAAATTAGCACCTTATGCACCTAGCAGCCTCCTCAGTAACTTTTGGATCCCCTGCTTGATTTCCTTGGTTCTCACACCATAGACGATGGGGTTCATGGCTGGGGGGATAAGGTGATGCAAGATATTGAGCAGAATGGGGACATCAGGAGGGATCCTCTTTCTAGCCACATTGGTAATAATCAGGACCAGTAAGATGGTGCTGAAGAAGAGGATGAGGATGAAGTGGGAGCCACATGTACTTAGGGCTTTGGCTGCAGCCCCCTCAGCCTTGATCCTCAGCACAGCCCGAAGGATAAAGGTATAGGAGAAGATGATTAGAATGAGGTCAGAGCCCAGCAGGGTCCAACCAGCTACTAACTGATAGAGCCGGTTGAAAGTGATGTCATCACAAGAAAGAGTGGAAACAGAGAGATTGGTACAAATGCAATTCTTAATGATGTTTCTTGCACAGTATTGTAATCTGGCAGATAGGACTGGGACTGGGAGAGAAAAGAGAACATTACGACCTATGACAAAAACAGCTGCCTTGGCCACAAAGTGGTCAGTGATGATGGATGGATATCTCAGGGGGTGACAGATAGCCACATAACGGTCATAAGCCATGACCATGAAGGTGCAGGATTCCATGGTCAGAAAACTGTTCATTACAAACATCTGGAGGAAACAGGCAGAGAAACTGATAGCCTTGAGATCAAACCAGAAGATGGCCAGGACCTTGGGGATGACAGTGAGGCAGAGCACAATATCCAGGAGGGAGAGAAGACTGAGCAGGTAGTACATGGGCTCATGCAGAGAGGCCTCCAGCCTGATGGTAATTAGGAGGGTGGCATTGGCCCCCATGGCCAGGAGGAAGAGCAGGCTCAGGGGCAGGGAAAGCCAATGTTGCCAGCTCTGGTAGCCAGGAAAGCAGATGAGGAGGAACTCAGAGAATGTGGCAGAAGAGCTATTATATACAGATGCCATGGAATAGATTGTGAGCCGAGCAGCCTTCTGCTGGAGGGCCAGTATAGGAGTCAGTACATCAGAAACTGTGTCTATTGTAGGATTCACCAAGATGAGATAACATTTCTCCTGAACAACCCTGGGGGTCACACCTGACTTTGGTTATAATGACCCATTTCTGGAAGGAGCATCTTGAAAAGGAGGAGAAACATAGGTCCTTTCCATTAATATCATCTGATGATCTCATACATTTCTCCCCATCTGTAAAAGGAAGTTCAATCTAATCATTTTACCACTTTTTAGCTCTATAGCTGTAATATTCTATAAGTTCTAGAAGTGTTAAATACAGTTATATGGGCAAATGTTGTTGGGGATAGATTTAGTTAGTGGCCACATAAATTTTGGTTGAGAATTGTGCTTCTTTGCATATTAACTCATTAAATTGGACACCAAGGTTTATGTAGGATGAGAGTGGATGGTTATTAAAAATATCACTTAGTAGGACTCAGTGTCTTTTACATCTAGGACTCAGACTGGGAATTGAGGAGGGGAGATGGTTTATTCTTTGAAATTTTCCTAGCTTCCTATGTTTTCTTTGGGGATCCCTCGCTCAGCAACAAAATCTGAGTCTTAGTCTCTTACACCAGTACCAAGCATATTTCCAATCTTTCTTATGGAGTCCTAATTCCTAATGTCCCCCTTCTGCTACACAATTAGCTGCTTACATTTTCATCTCAATACAACTATTTTTCTTCTATGATTCTTTTCTCTCTCTACCCTGTCTCTTTATTTCTTTTTCCCCACTGGATAGCATAGTGGATAGGATGCCAGGTCTTCCTGACCTGAATTCACATCCAACCTCAGACACTAACTAGCTGTGTGACCCTAAATAAGTCATTTAACTTCTGTTTGCCTCAGTTTCCTTATCTGTAAAATGGGGATTTATGATAGTACTTAATTTTTAGCGCTTTTGTGAGTATCAGAGGGGTTAGTAACAATACTCCTAACACAGTGCCTGGGATAGTACTATATAAATTGTAGTTATTATTATTATCATCATTTGCTCTGGATTTCTTCCTAGTGCATATTCCCTTTTCTCTTTTCCTTCCACCTAAACTGCATCTATTTATCTTTTCAATCACATTTTTTATTTTAGACTTCCACAAAATTTTTCAGACTCTAGATGGTGGCATGGATCACTGGGTATCATGGAAGAGAATTCAGGTATCAAAAAGCAGTGACTTTTCCTTTGATGACATTGGAGAGTAATAGAGGTCAGTGGAGGTATTAAATACCTATCATGGTAAGTGAATTATTGAAAAAAAAGAGGGCAGAGCAAGGCAGAAACTGGAAATCCATGGAAGGGTTGCTCTGTTTGAATTCTTTTTAATTTCTTATCATTCCATATGCTAGACACCATTGGCTTCCATGTTCACTTAGAGAAGTCTTAGAGTCGCTGTGCAGTCCTATGCTTTCCTTCTTTCTCCACTCAATCAGAGATTAGCTGGAGAAACCAGTAATAGGAAACTTCTAAGCATAACCAGCTAGAGAAATAATTCTAGATTTTTATGAAGGGCATTTCCCCCAATTTCACCTTGATCTTACCCCTGATCACTGAACCAAGATTTATTCTTAATTCTTAAATCCCAACTCTGTGCACTACAATTCCCCAAGACTCACCAGGAACACATCAGCAAGAGATGGGTCAGCAATATCACTAGCATGGAGGTTTTTATGGACTCTAGCTTCTCTTTCTTAGGGTTTATAGGAATATGAGGTAGACTGGGAGGCTAATAGCTTGATTCCCATGCATCCCTATGCTCAGAATGGCTCTGGGGATGGAAGAGAGGTAAGAAAACTCTTGAGATTAAGCTAAAACCTGGGCAAAGGAGAGATGGAGAATGGGGAATTAGGAATAGAGCATTCTATAATCAGAACTGAAGTCCTCAGGGCATGAAAAAGGGATAATTATCTTGGAAAAATGGACAATTACATTCATGGTGTATTTTTCCAATGAGTTTATTGAAGAATTACTCTCCATACATATATGTGTCTACACATTCATAACTCAAATACGAATACAATATGTATAGTTTTTCTCTATCTCTCCAAATCTAGAATTTCATCAAGCTACCATATTGAGTCACTCATTAGTCTATTTAGCACAACTCGGAAAAAAATGTCTCTTAATCCTTTACTTCTTGGTATCATCCAGTTCCAGATCTCTTTTGCTGGTTAACATGATTCTTGAACATGGGTGATTTTCAAATTTTTTCCCTGGTCTTTTCTCTTATCCCTCTATACTCTGGTGATGCTGAGCTTCCATGAATTTAACTATGCTTTCTATGGAGTTGATTGCATATCCTCTTTCCTGACCTTCAATCTCACAGAACTAACTGGTTACCATGAATTGTATGTCCCATACACATCTTATATTAAGCATGTTTAAAACTGACCTCATTATCTTCTTAAATTTTCCTTCTTTTCAAATTTCTTCATTTCTGTTTAAAGCATCACCATACTTTTAATGTCCTGGGCTGGTAATAATGACATTATATTTGATTCCTCTCCTTCATCCCTTATATCCAGTCAGTTGCCAAATCTTACCATTTCTATTTTCACAGTTTCTTTCACACCCAGCTATTCTTTATACACCCAGAGTTAATTCAGCTTCTAATCACCTCTACTTAAACTTAAACTTCTCTGTTTAGCTTTTAAAATTCTTTCTTACGTATCCCAGCCTACCTTTCCTTCTTCATCGAATATTTTCTCACTTCCTGTATTCTTTTTTTATAAGTGTTTTTTTTATAATAATGATTTTTTATTTTTCAAAATACATGCAAAGATAGTCTTCAAAAAACTTGCATTCCAAATTTTCTCCCTTCTCTCCCTCCCCTAGACAGCAAGTAATCCATTGTAAGTTAAATATATACAATTTTTCTAAACATATTTCCACGTATGTGCAAGACAAATCAGAACAAAAGGGAAAAAATAGAAAGAAAAAATCCAAGCAAACTAACAACAAAAAAGGTAAAAATATTATGCTGTGGTATTCACAATGTGATTCACATTTGATCTCCTTAGTACTCTCTCCAGATGCAGATAATGCTTTTCATTACAAATCCATTGAAATTATTAGCCTGAACCACTTCATTGTTGAAAAGAGCTAAGTCCATCACATTTGATCATCACAGTCACATTATTGGTGTATACAATGTTCTCTTGGTTCTACTCACTTAGCATCAGTTCAGGTAATTTTTTTCAGGTTTTTCTGAAATCAGCCTGCTCATCTACTTGCTGTATTTGTTGATCTATCCCAACTATTCTTTTCTATTCTTTACTCCCATATCATCTTTCATCTCTAACCCTATGCACCACTTGTCTCACAAATGTAGAATAAACTCTTTTCTTATTTTTACCTCCCAAAGTTTTTCTCTTCCTTTAAGATGCAATTCAGATGCCAAAACTATAGGGAGTGACCAGGAGAGACTAGCACCTCTTCTGTGAGGGTCTTTTCAGGACTCCTTCCTACCCTTGATATCCCACTGATTTACCAATTCTCCTCTATGACTCCAAGAAGCAAGCATTTACAGCAGCCACACTATGGTAACCATTTTAGCATATGGGCTAAATCAGGGTGAGAGTGACTGAAGGGTCTCATACTCTCTGGTGAGTTAGAGAGGTATTTGCTCCAAATAAGTGAATGGGTGGATGAAAATGATTTGTTTCAATGGTCATGCATGTAGCTGAATCAGGAACTTAGAGCTTAGATATCAAAGAAGCCAATGTTATCCCTTCCAAGACACTGACCAGTCATCTTTACTTTGTTTTGTACTAGACTTTGATGACTCTGGAAGAGAGAATGAAGCAGATGCCTTTGTTTAAAAGACTCCAAAGAAAAGTGTGCCCGAAAAGAGACTTTAGACTCCCAAGCAAACTGAATGTTTAGAGAGCTGCTGTGCTGACTTCATTGTATATTATGAAAACTAGACAGCCTACCAAAGCCGTGCCAGAAAATGGAATCGCTTCCATTCAGCTTGTCCTAACACAGTGCCTGGGATAGTACTATATAAATTGTTATTATTATTATTATTATCATCATTTGCTCTGCATTTCTTCCTAGTGCATATTCCCTTTTCTTCTTTCTTTCCACCTAAACTGCATCTATTCATCTTTTCAATCAGATTCTTTATTTTAGACATCCATAACATTTTTCAGACTCTGGATAGTGGCATGGATCACTGGGTATCATGGAAGAAAATTCAGACAATAAGGTCCTTTCTAGAACTAAACTGTTAAGCACTCAAACTCTACTGCAGAGAGTGCAACTCTGTTGGGCAAAGTCACATTTGAATGCCAAAAGTACATTTGTCTAAAAGACTATTTTACAGGTAATTTACGCAAGGCAAATACTCCTAAGAGATCAGAGGAAGCAATACAAGGACAGTTCTCTCTGAGAAATTTTGGAATGGATTTCATGACATAAGAGAAATTAATATAGGACCATCCAGCATAGCATCAAACAAAGTGCTGTGTTATATGAGCAAAACAGAACTACAATGCTCAAAAGAAATGTGAGATGCTCAAATTAGGGATGTCTCCATTTCAAATGTTCATGAGGACTCTTTTTGTCTGACCTGTGGTAACGCCTTCTAAGCTTGCATTGCTCTGATCAGTCACCTTAAGAGGATTAGATCTTTTTACAGGTGAGCACCTGAGACTTTGCCCAAGGTCACACAGTTAATAAGGACCACAGGCCAGATCTGAACTTAGAAAGGTGAATCTTTCTGACTCCATACCCAATATTCTATTTATTATGCCAACTAGCCAATATACTTGAGGGTACAACTTGCTAAAAAATAGACACTTTTTCTCCTTCCCATCCCTCATGGTTTCTTTAATCAGGACAGCAATTTGTGATTCTGCCTAAACTTAGTCACAAAAATAACAATGATAATAGCTGGCTTTATATAGTACTTTAATATATGCAAAACACCTAACATATGTTAACTCATTTGATTTTCTTAATGAGACTGAGATGGATATTATCATTATACTCATTTTATAATTGAGGAAATTGAGGCACTGAGAAGTTAAGTGATTTGCCAAATATCAAACAGCTAGTAGTTTTCTGAGGCAAATAAGAATTCATTATTTTTCCTGACTTCCAAGCCCAGTGTTCTAGCCACAGCACTATCAAGCTGCCTATTACTAATTTACAGAGACTGGGCCTTTTATGTCTCAGATGAAAAGAAAGCCATAATATCCACTTAAGCTCCAGAACTCTAGATCTACCAAATTCTAAGGACTAACTTACTTCTTTTGCTCTTAAACAAAAACCAGCCCACTCTACATTAAATATTATTCCTCTCATATTGTTCCTGAATATTTGTGATCTAATCAAGAATAGATTTGCAGGGTGTTGTAAGTCCTAGAATGAGAGAGCATATAAAATCATTGTGATTTAGTGTGAACTAGTAAGGATATTTCTGGACTTGAACTCTATTGGTGTGAATTAAAAGCCCCACATTTTGTGAATGACTATTCCTTTGTTAGAGAAAGAAAGGATTGGGTCCTAAGGGAGTAAGATTTCATCTGTAGATGGTAGAAAACCTAAGATTGTTTGTGGTTCTGATTCTCGGTCTGTCCCTTTCTCCTACAGCATCACAGTATCTATGGGACAATGAAGAATGTTAGATTGTTGTATACTTGAATATTCAGAATGTAAACCTGGAGCTTAGAGAGTGGTTAAATTCAATTAGTGCATGTGAATAGAACTATATCATATAAACATTTTTAAATATTTGATTTGTGTCAAGCATTATGCTAAGACAACGATATGGTCCCTTCTCTCAAGAAGGGACATTCTAATGGAAGAGAAAACATGAAAATAACCATACATATTCAGCATATATAAATGAATATGGAGCTATTCTCAGAAGGAAGGGACTACCAACAGTAGGTGAATGAGAAAGACTTTTGACAGAAGATTGAATTTAAGTTGAGCATGGAAAGAATCTTTGGATTCCAGGAGGCAGATATGAAGTAGGAAAACATTATAGGTATGGGAGACAGCCAGTAGAAAGACAGTATGAAAAATATGGAAAAGGTCAAAGCCACTGTATTATAGATGACAAAGTGCAGAATAGAATGGAAGAAGTCTGAAAAAGTAGGAAAGGTCCATATGAAAAGAATTTTAAAAGCCAAAGAAATGATTTGAAATTTGATCCTAGAGGTAATACAGAACCACTGAAGTTTGCAGAATGAGAGTAGGAATGCATGACATGTTAGATCTGTATGTTAGGAGGATCAATTTGACAGCTGAATGTCAGATGGATTGGAGTAGAAAAATACACAAAGCAAGAGAGCTTGATTAGAAATCTACTGTAACAGTCCAGAAATTAGGTGATAAGAGTCTGTGCTAGAATAGTGGATATATGAGTAAAGTGAAGGGGATATCTATAAATGTAGATGTAGAAATGATAAGACTTGAAAACAGAATTGAATTGGATGACTGCAATATCATTGTTCTGAGTCTGTGTGACTGGGGAAATGATGGTAGCCTTGAAGTAACAAGGAAGTAACAAAGAAGAGATGGGGGGTGATGAATGAAGAAAGATAATGAATTGTTTTGGACATATTGAATTAGAGATATTTATGGAAACATCAACTGAAGATATTCACTTGATACTGGGTAATATGTAACTAGAATGTCAGGAGAGAAGTTAGAGATGGATAAATAGATTTGAAGATTATAAGCACAGGGATTATAATTGAACCCATGGGAGTTGATGATATTACTAAGCAAAATAGTATAGAGGGATAAGAGAAAGAGGCCCAGGACAGAGCCTTAGGGAACAAGTGATTATGAGCTGCATAAAAGTCAAGCAAAGGAGACTGGAAAAGACTGATTGAGTTCAAAATCTCTGTCTCTATTCCAACCTCTGTCTCTTCTTTTCTTCACCTTAAGGAGGTGATATTCTATAATATGCCTAAAATTCTGGGATTTTCCTCTGATGAATTCAACTCATTTTAACATTTATTATTTAATATGTTTGAGGCACTGTGTTAAGCGTGGAGCATGTAGAATCAAGCAAAGATCTCTATCCAGAGACATGGGTTCCTGAAGACTTTTCAGAATGGAAAGGGATGGCTCCATTTGCATGAGTCAGAAGAACAGAAGAGTCATCCTTAGTTGAAGGACCAGAATAGGGGAGGGACTTTTCCTGCCAGAAATCTGGGTAGTGAAGAAAGAGGAAGCCCCTCTAGAAAGTCTAGTCCTGGAATACCTGCCTACCACTCTCCATTATTTTGCTTTTTACTGAAATTGTACATGCCAATGGAAGTCCTTGGATGGGGAGGAAACCAATGCCCCGAGATTTCAGAACTTTCCTGCTACTCTGGAAACTATATCTTGAAGGAATAGACCTTATTATAAAGAAAACATCTCAGCCAACTCAAGTGGAAAGTCCCTTTTGTTTGTTCAAGAATTAGTTCTTATTATATTTGGTGAGTAACTTAAGAAGTGAACATCAAAGTTATTTGGATCTACATATTCCTACATGAGAATATAGTGAAAGCAACAGCAGAAAAAAGCACAGATTATGTGTCCAGTGATTGGTCTGGAGAAATAATCTAATGCCTGAGTTAAGGATTAGAATGGGACAGATTAGATAGGATTTTAAATCTAGAAAGGAACATTAGAAATTACCTTATTCAACCATTTCTTTTTGTAATTGATTAAGCTGAGATCCAGGAGAGAGTCATGTCTTGCCTGGTCTTACATAGTAAAAAAATAGGGAAGCATTGCAATAGAACTCATGTTTCTGGACTCTAGTTCAGAGCTCTTTCTCTTGTATTTACATTATTTTCCTCAAGTGAGGCTGAGGAATGCTCTGAGTGTAGGGATTTAGGTAGGGCCAGAGCAAAAGCTGGGTCAAAGGTTTGTCTTCATGAATTCAGCATTTATTTAGAGATGTGTTTATGGTGTACCATTGATCATCCTGTAGGAAGATCCAGCAGATGGGTTTTTGAGCTGGAGAGACAGTTAAGCACAATGAAACTTGTGTCTGGCTTCTGTACTTCAGCAGAGACTCTGAGAGAAGGTGTTCATAGGAAATCAACCATCAGAGACAGACACAGCTCATTATTTATATTATAATATAAATCATTATTATTACTGTTGTTGATATTATTATTAATAAATAGCATTTATATAGTACCATAAGATTTGCAAAGTGCAAATCTCATTTTATCCTCACAATAACCTTGTGGGATAAGTGCTATAACTATTCCCATTTTTTATATTGGAAACTGATGTAGACAGAGATTAAATGATTTGCCAGGTATACATTGCTTGTAAACACAAGAGGCTAGATTTGATGTGTGGTTTTCCTTTCTCTGAGTCCTGCACTGTACCCCTAGCTGCACAAAATACATTTTCTCTAAAAGATAGTATATAGAGATAGTATAATATTTCTGTCCTGTCTAATATGTATATACATATGTGTGCCTGTGTGTCTGTGTTTTGGGAAAAGAATATAAGTAGGAACCACAGATAAATGATATTTAAGAGGACAGTTATAGGGAAGGATTGTAGCCAATTTCATGCGCTAATTAGAAAACGTCTGGGATAGCCATCATATCTTATTCTGCTAACAAACATTTATTGAGCATCACTGCTGCAAAAGGCAGAGTATTGGGTACTCTATGATCTCCTGAGATGAATGCATTATGAATGAATTACCCTTAAGGAGTAAAATTCTGGTAGGGGAAATAAAACATAAAAATGCAATCAGCTATATAATCCATTATTTTTATAGAATCCCAAACAAGAGGAGAGATGTTCCTTGGTAACATGAGAATGCTTGTCAAGTAAATTGTCCAGATTATATAAAATGCATGAGAATTTCAAAACAAGGAGAGAGTTCACTTATGGATATAGGAGTGGTCAAGGAAGGCTTTATAGACTAGGTAGAAATTTAGCTTGACTTTGAAGTATGAGGGGATAAGAGAGGAAAAATGCTTATTTTCCTATTTTGAGACTGGCATGTGCAAAAACACAGAGGAAATTACATGATAGAGAAGTTCAGAATTTGAAGAACTCTGCGATATCAAAAATCTAACAATTTGCTTTGATAATTTATTTGAAAACAATAATTGCAAATATAAATGCAGTTTTAAATGTAAAAGAGACCAAGTAGAGTATAGCCATATTTCAAAGATATTGCAGGTTAGGTTCAAGACCATCACAATAAAGCAAGTCATATGAACTTTTTGTTTCCCAGTTTATGTGTATCTATTTGGATATGCTATACTATATTGTCATATATAAGTGAAATATATATATACATATCTATCTATCTATCTATCTATCTATATGAACACACATTAAAATATATATGTCAGATATATATTTTATGTTGTTATATAATATGATATATAACATAATTTGAGATATGTGTTTTGTATATATATATGTATATATATATGTGTATGTATTTAATTTAAAGGACTTTGTTCCTAAAAAAGCTATCACCTAAACTTTCAGCAAGTTGTAATTTTTTTTTGACAGTGGAGGGTTTTTCTTAGTGATGGTTGCTAACTGATCAGGGTGGTGGCTACTGAAGGCTGAGGTATCTGTGGCAATTTTAAAAAATAAGACAACAATGAAGTATGCCACATGGATTGATTCTTCCTTTCACTTGAACACTTAAAGGAAATTGTAGGGTAATTTATTGGCGTAATTTCTTTGTTGTTATTTCTCAGGGAATAGAGAAGTCTGGAGAGAGGGATAAAGAAGAAAATGACCATATAACATGTATTAATTCAGTTCTCTGTCTCATATGGGTGCTGTGTGTGACATCCCCAAAGCAACTGCAATTGTAACTTTAAAGATCAAAGATCATTATAACAGATACAAGCATGAAAATTTTGAAATATTGTGAGAATGACCAAAATGTTACACAGAGACACAATGTGAGCACATACTTTTGAAAAGATGGAACTTGGTTGATGTTGGGTTGCCACAAAGCTTCAACTGGTAAAGTACACAATGCTACGATGCTCAATAATGTGAAATGCAATAAAAGAAGGCATGCCTGTAATGGATAAAAATTGTTCAAAAATCAGGAAGACCTGGGTTTAAGCATGATTTCTGACACATACTAACTGTGTATAAGTCTAGGGAAGTCAATTAAAATCTTGGTGCTCCTGGTATTTATCCAAGACTGGTGAATAATTTGTGTTGGTGGAGGGTGTAATTTCACCAGCTTCCTTCATTAAAAAAATCAGGATCCAGTCTAAGAAAAATTACAAGATTGTATTTATCTGGCTTGAAAGAAATTCGCAAAAAAAGAACTCAGGTTTTAGTTTCACATAAAGTCTATAAGCAACATGGTCCCATTTTTAATGGTCCAGCTAGGTGATAAACAGGATAGAGTGCCTGGTCTGAAGGCAGAAAGATTCATCTCCCTGAATTCAAATTTGACCTTGGATACTTGTCTGTCACCCAGGACTTGTTTGCCTCAGTTTCTTCATCTGTAAAATGAACTAGAGAAGGAAATGGCAAACCATTATGGTATTTCCATCAAGAAAGCCCCAAATGGGGTCATGAAGAGTTGAATGTGACTGAAAAATGACAACAACAAATCACTTCTAAAGGGTTGCAGTAATTATATTATGTCCAAAGAGAGGAATATATAGTTCTGCTTTTCTCTTTCTCAGTCAGCTTTATCTGGAATTCTGGGTACAGTTCCAGTTGTCAAACTTTATGAGAGAGAGCTTGATAAACTAGGTAACACCCAGATAAGTAAATTCAAGAGAGTTAGCTGTCCATATGACTGCTTTACCATATGGAGAATGGTTGATGCAATTTAGGATGATTAATTTGGAGAAGAATAGGGACACAATTCAGTCATTTATTCATTAATATTTCCTGAGTGTCAGAATCACAGGGGAAACAGTGGGGCAAAAGATATAGTTCCTGCTTTCAAAGAATATTCCCTCAGGTAGAGACACTGTGTCCTCAGATAGACAAGGTAAATAGGATTTCAAAGGAAGGGGGACTCTTCCATTTGGCAGTTGGTTAAGGATTGAAGAGTAATCCTGGAAGACTTGGCTGAGAATATGGAATTTTAGTTGAGTATTAAACAATAGGTCTTATTTTTCTTTTGTTCTTGAAGATATCATGAGAAGCAAGTCAATTGGATTTCAGTGAGGAAGGGCTGTGCAAAGTCACCAGCTTCACTTTCTTCTCCAGAGCTATCTGGATTCAGTGACAACATAGAGGTCCCAGTTAAAAACTCACTTGGTCATTATTTAGCCTCTCATTGTGTTTTGGCCAGAAACCTGAGGATTCCAGGCTTGAGTGGGAGAAAGGAGATTGTTAGTCTTGGACAGAGAAGCGTCTAGGGCTATAGAAGTTAAGGCTATTAGTAATTGTTTTATTGAGAAGACAAGTCATATTCCTTATTCTATATGGAAGGGAAGAATTAGAAAAGATGACTAAGAGAAAAAACATGATTTTGTAAATAAGGAAACTATACCTTAAGGATTTTTCATTAGAGAGAGACAAACTAACATGAACATACATGGAACTATACATCAGGATAGATCAAAAACATGATAGAACTGATAGTTCAGGATTTGAGATTTCTTATTTTTATAGTGGAGAAAAATGCCAAAAGGAAAAGTGACTTAGTTAAAGCTACTCATTGAGGTCAGATTAGGATCAGGACTTTATACTTCTACAAAATACTTCATAATTTCTCAGCATCAAAATGTGAATGCATCATGGGTACACTTATAGATTCAGAGGCCATGAGTATGATGTAGTAGAATAGTAAACTCAAAGTCAAGAGAGATCTCAATTTTAATCTCATATCCAAAATTTACTGGGTGTTTCAATATGTTCCTTTAACATTTCTGAGTTTTTGTTTTCTCAATGACTACAATATTTACCTCATTGTGTGTGTTGGTGAAGATCAAATGAAATAATTCACTTTAATGTAAGTTATTGTTATAATTTTCATCGTTTTATTATTTTAACATTTAAGAGAGAACATATTTGGGATCAAGGTATGATGAATGCAAAAAGAACTCTGCTTTAGAAATCAGATGCTCCTTTTTTATTTTATTTTATCATGTTCTCATTTAAAAGAGGACATATTTGGGATCAAGTTATGGTGAATGGAAAAATAACTCTGCTCTAGAAGTCAGATGCTCCTAATCATACATTGTCATTTGACATTTCTGTTCCTATTTTTCAGGATGGGTTTACTGTGAGTCATAGCTCAGTCTTAAGGGTACCACCATGGTGGTAAATGCCTCTATCTCCAGCTTCTCATCCTTTTTCTTGGTTGGTATTCCTGGTCTAGAAGTTTTCCACTGTTGGTTGAGCATCCCTGTTTGCCTTCTGTATGTGCTGACCCTGATGGGGAATGGTCTCATTGTCCTTGTGATAAGAGAAGAATCCAGCCTTCATCAGCCCATGTTCTTTTTCCTTTGTATGCTGGCCTTTGATGATGTAGCCATTGCCTCAACCACAGCCCCCAGGATGCTTGACATATTTTGGCTGGATGCTCATGTCATTGGATTTGATGTCTGTCTGGCCCAAATGTACTTAATCCACACCTTTTCCATCATTGAATCAGCTCTTTTGGTAGCCATGGCCTTTGACCGTTATGTTGCCATCTGCCATCCCCTGCATTATGCTACTATCCTGACCACTCCTTTGGTCATCAGGCTATGGCTGGTAAGTGTGGCCCGAGGGGCCATTATGGTTTTGCCATGCCCATTACTCATTAAACGGCTGAAGTATTGTACTCAGAATGTTATAAGACATGCCTATTGTGAACACATGGCTGTGGTGAAGCTTGCCTGTACCAACACTTACATAAACCGTAGCTATGGTATCTTTGTGGCCCTCTCAGTCATAATTCTGGACATTGGACTTATTTCTGTGTCCTATGTCAAGATCCTTCAGGCTGTCTTCCGACTTTCCTCCAAGGATGCCCGCTCTAAGGCACTAGGCACTTGTGCTGCCCACATCTGCACTATTCTCATCACCTACTTACCTGCATTGTTTAGTTTTCTCACTCACCGCATTGGTAAGAGAGTACCCCCATCCCTTCATATCATCATTGCCAGTATATATCTTCTAGTGCCTCCTGCAGTCAATCCACTAGTCTATGGTGTCAAGACAAAGCAGATTCGTGACCGAGTGGTCATCCTGCTCCTCAAAAAAAGGAGAAAGTCTCCAAGCCCAAGTAGAGACTTAGATATGTAATTTCTTGGGAATCACCAGGTTTGAGCTGAGAGGACAATATAATTGATCTTCTCCCTACAGTTGACCTATTTGCAAACCCTGACATATTTTGTCTACACTTATCTTGCCCACAATTTTGAGTAGAACATAATGAGATAGTTCTTAAAGTGACTTTTTATTTTTATTTTTAGGAGGTAATTGGAGTTAAATGACTTGTCCAGTCATACAACTAGTAAATGTCTGAGATTAGACTTAAATTTGTGATGTGCCACTTAGCTGCCCCATAATGAGATAGTTCTAATATAACTGACTAATTTCAGTCTATCTTGAAGCTGTTTTTATATTTACTTTGACCTGATTTCATTACCTCCATAGTAGTGACCAGATTTTGAGGCCCAGACCAAACTCTTGTCTCTGATCTGGGAGAAATAAGGACCATATAGTTTAAACTTCCTGATGAAGAGCACAAAGAACCAATCCCAAACTTATCTGCACATCCCTAGGAATTTTGAATCAGTCATGATTATTTGATCCTCATTCAGCTTAAGCTCTGAAACTCCTTGGGAAAGAGGAGTATGATTTGACCTCAGAATGAAAAAGCTAGAATATATTGAATCTTTCAACCAGATCTTAGACTTTCTCAAATTTTCTCCAGATAAAACTAAACTATTTTAGGTATAGGATATTTTCAGCATGAGCCATCACTGAATTGTGTCTTTCAGAGGTACTACTGAGATGGTACCATGTTGTTTTTGAATAATGTGCTGGAAATTATTAGCTGAAGATTAGCTAGAAATACTAAGACTCCAGTGCCATACACTTCCCAGTCTAAAGCTATTAGTGTTAAAGACATGTTCCTCAACCAGCCAGAATGGCTTGATAGGCTCAAGGGTCTTCAAAAAACATCAAACACTTACCCACAAATCAGGCTTCTGAACTGGTCACTTTGAAATCTATAGTCATAATTAATGTAGGGAATATATTGGGAATTATTTTCCCTGATGTAACCTATCCTCCTTTCATTTTTATGGTCTGTAGCATTTGGTTCTTGTTGGTTTCCCAGAAGTCAATCCTAGATGAGAATCTCCCAGAAGTCCATGAGCAGGCTTTTCCTTTAGACTTGTGAATCTGCTGGACTTGCGAATCCACCGAATCCTAGATCTGAATCTCCTTGAGCTTCCCTGAAGTTTTCCCTTTGACTCCCTCCAGACTCCTTCCAGACTCAATGTTGGCTCCTTATATCCTCCCAGAGAATGGGCTTGTGGGAACTCCTTACAGAACCAATGAGAGAGCTCCTTTAAAGGTGTGAACTCCCTTTTAAAAGGTGTGAACTATGCACATTACCTTGTCTCAAGTTCTGGCCCATAACATCTGCAAGAATCCTAATCAGTCTAATCCATATATCATGGAGAAAGAAATCTCAAATGATTGTCTTTTGCTCTAGATAGTCCCTCAAACTATCTGTCATGATAGTAGAAGTCAGTTTTACAGATAAGTGACCATCTGGCTGGTTGAGAAATATTTTCAAGAACTTCTTGGATGGATTATAGGGTGGCAAGGATTGTTACATTATTCAGAGACACTTCCATATGGTTTGAGATGTTCTAGCAGAGCAATGTGTTTCATAGAATGGTAGAAAATTATTGTCATCATAATTCTTCACAGATTTTATTTTTTATAGATGAAGTAAGTGAAGCCATTAAATTCAGAAGATTGATTTGAATGGGTCTTCTTGATTCCAAGATCAGCATTATTTTCATCATGTCACATTGCCTCAATTTCCAGGAACTGTCATGTGATCCAACATTAATTTTAATTACATTTACTTCCTTCTTCAGTTCTTTATAGTAGCTGCTGATATTCAGAATTATGGCATTAAGTTCTTGCATCTACCTAAATAATCCAAGAGAGATTTAAAAATGCTTTAAATTATATTCTGTCTTCCAAAATAGTCTGTGAATCAATCAATTCAATCCAATTCGTAAGCACTTATTAAATAATTCCTTATGTGCCAGGCACTGTACTTGGTGATAGAGATGTAAAAACAAAAATGAAACAATACCTAAACTCATAAAGCTTATCTTCTTTCATAAAAGGATAGGATGATTCAATTGAAAATAGCTTTAGAAGATTATTCATTTTTTACATATAAATATATAGTCAAAATCAGGAGACTGCATACAAAATGGTTTGATGACATTGCCAATTTTGTGAGTAGAAAGATGTTAAAAATTGATAGCTAAAAAAAGTGCATAACTTCTTAGTTAGAAAATTCCTTAATCATTAAAATTAATTAAAGGGAGGGAAGGATGGAGAGGGAGGAAGAAAGAGGGAAAAATAAAGAGAGGGAGACAGGGGAGGGAGGGAAGAGAGAGAGAAGAATATTGGTTGTTAAAAGGGTTTTTATTTGTAAGATCTGTCAAAACAACATGTACAACAGAGAAGTCTTCCAGGACAAAATTTAGGGTTGTGATGGAGAGCATCCCAAAGGAAGCTAATGAATATTACCAACGGTTATGGAATATAGAAAGAACTGATGATCTTAGGGGCATAGAATAATACTGCTACCTATTGAACATACATCATCAAAAGAGAAAGGTAAAAGTGAATAGGACATAAGAGTACCATCTAAAATATTGCTTGGTAAGTGGACTACACTTAATTAGGATTATTAATAAGATTTGTAAGACTTTAGGCAAATATATTATGAAGATGGCTTTAAACTAAAAAGGAAGAAGGGATATCAGCATAAATCTTCTGAAACAATAAATTTGTGGTTTCCAACATTTTACATTGCATTGTTCTCATTTAAAAAAAAATTGTGCACTTATCTCTTATTTCACTCTTGATATGTGCATATTCACTTTTTCTGTCCTTTTATTTATTTATGTGCTCATTCATTCATTCATTCATTCATATTTGATTGTTTGTTTGATTCCTTTCCTGTTTCTACTCCTGACTCAACAGATTTCTCTACCATGTCCCAGAAGCCTTCACACTCTGGAAGATCCCTCCATTTCTGTAACCTCCTCTTCTGATTGGTGCTCTCCATTTTAGGAAATACATAAGCCAACCCATGCTTATTACTTCATTCCTCTTTTGGATCCACTTAACTTTCCAGACATCTTTCTTTAAACAGAATTTGATTTAAATTCTTTCTGTCTCTCTATCGCTGTCTCCATCTCTGTCTCTGTTTTTCTCTGTCTCTCTCTGCCTCTATCACTTTGTCTCTGTTTCTGGTCGACTCCTTTTTTTTTCTCTTTCCTTTATGCAAGCACTTCCTGCCATAATTCTAATTTCCCTTTATTTTGATATTTGGTTTTTAATGACTCTCATGAGTGAAAATTATATTTTATAAATATGCAAAAATTTAAATGAAAAAGTATATCATTGGATACTCATTTTTTCACACATATCCACTATTATGAATAGGTTTTAATTGAAAATAGAGAATATCACAGTTTTTCTTGTATGACAAAGCAGTTTTGCATTTAAAAATTTTTCAGAAAATAGATTAAAAATAGACTGAAACTCTTCATTTCAAAGATTTTTAATCAGGTTAGAAAATATAGTTTGGGGGTTCAAAGAAGTTTGTGTCTGTGAGTTATTGTGGGTGACTTTTTTTAAAATATGGAATTGTTTTTATTTATTTTGTTAAACGTTTCCCAATCATACATGTTTTTTAAAAATATTATTTTTAATATTCCTAAACTTTTTGAGTTCCAAATTATTTCCTTCTTTTAAGATCATTCTCTACCCACTTAAAAGGCAAGCAATGAAATATATATTATAAATCTTTGAAATCATTCAAAATGTATTTCATGATAACCATGTTGTAAAAAAGCAAGAAAAAGTGAAAAATTATGTTTCCATTTGAGCTCAATTTATCAGTTTTCTCTTTCTGGAGGAGGATACTTTGGAATTGTCTTGGATTATTGTATTAATCAAAGTAGCTAAGTTTTTCTAACTTGATCATTGTTATAATATTGCTGTTAACATACCATGCTGTCCTTGTTCTGCTCACTTTATTTTACATAAGTCCTTCCCAGGTTTTTCTGAAACCATCTGTCTTGTTAGTTCTTAAAGAACAGTAGTCTTTGATCATAATTATATACCACAAAATTGTTTAGATATTCTCTAATTGATGACCATTCCTTCACTTTCCAATTTTTTTGTCATTACAAAAAAATCCTTTAAAAACTTTTGTACTTTGGTATTTTTGTACTTCCTTTTCCTCTGATTTCTCTAGTTTATCAACATAGTAAGATTATTACTGGGTCAAATGGTATGTACAAGTTTCTTTTTTCAATTCACATCTATCTTTTTTTTCCAGTATGGATTTTCTTTTTTTCCTTTTAAAAAAATAATTGTTTTTTATTTTCAAAACACATGCAAAGATAATTCTTCTTCTGATTGGCTGTGCATATGACCTCATAGACACTATTTAAGCTGTGGGAAAAGGAAGTAGGTCCTTTTTGACCTGGTGCTCATTTGGGAGTCAGCAGGAGGTCAATCAGGCAGGATGTGAACATGTGAATAAAAGATCTTGGGCTTGCACATGGCTGTCCTCAAACACTATTGTGCATTTAAACCATCGTTCTTATGAAATGATGGCCAGAGATCTCTGAAGATCTCAGACAGAAGTAAGCTTGGTAAAATTGGTTTAAGCATTGCAAAAGACAGTGACCAGAGATTTCTTTGAGGGCCCGGGAATTAGGAGAGACTGGCAATAGTGAATGCAGAGTGGGTATTAACAAGGGTATTCACAAAAGTAGTGAATGTTGAGTTGGCATTCATAGGTAATACTTAACAAAATAAACACAATATAATAAAACAGAAAATATTAATATGTGGTTTTAAAATCAATATGTACACCTTTTAAAATGTTTCATATTTATTTGTTAATACATTAGAACAGCAAAGGGTAAGAAAAATATTCTGATTCAAACCAATTACAAATAATAAAGTACTTAATAGAAAGCAAAGTTTAAAAAATCTAAAATTATAGATAATGACTACAGGTAAACATACAATGATTATATGATGTATATGTCATCTAAAATAATTCAGCATGATAAATGTCTTCTTTTTCTTCAAATCTTCATGTTCATAGGATCAATGTATTTTATTCAGATCTTTTCCTTTTGTTAAAATTTCACATTATGTTACATTTATACTTTTCTCTTTTTTGAGTTATTATTTACATATTTATGCTGTTAAGTTTTATCAAATTTTTGTTCTAGGGTAACAAGCAGCTTCTTTTTTGTATGCTATGATGTCACTTGAAGTATTCTTCCTTTTCTCAATTTTCTTTTTTTTCCTCAATAGTATTTTATTTTCCCAAATACATGTAAAAACTATTTTCAACCTATATATTTGTAAGACATTGTGTTCCAGGTTTTTCTCCCTCCCTCTCTCCCTTTCTTCTTCCATCCCCAAGACAACAAACAATCTGAGAGAGGTTTAACAACCCTTTAAACATATTTCCATATTTATCATGTTGCACAAGAAAAATCTGACCAAAAGGGAACAAACCATGAGAAAGAAAAAGCAATCAAAGAAACAAACAAAAAAGTAAAACTACTCTGGTTTAATCCACACTCAGTCTCCAAAATTCTCTCTTTGGATGCCAATGGCATTTTCCACCCTAAGTTTATTGGAATTGTCTTGAGTCACTGTATTGCTGAGAAGAGCCAAGCCCATCATGGTTAATCATCATATGATCTTGCTTGTTTGCAATGTTCTTCTGGCTCTGTTCACTTCACAGCATCATTTCTAATAAGTCTTTCCAGGTTTTTTTCAAATTGATCTGCTTATCACTTCTTATACAAAACTATGATTCCTTTTTAAATATCCTTCTCAGGAAGCTGGCTTTCTATTTTTTATGCTAAACATGTCAAAATGTATGTTAAATCAAATATATATAAACTTATTTATACAATTCTCTTGCTGCACAAGAAAAATCAGATAAAAAAGAAAGTAAATAACAAAATAAGAAAATGATTTTTAAAATCATTTAGTTTATTATTTCTTATGGCTCAGTAGTATTTCATCACATCAATATACCACAATTTGTTTAGCCAATCCCTAATTGATGGGCATCCCTGCAATTTCTAATTCTTTGCTACCACAAGGAGAATGATTATAAACATTTTAGAACATATATTCTTTTCCTTTTCCTTTTCCTCTACTTATCTTCAGAAATAGACCAAGTGGTATTTTTGGGTAAAAGGCATAAGTAATGACTCTTTGGGAACCATTCCAAATTGCTCTCCAGAATAGTTGATCATTTAATAATTCCAAGGATATTTTCCCTTATCCTGTTAGTTTCCCCTTTTTTCCACATCTTCTTCAACATTTGTCACTTTTCCATTTTGTCCTTTTAGTCACTCTGAAAGGTAGAAAATGGTAGCTCAAAGATGTTTTAATTTTTATCTTTCTAATAATAATAATTTAGCCATTTTTCATATGACTACAAATTATTTTGATTTTTTCAGAAAAAAATATCTGTTGATGTTCTTTGATTATTAATCAGTTGGGGAATGGTTCATATTCTTATGGATTTAACAAAAATATTTTAAATAGTTTAAATGAGACCTTAATGTGATAAACTCTTTATAATTTTTTCCTTTAATTTTCTACTTTCCTTGTAATCTTGGCTACATGGTTTTATTAAAAAATAAATTAATAAATAAAATAAATTTTAAAATTAATGTAGTCAAAATGTCCCTTTTTATACCTTACTTTGATTTCTATCTCTTATTTATTCATAAATTGTTCACCTGTCCATTAGTCTGATATATAATACATTCAATAGTCTTTTAATTTTCTTGTAAAATTGCTCTTTATACCTATAGCTAGTATCCATTTTGACCTCACCTTGTAAATGGTGTAAGATATTGAACTATGACTAATTTCTACTACACTGCTTTCCAGTTTTACTAGTTTACCAACCATTTCCCCCAAATTATGAATCTTTATCTCAAAAACTTTTTTTTATATTTGTCAAATAAAAGGTTATTATATTTATTTGTTGCTGTAAATTGTATGTCTATTCTACTACATTGAGCTATCTTTCTGTTTCTTAGTGCCAGATGATTTTGGTAATTGCTACTTTATCATATCATTTAAGATCTGTTATCACCAGCTCTCCTTCTTTTACATTTCTTACTAGATATTCTTGATTTTTTTGTTTTTTAAAAGGAATTTGTTAGTATTTTTTCTAAATCAATAAAATTTTGATAATTGAATTGGAATTTTATTGAATATATAAATTAGGACAAAATTGTCATTTTTATCATATTTATTCATAAATAATTTATATTTTCCAGTTTCTTAAATCTGATTTTATTTGTATAAAAACTAATTTTTACAATTAATTTGGCTTATATAATTCCTGGGTTTGTTTGGGCAGGTGTACTCCCAGGTATTTTATATTTTTAGATTTGTTTACTTTAATTTTTTCTTTTTTTTTTTTTTTTTTTTTTTGTGTGAGGCTATTAGTATTATATGATTTGTTTAGGGTCACACAGGTAGGGTCAAGTATTTTAAAGATGGATTTGAACTCAGTTCCTACTAACTTCAAGGTCTATGTTTTGTCCAATGTACCGCTTAGTTGCCCCTAGAGTTATTTTAAATGGGATACACACACACACACACACACACACACACAAAATATCTCTCCTTGCAGAATTTTATTTTGATATATGGGAATGTTGTTGATTTTTGATATTTTCTTAAAACTTCATATTCTTTGACCATTTATCAATGAGAAATGATTCTTATTTTTTATTTATTTAATTTATTTTTCTTGAATTTATGAAATGAAAGCTTTATTAAAGAAGTTTCCTAAAAATTTCCTTCAGTTTCCTACTTTTCTTCTAATTTTAGATGCATTGGTTTTATTTGTGCAAACCCTTTTAGCTTTTTGCTAATCAAAATTATCTATTATATTTCCTGTTATCCTCTCTTGTTTGGTCATAAACTTTTTCCTTATTAATAACACTTCTGTAAAATATTATGTGTGCCCTGTTTTGTTTATAATATTACCTTTTATGTACAAATTATATGTATATTTTGAGCTTATCTTGGTTTGTGGTATGGTCTATGCTTAGTTTTTGCCAAAGTACTTTCTAGTTTCCCTGGAAATTTTGGTCAAATAGTATTTTCTTGTCTGTTCCCTCCAGCCTCTGCAAAAAACAGACAAAAAAACAAAACAAATAACAACAATGATAACAAAACCCTGGATCTTTGGGTATATGAAATTGTAGCGAGCTGTTGTCTCCAGAAGCTGCCGGATCGCTCTCTGGGAAGAGATCTGCTGTGTCTACTCAAATCTCTCAGACAGATTCTTCTTCCTGTAATGAACCGTTGTCTCCAGGCAGTTGCTGTTAACTCTTGTCCTTAGAAGTGACTTCCCTTCCTGCAGAGAGCCCCGTCAAGCCAGATGTAGTGCAGAGTCTTCTCCTATCTATGGAGGGGTGTCCTCTTTTATCCTCCCAGAGAATGGGCGTGGGATAATGCAAGAGCTTCTGGGAAGAACCACTTCAGCCAATGAGCTTGCGCCTTCTAGGATTCCTAAGGTGTAAACTCCCTTTACAGGTCTGAGCCAGAGAACTGTCAAGTCAACCTGAGTTCTCACCTTGTAATTGCCCAGACAACCTGAGTTCTCACCTAGTAATCCTAACATGAAACATTAGATTACTATGATAATTTATTTCTATTTGTTGTGTACCTAATCTTTTTTATATATTACTCTTTTAATTTTAATTTTTAATTTTAATCAGTTACTGATTTGTTTATGTTTTGTAATATAGTTTGAAATCTGACACCTCCAAAGCTGCCTTTACTTTTTTCATTTATTCATTGATATTCTTTATTTTTTGTACTTCCAGATGAATAGTTATCATTTTTTTCTATCTTGATATAATAACTCCTTGGTAGTTTAATAAAAATGGCCCTGAATAAGTAAATTAATTTAGGTAGAATTGTCCTTTTTATTTTTATTTTTTACTTGCTACTTTTCTACTATTGATTTGGTGTATATATAAGATCTGTAGAAACTGACATAACTGAGTCTGAGGAAATGCATCCAGAAAAAATTTAATAGGAAATTCAGCACATAAAACACTCAAAATTTATTACCATCATAAATTGGAAAATCATATTAAAATGATATAGCCTTACTCAGTTCAAGTCACAAATTTAGTTCCTTTTATGGTTCAAGGCAACAAATATTAAGACCAAAAGGAAGAACTGTCTTTACAATGCAATAAACACCTGCATAGGGAGAAACAGAAAGACTGAGATATTATTTTTTCTACTCTTTTCACTGTAAGTGGCCAAATTGGAATGCAAAAAGAAGACAAATGACTCCAGTGTCACATAATTTCTGACAGATTAGAGGCTTTCTGCCCTAATTCTCACTGTTTTTCATGTTTCACAGGATGAATGTTACAATATCATCTCAGCATGAGAAGTACAAGAGAAAAAGGAGATGTTCTTTGGTAAACACACACAGAATACAAAGAGACATCATTCTCTTTTGTACCACAAAGAACAGATAAAACAATAATCTGATAATCTGATGCTGAGAACTTTCTTAGGATAGAGAACAAGGGCAGCTCCTTTAGCTTTTTTCTATTACACAAAGGAGAATAGTTTTGGAAGGAAGGATTGGGAGGTTTTATTGCCTAAAAACTGCCTTTTGGTGGCAGTATTCCCCTTTCTTGTTCCCAGGCTTCTGAGGCCATTTGAAATTCTTTGCTGCTCAACTCAGATGTTTAACAAATTATTGTAGCTGGCTGTTTGTAACTTTTGCTAGAGCAGACTTTCAATTATAGGAGTCCAGAAAATAATATTTATTTCCAGCTACTAACTGTGTCACTCTTTGAGGATTTCTGGTACCAGCTTTAAATATTCTATTAATGAAGCTATTCATGTAGATTAAAAAAAATAGTGCTATGCAGCAAGCATTTAAAATTGAGATGATTTTTCAAATTCAGGAATGTATATATATATATATATAAGTATATGTATAACTTACATACATATATACACATATGTGTAGCTATACATGAATGGATATGTGAATGTATTATACAGATATACAATATATTGCCTATATATTTGTATATATTTATGTTTAGAAAAAAAAAGGTAAATGGCCTTTTTTCAGGTGTAGGATCAGCCTATTAAGGGGAACTTTGACAAGAATATTGCCAACAATGACTAACAGGACACCCCCTGACCTCCCCCACCCATGACTGTCACCAAAAACTATTTCCTTAAAAGTTATAAAGACTGACAATGGAGGCATCCTTGAATTCCTGGGGCATAACCTCCCCTTGGTAAATAATATGGAAAATTTTAGTCAATTTTTGTATGAACAAAGGACTGCCCATTTTATAAATCTCAGCTGAAATAGAATCAGCACCAATAGCTTTGCCACAGGAAAGTAGTCTAATAGTATTTAAAACTTCTTTTTTAGTTGAAACTTCTGCTAAGGTGTGAATGGATTTCAACTTAAGATATACAGTCAATAGCTTCAGCACTACTTGATGGCAGTCTTTTGGGAACACTATGCCCATCTCTCTAGGATCATGTCCTTATCAGTAATCATTGGGGCACTATCAGCCCTGAGCAGTTGAAATGAACAATAGGTGTGACTTCAGAAGTGGCTGAGGAACTATCAATATGGTATTTGCTGCCTGACAGCTCAAGGAAAAGCAAGGAACAGAACAGAGGTCTATACTACATTTGCAGAACTAAGGAAGGCCTTTGATACTGTCAGTCCTGAGGTATTATGGAAAATTATGTCAGAATTTGATTGTCCTGCCTGAGAAGTTCAACGGTATAATATGTCAATTTTATGATACCTTGCTCTGTGTTCTGGACAAAGGGCAAGGCTCTTGAGCTTCCCCAGTCACCTATGGCGTGACACAAGTTTTCATCAATGTTGTCAAATGTCTTCAGTGAGCACAAATATGGAATCAAAGTCAGCTACTGCAATAATAGTAAATTCTTCAACTTGAAAAGGCTACAAACCAAAACTAAAGTGGAGGGAGTGTTGGTGAATGACTTAACTTGTATGCAGTTGATTGTTCATTCAATGAAGCCTCCAAAGCTGAGATGCAACAAAGTATGGCTCAATTCTCTACTGTTTGTGTTCATTTTGGCCTAAGAACAAACATTAAGAAAACACAGATTCCCCCATCAGCCTGCAACAGCCCTTCCAACTGTGGAACTATCAGTTATAGCAAATGTTGAAGTTTTTAATCCTGTGGATAAGTTCACTTACTTTGCCAGTATACTTTGCCAAGGATGTCCACATTGGTAATGAGATTGACATGCATTTCCAGAGCCAAAGGAAAGTCTGGGAGAAGAGAGGTATTAGACTGACTATCCAATTGAAAGTCTACAGAATTGTTGTGCTGACTTTATTGTTATATGGTCATAAAACCTGAACAGGCTACTAGTGCCACGCCAGGAAACTGAATTATTTCCATTTGATTTGTTTTAGGAAGATTCTGCAGATCATCTGTCAGGGTAAAGTACCAGACATTGAAGTCCTTTCTTAAAGTAAACTGCAAAGCATTCCATCTCCATTGCAGAGAGCGCAACTCTTTTGGTCTGGTCATATTGTTTGAATGCCAAATATAGCTTTGCCAAAAAGATTATTTTATAGAGAACTTACACAGGGCAAAGGCTCACAAGGTAGTCAGAAAAAGAGGTATAAGGTCACTCTCAAGGCCTTAATAACTTTAGACATAAATATATCAATATATTTGTAGTACTTATGCATTCATAAGCACCACAAATGTATATATCTATATTTATGCAAGTATTTACTCCTTGTTTCTGGTCACTGTGGTCACTTCTGTTTTCCTCCTTTATTTTTACTTTGAACAATACATCATCAGAGTCAGGGAGGTACTCATGAGTCTATGCCTGATGCCAAAAGCTGACCAAAGATGATCTAAGATCACAAATCATGGATTGCTACAGTAAACCAAATAAAGAACTATATTAGAACCACAGAAAAAGATAACCCAGGGGAAAGGTTATAATTCTCCTAACTACATGGAAAACTTTGATAGCTAGCATTCTTGCAGAACAGGTAAACTATCAGGAGATTTCTAGTATTATTGGTTGGATACAAAATGAAGGTCTTATCAAGTTAGATTAGAGAGTAACCTTTCACATGAACTTGAATTTTTGTTTAGATACCAGATTAGCAGTATATTGTTTGCAACAGTCATTTAATATTTGGATGTTGTCCAAAACATATGGACAAAAACCTTAACTGCAATACCAGGATTCATACAGAGGTCAGATTATTGTCTTTATAAATAACTTCCTACAAATTCATCTTTATTGCAAGATTCCATATTTTGGGAAGGATCTGAAAGGGATTTCAGAAATTGTAGCCAGTATGGTGAGAGGACCTGAAATCACACTATACAAAGATCATTTGAAAGAAACTGATGATATTCTGGCAAAGGAAAGAATTGAGAGTGGAGCATGATGTCTGTCTTCAAATATATGAAAGGTGATCACACCAAAGATAACAAGGATTTTTCTACCTCATAACAATCAAGATAACCCAGGCCAATGGATATAAGTGAGAGAAAGGAAGATTTTGTTTTAATGTTGGGATGAGGGGAATCCTAATAATTAGATATGTCCAACAATAGAATAAGCCTCTTAGCATATGTAAGTGGCCAAATTGGAATACAAAGAGAAGACAAATGATTCTAATGTCACATAACTTCTGACAGATTAGAAGCTTTCTGCCCTAATTCTCACTATTTTCTATGCTTCATAGGATGAATGTTGCAATATCATTTAAATTTGTGACTTAAATTGAGTAAGGATATTAATCCCCTGCCATTGGAGGTCTTCAAAAAGAGGCTGGATGACACATATAACAGGCACATATAATAACCAGATAAGGAAAGCAGTCTCGGCAGTGACAATATTTTTCCACCACCACCATTCCTGTTTCCAGACTAGCCTTTTAAGCCATAATTGGGGAAACAATAATATGGAGAAAGGGCTGGCTAACCCCAATTATTAAGTAAATGCCACATATGGGCAGGGCTCCCTGGGGGAGAGAGAGAAGACAGTATGTGTCAGTCAAGTCATTCTACCACCTTGACCAAAATCTTTCCCAAGTCTCTGAACTTTCTACAATCTTAGCGTCCACATCCCAATGATCTTGATTTTCATCTAGTCTGAATGGGACAGACCAGGAGTATGAACTGAAGAGCCTTGGCAATGCCTACAGTCCAATGCCCTCAGATATTGTCTTTTGAAATAGTCCCCATAGAGATACTTCCTGGCAATTGCTCTGTAGATGGTAGAGCCACAATTGCAGAGCAAAAATGTTTTTATCTTTAAAGTCATTGGCATTGCCAAATAGTTCATCTAAAATTGATTAGCTTCTTATCATTGGGAATGACATTAAAGGAATTGAAATTTATTGACCCTAACTCTAAAGAAGAATAACTAATATCTATATTGCTGTTGCACCCTAAGGAGCATGGAACTTTTCTATCTGACTTGAAGCTGACGAAACTTTCCATTTGTGTTGTCTCCTTCCTGAGCTCCTTAAGAACAGGGGCTGTCTTACTTTTCTATTTGTGCACCCAGAACTTAAAACAATAATTTCATACAAAAATGCCTAATCAATATTTTATGCACAGTATAAAGGAAGTTCTGATCTCCCTGTCTCCACACTCACCTATCCCCCAGGGTTCCATCTTTGACTCATTGCTCTAAATGTGCCCTCCATTCCCTTTATAACCTGTTTTTTGAATGTAAATAATAAATGTAGATTTAGTCCCCTCAAAATATAGTGAAACAGCACAATATTAGAGTAATGGCTGTTTTTCCAGGAGAATAATCCCTTGACTTTATTCTTTTATGGCAATTGTCAGAGAAAAAGAGAAAGAAGCAAGGAGTGCAAAAGAGTGAATAAGTTAAATTAAGAGGTTACTATCTTTCTTTCCATTCCTAACATCAACCTCTTGAGCAATACTTGGCTCAAATACAAATGCTTTTGGGAAAAAGATAGGAAGGTGTGATTCCTCATGGAGCTATTCTCCAACAACCAAAACATTTTCCTTGCTGGTCCCAAAGGGTGGGTCTTGAATCCATAAAACCTACCACAGAAATGCTACTATTTACACAGAAGGATTTCATTTGAGCACTGTAAGTTTTAGGAATAATGAAGGCAGGGAGTTAATATCTAAGTGTATAGACTTAGAAGAGTCAGAATCTAGGCCTCCATCTAGAAGTAGGACACACAAAAGACTTAAGCCAGGTTTGGGATTGGAAAAATGAGCCCTACAAAATTATTTCCTTATTTTAGAATAACAATGACTCAGATTGAAGTGTTTCTGCTAATGACTTTTCCTTTTCCTTTGTTTTGAGTGGATAGTAGAAGACAGGTCAAATTGATCTCATTTTAAATAGACATATAGAGACATTAGAATCTTGGGAAGTCTTGGTGGCTAGTGGCTTCCAGGATAGTGAATAGTGCTGTCTGAAGAAGGACCTTGTCACTCAGCATTCCTGGATTCCTTGTTGCTTCCTTTATTTTCTTTCTTTGGGAGGTACCTATATATTTCCTTTTGCTTGGTAGGAATTGTCACAAATTAGTAATATGGGTACAGAACCAGGAGAGGAAAACAAACCTTGAGTGAGAAAGAGAGAATATAGAGAGAATTTTAATGGATGAAGGAAAGGATACAAAGATTTTTTCTTCACAAATGGAGAAACTTCAGGGAATTCTTTTTACTGGAGCATGGACAATCTCAGAAGGAGAATGCATGAGTGAGTTGTGATCTGAATCATAGACACTCAGTTGTCTCAATTTTTTTCTTCTCCATTTCCCTTGGTAGCACTACTGTGTCAGTTACTCAGGTTCATAGACTTGGAGTAATCTCTAAATTCTGCCTCTCTGTCACCCCACATACCTGATCATTTGTCCAATTATTTCATGTGTACTTCTAGATTTATCTAGTCTATATTTATTCTTTTCTCTACTCACACAAAAACATTTTTGTTAAAGTTTTAAACATGTTTCATCTGGATAGTCACAACTCACTTAAAAGGTTTTCCTGTATCAGGTCTTTCTGTCCTCCAAACATTTTACAAGGAATTTCCCTAATGTCCAGCTCTGACTCCACATATCCCTTCTCGACAAATGCCATTTGTCACTTATTGATTCCAAAAATAAATCATTATTTAATCTTTACCTTGAGGTCTTATAATTTCTAGGATTGGATTATTTCAAAATGTCCATAATTATTAGTATGGGAATAACATCCTTAGTATAGGAGTACAATCTTAGATAAGTAAAATATATTTGTTCCTTTAAAATTACACCATCACATGTAATTATAAATGAGTAAATATACATATACTGAAAATTCATGCTAAAAACTTTTACTTATAGGGCATATAAGAAAAATGATTAAAGACAACATGCCTAGTTCAATGAAAGTTTAAGTAACTTTTTTTTGACACTATATACTGCAAACTCACAAAAAATTGATGGGTTTGATTAAAAAATTGAAATCTGGAATAACAGATCTGGAAATTATCTATTCTTCCTTCCATCTGACTGAGTCAATTTCTAGCCGCATTTATTTTGTGAATATGTCCCCAAATCATTATAATTCCTGTAATGAAAACAATGAGATATTTATAGTGTATTTAATGTTCACAAAATGACTTAAACATATTATCTTCTTTGATGCTCTCTATATAACTCTGTACGGCACTTTTTTTCTCATTTTGTGATCAAAGAAACCAAATCTCAGGTTAAGTGACTTATCTAGTATGACATAGAAAGTGTGAGGATGAGGGATTTGAACCCACGTCTTGTGAGCTTTATTTGACATTCTGTCCAGTGAAATATTTATTCTCAAATATCCCCTTTGCAAGACCAAAATTTATAGGATAATACATATAGTATATGCTGTAAATCATCCAATTCTATGTCTTCATTTTACAGATGGATAGAGATTCAGAGAGAGGAAGTGATGACAAAAAGAAAGATCAATAATTATATTTTATTTCTATATATACCTTGCTGAAGGAGTAGCTATGTTCTTAAAGAGTGAATTGTAATGTCAGCTTTGCTCAGAAGACATTCTGACCTAGCCTGATGACTGCTGGTCCAGCCATATTGCTGATGAATTGACTCCTACATCTGCATTTGCTGGTCTCCAGATGAACTTTCACCAAGCCATACCCTACCTCATGGCTCCTGTCAACAACAGCTTACCTGTTGCACTCTCTGAGTTCCTCCTCATCTGCTTTCCTGGTTACCAGAGCTGGCAGCATTGGCTCTCCCTGCCCCTGAGCCTGCTCTTCCTCCTGGCTATGGCTGCCAATGCCACCCTTCTGCTCACCATCCGATTAGAGACCTCTCTACATGAGCCCATGTACTACCTGCTCAGCCTTCTCTCTTTACTGGATATTGTGCTCTGTCTCACTGTCATCCCCAAAGTCCTGGCTATCTTCTGGTTTGATCTCAAAGCTATCAGTTTCTCTGCCTGTTTCCTCCAGATGTTTATCATGAACAGCTTCCTTCCCATGGAGTCCTGCACCTTCATGGTCATGGCATATGATCGCTATGTGGCCATTTGTCACCCTTTGCGCTACCCTTCCATCATCACTGATCAATTTGTGGTCAAAGCTACTGTATTCATCATTGCTAGAAATGCTCTTCTTACTGCACCCATTCCAATCCTTTCTTCCAAACTTCATTATTGTGGAAGAAATATAATTGAGAACTGCATCTGTGCCAACTTATCTGTGTCCCGACTTTCTTGTGACAATTTTACTTTCAACCGACTTTACCAGTTTGTGGCTGGCTGGACACTGCTTGGCTCTGACCTCATCCTCATCTTCATTTCTTATACCTTTATTCTTCAGGCTGTGTTGAGGATCAAGGCTGAGGGGGCTGCAGCCAAGGCTCTAAGCACATGTGGTTCCCACTTTATCCTCATCCTCTTCTTCAGTACCATCTTACTGGTTGTTGTTTTAACCAATGTGGCCAGAAAGAGAGTGCCCATGGACATCCTGATACTTCTCAATGTCCTTCACCATCTCATCCCCCCAGCCCTGAACCCTATTGTCTATGGCGTGAGGACCAAGGAGATCAAACAAGGGATCCAGAAGTTACTGAAAAAGAGGGCTTGAGGTCACTTCCAACACAATGCTGTGACTGAAGATTGAGCAACAGGGTAGGGATGGTCATGCTATACTCTCCATTGTGGTATCACAACCTAAAACATGCATCTGTGTGTACTGGATTTCTGTCCTTTATTCCTTCCTTAAGCTCTATATCAGTATCAGGGGAACATAAAGTATATATTATATTTAAAGAAAAAGAATCTGCGTGCAATTTTAGACAACAGAAGTCAGAATTCCTATAATCCATCTTCTTCAGAATCTCCTTTTCCAAAAGTCTTTTTTTCCTCCAAGACTCTTAATGAAGTCTTTTCTAGCTTTTGTTCAATGTTGAATGCAAGGAATCCCATCTCTATCTGGACTCCAGAACAGCTGTGCTATTGTTCTCAGGGGCCATCTTCAATCTTTCCTCTTTTGCCTCTATTTGATTTTATGTGTCCCTGGATGCCTGTGTGTTTAATAGTTCTCTTTATATGAATATATGCATTTTTCTGATTAAATAATTCTGGATTATTGTCTCCAATCACATTTTCACTGTTGGCACTAAAGTCTGCCTTTGAAAGTCTTCTCCTCTTTTTTCCCTTAACTTGCCTGTATTATGTCCTCATATGTCTTCAAACCTTCTGTTTCTCTCAAACTATCTTCTTTGCTAGTTCTTTTATGAATTGTATTCTCTTATTAGAATGTATACTGGTTCATTTCTACAGGACTCTCTTCATCATATCAGAAGTCTTGGAAGCTCACTCTATGTCTGGAATACTTCTCAAATTGGGAGTATCCTCCGCCCTCAGGACTTCTCCATAACCACTGCTTGGTTATTCCAAGAGAGCATGTCTGTGATAACAAATGTATCCATTTTATTTCAGGTTACATTGTTAACTCATCTCTACAACACCATTCTTCCAAGCACTCTGCCTGGGATCTCTTTCCTCTTTGTAGCCCTTTTTCAGCTCCCTTTTATGTATTAAGTTCCTCCATTAGAATGTAAACACCTTAACATAGTTGTCAAAACTGTCTTTAATTTTTTTATTTTGTTAAATATTTTCAAATTACTTTTTAAACAATTTTTTTTGACATTTGCTTTTGAAAATTTCATATTTGAAATTCCCTCCCTCCTGCCCTTTCTTTATCCCTTGAGAAGGGAAGCAATGTATCAATATATTAGTTAATTCAAAATTTATTTCTGTATTTGTCATCAAAATGATTTTCTTAAAGCACAGTTTTGGTTATGCTATTCATCTTCTCAAAATTTATTGCCTTTAGATAAAAATGCACAATACCCTTGTTGGATTTTAATTTTAGTTTGGCTATAGCCTATCTTTTTATATCAACTTTATCCTTTACAATCTGCATTTTATCCAAACTGGCTTCCTAATTATCCCTACAATTTAGTATTCCTTCTCTTGCCTCTGGGATTTTTCAAAAACTCTCTATTTTCCCACATACATACATATACATATATGTGTGTGTGTTTATGTTAATGTATGACTTGGGGTGGTTTCTTACTCAAACTGTAGAATTTCACATTTCTCTTTTATTACAGCTTTTTATTTACAAGATATATGCATGAGTAATTTTTCAGCATCGACAATTACAAAATTGTTTGTTCCTACTTTTCCCCTCCTTTCCCCTACCTTTTCTTTCCCCCAGATGGAAGGTCGACCAATACATGTTAAAGTATAAGTTAAATACAATATATGTATACATGTCCAAATTGTTGTTTTGCTGTACAAAAAGAATCAGACTTTGAAATAGTGTACAATTAGCCTGTGAAGGACAAAAATAGAGAGATTGGGAATTCTATGTAGTGAACCTCACATTTCTCACATAGAGTTTGTGGATTCATACTACATAGTCACTTCCACCTGGCCCCAAAATGGTGGGTCCAAGTTTTTAATTAAAGATCATTACCAGTCAGTTGCAATTAAATTCTTTCAACATTCTAGATTTTCCTTATTGTGGGTCAAGACTGTTCTCCCACTCACTTTTTGAGCCTCCTTTGATGTGCTTCCAATTATACAAACTGGTCACTCAATTAATGATGCTTTTTAAATCAAAACTTCAACTATTCACTAATCAGTAAGGCAATAAAAATATGATGGCATCATAAGCACTCAAACGATTTTCCAGTGAGTTTCTGGATTTAGTCAGTCAATCAGAAATTAGTATCTTAAGACTTCTTGCCGGCCTAATGCTTTTACTTTTTTTTTTTTTTTTTTTTTTTTTTTGCTGAGGCAATTGGGGTTAAGTGACTTGGTCAGGGTCATAAATCTAGGAAGTATTAAGTGTTTGAGATCAGATTTGAACTCAGGTCCTCCTGGCTTCAGGGCTGATGGTACTCTATTCACTGCACAATCTAGCTTCCGCCCAGCAGTGCTTTTTTAAAACAGCTCTGCCTAGCTGCTCTTCATGCTGCATCTTCCCTCTTTTATTAAGTTCTTTGAGCTATTCTCTCAACCTCCATTCCCAACCTGTGATGTAGAGATCAGAAATTCCAAGGAACACTAGTGTTTCATGTCCCAAGAGAACAAGGATCCTGAAGAGTTGTATTGATTGCAATTTCAGGGCAATTCCTAGGTCAAAGACCAGAGTGCAGATCAGGAAAGCTGTGAATATACCTCTCTCCAGGTCACATTAACTTGAATGCACTGAAAACTTCCAAACCATTAGAACTAGGTCTGAAGACATCAGTGTGAAAAAACCTGAAGCTGAAGACAGTGCTCTTGCCCATTTGAATCCCTCCACTCCAGGAATAGAGTTTAATTTTATCATAAATTTACAAATCAAGAAATAGGGTAGAAAAATGTGCAAACAACGCAAAAACACCCTGACCACAAAACTAGTATGGTGACAAGGAAGATCAAGACACACATTCAAAACAATAAAGTCACAGAAGCTCAAGCAAAATCTCAAAGAAAAGAATGTGAATTAAAGTTGTGGAGAAAAAATTCAACAAAGAAATGAAGGCACAGGAAAAAATTATGAAAGGATAATTAATAACTTAGCAAAAGAAGCCAAAAAATAAACTAAAGAAATACCATGTTAAAAAAATAAAATTGACCAAATGGAAAAGAATTCATTGATGAAAATAACTCCTCACAAAGTAGAACTGGGCTAGGGTGGAATGGATGAGAGAATTCTGGGAAAATGGTGGGATAAAACAGAAAATTACCTAAGTCTCCTAAATATACCCCAAAATAATATAACATAATGCCTTAAAGAGAAACAACAAATGATAAAAATAATTAAAAGTTGGAGGAAATAAGTTTTCACTTAAGACAACTTAGGAGACTTCCCAGGGTGATGGTTGTTGCTACTGTTTGTCCTTTGTTCTCCAAGAGGACCATGTTATAGGGAATGCCTTGACATGCAAGTGAATTAGATTTAAGTGAGAGAGGCCTGGATAAAGGCATCTGCCTCATTTTCCCCTGCAGAGCCTTCTGAGTCTAGAGGCCAGAAGGCTTGAAATAGATATGTTTAGATAAATTTTAGAAATAGATAAAATTAGCTAATTTGGTTTAAAAAGAAGAAAAAAAAATCAAAGTATAAAAAATTAGAAAGGTGAATTGACCATGAATGTTGAGGGATTTAAAGCAATTCATATGTTATTTTGTCTAATTACATGACAATAAAATTGACAATCTTAGTAAAATGGATGAATATTTATAAAATATAAATTTTCCATATTAATAGAAGATGAAATACAATACTTAAATAAACCCATCTTAGAAAAGGAAATTCAACAAGTCTTTAATGTCCTACCAAAGGAAAAAAAAATCCCCTTGATCAGAGGCATTTATAAATGAATTCTGGCAAATATTTAAATAACAATCTTAATACTATATAAACTATTTGAAAAAAATTAATGAAGTAGGAATATCAAATTCTTTGATGTCATCTATATTACTAATATCTAAACCAGGAAAAATAAAAACAGAAAACTACAGAGCAATCCCCAATGATAATTCTATTATATTCAGTGCTATGTCAATTAAACCATCAAGTAATGTTCTTGTAGAGCTAGAAAAAATGATAATAAAGAAGAGCAAAAGATCAAGAATATAAAGGTAATCAATGAAAAAAAATGTGAAGGGAGGAGATCTAGTAGTTCCAAATTTAAAATTTTGTTTTGTTTTGTTTTTTGTTTATTTATATCAGTCATATATGACTCTATGACCCCATTTTGGAATTTTCTTGACAAAGATCCTGGAGTGGTTTGCTATTTCCTTCTTTAACTAATTTTACAGATGAGATTTCAGGCAAACAGGGTTAAGTGATTTTCCTAGGATTATACAGTTACTAGGTATCTGAGGACAGAGTTGAACTCAAAAGAGTTTTTCCTGGTTCCAAGCCCAGTACTCTACCCATTGTGTCATCTAAATGACTAGTTTAATATAGTGCAAAGTGATCATAAGAAAAATTCTGGTAATGGCTAAGAAGCAATGTGGTTGATCTGTGGAAATAATTAGATATATAATATAGAGTGGTAAATAGCCATAGTGATCTAGTTTTTGATAAACCTAAAGATCCAAGCTTTGGAAGAAGAATTCAACTCCAATTTTTAGAAGTAAGAATTCAACTTTTAACAATTTTTTTTCTGGGAAAATCACAATACAGTTTAGATGAAGCTAAGCATAGACCAATGTCTCACACTATTTTACTAAGATAACATTTAAAATGGTTAAGTAATTTAGACATAAGGGAAGATATTAGCAAATTAGATCAGTATAGGAAATTTTACATGACAGATCTATGGCTAAGGGAAGAATTTGTTACCAAATAAGATATATAGAACATCACTAGATGTAGAATAGATAATTTTGATTATATGAAATGAAAAAGCTTTTGCACAAATAAAGCTTTAGTCCAAATTAGAAGGAAACCAGAAAATTGGGAAATATTTTTAGAAGTTTCTTTAATAAACTCCATATTTTTCAAATATGTAAAAATAAGAGCCTTTCTACAGTTGATGAATTATCAAAGGATATTGGCAGTTTCTAGAAGACATTAAAGCTATCAATAATTGCATGAAAATATGTTAATCAATAGTTATTAGAAAAATGCAAATTAAAACAATTCTGATATACCACCTCATATCTATTAGATTGGTTAATATGACAGAAAAAGGAAATTTAAAATGGAGGTGATATGGAAAATTTGGGGTGCTATTACACTGTTGGAGTTGTGATTTTATCCTAACATTTTGGAGATCAATTTGTAATTATGCCCAATGGGCTATGGAACTATGCATACCCATTGATACAGTAAAAAAAAATACCATTGGTAAATCTATATCCCAAAGAGATCAAAGGAAAGGGAAAATGACCTATTTGTACAAAATATTTATAGCAGATCTTTTTATGAGGGCAAAGAATTGGAAATCAAAGGTAAGCCCATAGATTGCTAAATGGTTGAACAGGTTATAATATATGATTATGACAGAATATTTTTGTTTTATAAGAAATGATGGGCAGAACGGTTTCAGGAAAACCTGAGAAGACTTAGATGAATTGATGCTAAGTAAAGTGAGCAGAACCAGGAGAACATTGGTACATGGTAGCAGCAACATTATAAAGATAATCAACTGATAAAGCTTTGGCCATTACAATCAAGACAATGACCCAAGACAATTTCAAAGGACTCATGATGAAAAATGCTCTTCACCTCCAGAGAGAAAACTGATGAACTCTGAATCCAATTGAAACTTCCTTTCCTCCCTCTCTTTATCTTTTTCTATTTTGTTTGTGCTTTCATTTACATATGGTTAATATAGAAATATGTTTTCCATGACTTCACATATATTGTATTGCTTGCTTTTTCAAGAAGAGGAGAAGTATCAGAGGGAGGGTGAGAATTTAAAACTCAAAATTTATAAGAAAAAATGATTGTTATATGTTTTTACATGTGATTAAAAATATTTCACAAAATAAATAAAATATTTTTAAAAGATGACTTAAGCATTTATATTTATTCACTGTTCATCCCCCTGCCCACTCAACTGCTAACACATGTACAAGCAGTTTTGATTAACTCAAAAGTCTTTTCCTACTTCTTTCAGGTATCAAATAGCTCAATGTGAGTCATATCCAAGAGGTCAGGCCAAGCTTTGCCATGGGGACAATTGACCTTTTCTCTGCTGCAAGGACTATAAGAGTTAACATTGTCCTTAAGGCCATTCCCTGAAATTAAGTCTTCTCCTTTGATTATTAAAGACAAGAATGAATCTATAGATGGTTCTTCATGTAAATAATTTTGTGCAATGTAATTAAACAAACATTTATTAAATGCTTACTTTGCACAAAACATTATGCTTGATACTAGGAAGTGCAAAGACTAATGAAAAATAGTCATGACTGGTCTCATTGCTTTCTATAGTTCAGGCTTTCTTGCTCTTAGACTTATTTTAAAACTATTTGTCTCTTCCCATATATCTTTCCAGGGAAGTTTTCTTCTTGTGAATTTTCACCTTTCTTTAATTTTGAATTAATCACAAGCATTTATATGGATGTAGATAGCATTGTGATTATTGTGCTAGAGTTGCTGTCAATAAGAACTGAGGGGAAACTGAGCTTCAGATAATTAATATCTCTGCAACCTTGCATATGTCGCTTACTCTCTTTCAGCCTCAGTTTCCTCATCTGCCAAATGGAGATGATAGTAGGACTTCACAAAATTATTGTTGAGTTACCTGAATGATGTGAGATAGCATATATAAAGTACTTTGCAGAATTAAATTACTAGATATTGTTTTTTAAGTACTTACTACATACTAGATATTGTTCTAGGCATTGGAGAGATAAATTTTAAAAAACGCCACATAAAAAACCGGTAACTAAACCAGCCCCCTTTCCTCTAAAGTCTTTTCCTTATACATTCGCTGATTTTATTTTTATGATCATTTTTTAGTTCCCAGAGTCTCCCAGGCATTTATTTCCCTCCTTCAGGTGACATTTTCTATGAATCCCCATGAAACCCAATGGATTTTAAGTCCCACTTGTCCAAATTCATATCCTTTTAACACTGGGGAACACAACGAGCTGAAGATATAAACACTGGTCTGTGATATTTGCTACAATCCAAACTGGTCTATGGCATTTACTACAATCCAGAACTTGGCAAGTAGCCCCAGATCTTGCTTGAAGGTGTATGATTTGTGTGGCAAGACTCTAGCTCATATCTTTTTCTCTGGGTCAAAGGAGAGAAGTGAAGATGAAGAGACAATAGAATCTTTTCTCTTCATAGGAGCAAGTATTAGGGCAAGATAAAGAGAATTATCAAGTGGAATAAGAGATTCTTTGTGTCCTGGTCCATAGCAGCTGCAGTAAGATTCCCAGAATTGACTACAAAGCTATGAATTATGGGCTATTCTGAGTCATCAGCATCACAGCAAACTTGGTAACAACCATCTTAAATGTCTATTATATATTACCTTGTTAGGAACGCTTTAGAAGAGATTTTACTTTGTATTAAGTGATTAGACAAATTAACTTGTAAGTTCCCTATTAAATATCAGATTTTCACACAAGAACTTTGAAAATTTAATAGCATCATAGAATCAAAAGATTGAATTAAATTACTTTGGAGATCATTTAATCTAATTTCTTTCTTTTTTTTTCCTATGAGAGAACTGAGGCCCAGAGAGGTTTAAAGACTTTAAAAAGTATTTTAAGCTTTAAGTAGCATCACTGGCATTTAGTTTGAATCCAAGTCTGCTTCCAAACCCAGAACTGCTTTTCCTTGGGACACTTTACCTGAAGAAGAGAAGATGTAAGCTAGACATCACAGGTTCATATATATGTTTAAAGGGTTATTAAGTTAAAAGAAGACTGTTCTATATAGCTCCAGAAGTCAAAATTAGATCCAAGGAATTGAAACCACAGGCAGATTTTTGGTTCAATAAAAGGATGCTCTTTGAAAACAACAGAGTTATATAGCAACAGACCATGAAAATTCTGAAGGAGATGCCACATGGACACTTGTCTGAAATGTTGTCGAGGGAATGCATTCTGCAGATAAGATAGGGAGTGAAATAGGTGATTTCTAAAGTCTCTCTTATGTTAAAGATTCTTGGGAAGGTCATGATTAGATGAGGAACGGCTAGCAACAATACTGAGCATCACTTCTATTGTGGCCATCTTGGGTGAGGTTTACTAGACCATCACTTAGGAGTACCCTGGCATATATGTGGCCAAAGGAAGAATCTTAGCTGCTGTGAACAAAAATCAGTTATCTAGTTTTGATTTAGTAACCTCTTCTTATGCTCTTAGTATGGTACTAAATAGTATCAGATTTTAAATCCTATCACACACAAGGTCTCATAAAAACAAAACATTTATGTGTGTATGACCCAAGCAACAGAAGTAATTTGTCTAGCTCTGGTAAATATACTTATGTATTTACCTCAGATAGTACTTTTTTTAAAATTTAGCTTCATTTTTCAAGGTTTAGTGCAAATGAATAACTCTCATGGCTTTCTAATGGATTTTTTTTATTTCTTTATTTTTAAAAATATTGATAGCTTTTTTTCATCACTTATGTTTCCTACTGTATCCCTCCTCCTTCCAATTTTTAAAATCCGACTTTATCTCTTTAACATTATGTGAAGTGAAGAAGAGATGTTCATCTTTAATTTTGAGATTTTTAAAAACAAAAATTTTCTAATGATTTCTTATTGCTTTTATCACATAGGTCATTCAATTTCTTCCTCTTTCCTTCTCTTAATAACCTCTGAATAGAGTAGTTAATTTCCTTACTTATTATTTACTTGGCAATTTTACTTATTTAATTTTCTTATATTTCTTTTATTTGGTAGTATTTGCAAAATATTCTTCTTGATTCTGATGACAAATCTTCCCCTTCTCTCCTTTGATCTCAATTGACTTAACAGAATCAGTGTTTGCTGCTAGTAGGCAGGGAGGGACACATGCTGAAAAGTCTCAAAAAACAAGATAGAATTACAATATAAGATCTAGGCAAAGGATCTTAAGTTAGTTTGTACATTTCTACCAGAAGAAGTAGAGGCTACTGTGGGAGAAGGATGAATACTTTAAGAATAAGACATTAGTGTTTTCTGCTATTAATAAAGATTTTACTTTTGTAGGGTTCTACTTGTGAATTCAGGCATAATTATTCTAAGTCAAAACATAATTTTGCTTTTAGTATGGGAATAGAGTAGGGAAAATGTGTTTAGTTTGCCATCTTTTTGGTCCTTGATCAACATTTATATTCTAGTTTATGGTATTTTTATCTTGGTACCTCTGTTATTTCCATAGAGAGCAGCATCTTCTTTTAGTATCATTCTATCCCGTTTCAATGTGAGGATATGAGATGAGGTGATCCTTGTTACTCTTAGCAGGTTTTCAGTTCTTAAGCAAGTAATTTTCTCCAAAAAGAGCTCCACTGTTTTTTTCTCAATTGAATCTGGTTTTTGAGGCCTCAGTGACAGACACTAAATGGAGACTTTCATCACTGAATCTCTTTTCACCTGATTATCCATAGAAGGCATTTCTTGTCTAGTCCCATCTTGATTTAGATGCTTATCCCTATTATATACTCAGAGTTTAGGCTTTTATGATGGGGGAAGATTTTACTGGGAAAGGGGATGAGATAATACCCTACTAGACCCAGTATGAAATGGGGAGTGCTCAAACCATTTCTCTTTAAAATAGAAAAGCTATTGTATAAAGACTTTTCCCTGCTTAATGAGATGTCATATCCTTCCAGAATCTAAGATGAACATATTACCTAGAAAACCAACTGCTGGCCCTGTTTGTGAAAAACATTCATAGAGGAAAGCTGCCTAACTCAGGATCTGCTTTATGGCATTCATTGGCAACAGCTCCTCTCCTTTGCCTTCTGAATTCCTCCTTATCTGTTTTCCTGGCTACCAGAGCTGGCAGCACTGGCTCTCCCTGCCCCTGAGCCTGCTGTTCTTATTGGCCATGGGGGCCAATGCAACATTGCTCCTCACTATAAGACTAGAAGCATCCTTGCATGAACCCATGTACTACTTACTTAGCATACTATCTCTGCTGGATATTGTTCTCTGTATTACTGTCATCCCTAAAGTCTTGGCCATTTTCTGGTTTGATCTCAGACCCATCAGTTTTCCTGCCTGCTTCCTCCAGATGTACATCATGAATAGCTTTCTCACTATGGAGTCCTGTACCTTCACTGTCATGGCCTATGATCGATATGTGGCTATCTGCAAACCGCTACGTTATCCAGCTATCATCACTAATCAATTTGTGGTCAAGGCCACTATTTTCATTGTGGCTAGGAATGCTCTCCTTACTGCACCTATTCCAATCCTCTCTGCCCAGCTCCATTACTGTGGAGATAACATCATCAAGAATTGCATTTGCACTAACTTGTCTGTCTCTTTACTTTCCTGTGATGACATCACTTTCAATCAGATCTACCAATTTGTGATTGGCTGGACTCTATTGGGTTCTGACCTCATCTTCATCATTCTCTCTTACTCTTTTATCCTTCGGGCTGTACTAAGGATCAAGGCAGAAGGGGCTGCAGCCAAGGCTCTGAGCACATGTGGCTCCCATTTCATCCTTATTCTTTTTTTCAGCACCATCTTACTGGTATTGGTCATCACCAATGTAGCCAGAAAAAGGATTCCTCATGATGTCCCAATTCTGCTCAACATCCTGCATCATCTTATCCCTCCAGCAATGAACCCCATTGTCTATGGAGTCCGAACAAAGGAAATCAAGCAGGGGATCAATAAGTTGTTGAGGAGATTGTAAGGAATGGGGCAAGTTCTACCTCTTATTTGGATGGGCCAACTTTTTGAATGGAAGGCATTATGATGTGGATTAAAGACTTCATTTTTACTTTGTAGCTGAATTTCATTTGTATTTCTCCAGAATGCTCCAAAAATACTGGATGATTCTCTCTGTCTTTCTCTCTCTCATTGAAAGTCTCAATTTCCTTTTTTTAAAAAATAGGTTTCCTATCTGAAGAGGTTTGAAAATTAGGCAAAAGTCTAGCATGAATGTAATTGTAAACGAACTGACCAAGATATGTGGTCCAAGATTTGTCATGTGTTAAGCTGCCTTATTTCTGAGAAAAACAAAAAGATAATTAGAGATCAGTCTGGAAGACTAATATTTTTAATAAGATGTAAACTGTAGCAATGCAAGATGAACACTCATAGCTTGCATTTCAATGGTATGATAAGATTGAGAAGCCCTTTTCTACTTAGCAATTCCATTAGGTAGGCCATAGATATAGTGTTGGAAGAAGCCTCAAAGGCTAACTAGTCCAAACCACCATTTTACTGAGGAGGAAACCAAGGCCCAGGGAAGTTAAGTGATCTGACAAAGGCAACTGAAGAAAATATGCATCTGAGGGGGGATTTGAACCCAGATACCATGACTCTGCAATCATTCTTTATCACTCTTCTAGGGTCAGCCCACTCAAATCTATTTCATAAGAACAACTATTGAGGCTTGCATTGTACTTTAGGTTTTAATAAATGCCTTTCAGTCCTCTCCTTTCACAAGAGATGAGAGATTCTGAATTTCTCCAATGAAGGAAAGGAAATGGAGGGTATTTGGAAGTGGAGATGGTAGTGAATGATATTTTATAGCCACAACATACACAGGAAGAATATAACTGGAATAAAAAGAGTGGCATAAACTTGGCTAGGATCAGTTCTTTTTTTTTAATTTATTCAAGGCAAGGGCCTGGACTGAACTTAGCTCCATATGCTCAATGGGAGAAGATAGAAGGCACTAAACAGTTCAACTCTGGAGCATCTGTGCAGTAGTGGAAAGCAAAGGGATCAAAGGGTGAGGGATTTACTCAAAAGAAAATTATAAGGAATAAAATGGAAGACTGAAACCCATTATCTGAAAGACAAAGTTTAGAAAAGAAAACACTTTACCAAACTCATTTTATGAAATAGTCCTGACACCTATACTAAGTATGGATAGAGAAAGTAAAGAAAACTATAAATCAATATCATTATAGAATATTGATGCAAAATTTAAAAAAGAAAATCATAAAGATTGGAATTACATTAGAATATATCAAAATATGACCAATTATGACAGTTTTGGATTCATGTCAGGTATAAAAGTATTTTTAAATTTAGAAAACAATTACCATAATCATAATTTTAGGAATTAGTGACTATATCAATGTATGCAAAGAGAAACTTGGACAAATTAAAAAAAATAATCTATCATATGTTCAAACTGAAGCCTTTATTTGGAAGATTTTACTTAGATTAGAAATTAAGTTTTAGTGTTTTAAAGAGTTTGTAGCTATGAGTTTTTACAGATGATTGTTTAAATATATTTTGTGGTATGTTTTTATTTATTTTGTTAAATGTTTTTCAATTATGTATATATTTTAAATTTATTATTTTTATTTTTAATATTCATTTAAAAATTGAGTTACAAATTCTTTCTCCCTCCAAATTCCCCCCAACACACTGAGAAGAAAAAGAATATATCAATAATACATGTCAAATCATGTAACATGTATCGATTGAAGTAGTTAATTCTTTCTGACTTTATTATAATATTGCTATTTTAGCATTAATATAATGCATACACAACTATTTTCTATTTCTGCTCACTTCATTTTACATCAATTCATATATTCTTTCCAAATTTTTCTGATTATCTCTCCTTGTCATTTCTTATAGCATAATGGTATTTGATGGTAATCATATACCACTGCTTGCTTAGCCATTCACCAGTTGATTAGCATATATTCAGTTTCCAATTCTTTGTTATTATTTAAAGAATTTCAATAAATATTTTTGTACACATGGTCCTTTTCCTTTTCTTTGATTTCTCTCTTTGTTATATAGACATTAGTGGTGTTGCTGAGACTAAGGGTATGTGTAATTTTATAGCTTTTTGGACATAGTTCCTAATTGATTTCAAGACTCCTTAAACCATTTTACAATGATCACAAACAGTATAGTAGTGTTCCTATTTTTCTACCTTTTTTTGTCATCTTTTAAAAATTTTTTTATCTTTGTCATCTTTCTTTTTTTCATGTTAGCCATATCATAGACCTCAAGTGGTGCCTCATAGGCATTTAAATCAGCATTTCTCTAATTAATAGTGATTTAGGTAATTTTTTCATAAGTCTGTATACATAGTTTTGGTTTCTTCTTTTAAAAGCTGCTTATTCATCCTTTGACCATTTATCAATTGGGTAATGATTCTTATATTCATAAATCTGACTCAATTTTCTAGATGTTTGAGAATTGAAACCTTTATTAGAGTAATAGCTGAAAAAGTCTTTTTCTATTTTACTTTCTTGCATTCCTTCTAATTTTGGCTGCATTAATTTTGTTTGTGCAAAACCATGTAATTAAAATTATTTATTTTATATCCCATGATTCTTCCTTTCTCTTGTTTGGTCATAAATTCATTCCTTAGTAATAGATTTGATAGATAATTTTTTCATGCTCCTTTTATTTGCTTATCTCTCTCTCTCTCTCTCTCTCTCTCTCTCTCTCTCTATATATATATATATATATATATATATATATATATATATATATGAAATGTACAATTTTAAGCTTATCTTGGTAAATTTTGTGGAGAACTATTTTTACAATGCAATAAATATTTGCATATGGAGAGAAAGAGAGATTGAGATGTTCTTTTCTCCTGTTCTCTTCACTGAGTGACCAAATTGGAATGCAAAGAGAAGACTATATGAAACCAATTTCAGATAATCTTTTACAATTTGGAAACTTTCTGTGAAGAGAACAGATTTTATTAGTTTCATTTTGCTATGCTGTAAAAGACAAGGCCTTGTATTAATATTTTTGGAATAAATTGATTTCTTGGATGATGAAAATCCTGTTGTGCCAATGTTATTTATATAGTCAGAGTGATTTTTGCTACAGGATTGCAAAAGGTTAGTACTGAAAAGATTATTAGAGATCATCTAGTCCTACTTACTCCTTACTTCATAGAAGAAAGAATTGAGACAGTGATCAACAAAGTGATTTACCTAAGGTCCCACAGCCAAAAAGTGGAAATACAATATTCAATTCTAGATCTCTTGACTCTGAGCTTAGTGATTTTTCCACTATATCAAACACCTTTAACCTTAAAAAACTCCCAGTATGATGAGGAAGTTAAGCTTGTAGTGAGATACACTATGCCATTTTAGGTCTTTGATCTTGAGGGAAAATTTGAAATAAAAAAAAATACAGTAGAAAGGAAAGATATGAGCCTTTTATTGAATGGCAGATACAGAGGTGGAAGGAATCTTAGAAGTCGTCTAGTCTTCCAGAGGATTTCTTAGCACATAGTAGGTGTTTAATAAATCTATGTTGTATTGGATCAGTCAGCTCCATTTTTTATAGTTTGAAGAAAATGAGGTGTAGAAATATAATGTGATTTGTCCACACTGAACACATTCCAGAGCTGGGATGCAATTTTCCTTTTGACTCTAGAGACATTCTTTTTCTATTTTACCATGCTGCTTCTTAATTTAGGGAGCTAACAGTATAATTGGAAACTTGAGTAACATTCATATGTAATCAATAGAAATAATTCCAAAATGGCTTATTTTAATGGGATGGTTAATGGTTCTGCCTGCCATCTAGGGGAGGGGGTGGAGGAAAGGAGGGAAAATTTGGAACAGAAGTGAGTGCAAGAGATAATGTTGTAAAAAATTACCCCTGCATATGTACTGTCCAAAAAAAATGTTATAATTATAAAATTAATTTAAAAAACAGTGTTGGACAAGGAGGTTCTGAAGAAGATGGCTTATGAGAATTCTGAGTTCTGTTGTCTAAAACTGAGTCTAAATTCTTTTTCTTTAGACATAATAGATATTTTATCTTCCACTGATACTGACACATTTAAGGAAGGAAGGAAGGGCAGGAATCTAGTAAACACAGACAGATGCATATTTTAGGTTGTGATACATGGTAGAGAGGATACAATGACCATCCCTATTCAGTTGCTCAGTCCTCAGTCACAGCATTGGGTTAGAAGTGATTTCCATGACCTCAAAACCTTTTCAATAACTTCTGAATCCCTTGTTTGATTTCCTTGGTCCTCACACCATAGACAATAGGATTCAGAACTGGGGGGATGAGGTGGTGAAGGACATTAAGAAGGATCAGAATGTCCATGGGAACTCTTTTCTTGGCCACATTGGTCAGAATAGCAACCGGTAAGTTGCATGTTAAATATGTTATAGTATATCCTAGATACAATATATGTGTGCAGAACAGAATTTTTGTTGCACCAGAAGAATTGGATTCAGAAGGTAAAAATAACCTGGGAAGAAAAACAAAAATGCAAACAGTTTACACTCATTTCCCAGTGTTCCTTCTCTGGGTGTAACTGATTCTGTCCATCATTGATCAATTGGAACGGAATTAGATCTTCTTTGTTGATGATATCCACTTCCATCAGAATACATCCTCATATAGTGTTATTGTTGAAGTGTATAATGATTTCCTGGTTCTGCTCATTTCACTCAGCATCAGTTCATGTAAGTCTTTCCAAGCCTCTCTGTATTCATCCTGCTGGTAATTTCTTACAGAGTAATAATATTCCGTAACATTCATATACCATAATTTACCCAACCATTCTCCAATTGATGGGCATTGATTCATTTTACAGTTTCTAGCCCCTACAAACATTTTGGCACATACAGTTCCCTTTCCCTTCTTTAGTATTTCTTTGGGATATAATCCTAGTAGTAGCACTGCTGGATCAAATGGTATGCACAGTTTGATAACTTTTTTGGGCATAATTCCAAATTGCTCTTCAGAATAGTTAGATTCTTTCACAACTCCACCACAATGCACCAGTGTCCCAGTTTTCTTACATGCCCTCCAACATTCATCATTATTTTTTCCTGTCATCTTAGCCAATGTGATAGCTGTGTAGTGGTATCTCAGAGTTGTCTTAATTTGCATTTCTCTGATCAGTAGTGATTTGGAACACTCTTTCATATGAGTGGAAATAGTTTCAATTTCATCATCTGAAAATTGTTTATTCATATCCTTTGACCATTTATCAATTGGAGAATGGCTTGATTTCTTATAAATTAGAGTCAGTTCTCTGTATATTTTGTAGATGAGGTCTTTATCAGAACCTTTAACTGTAAAAATGTTTTCCCAGTTTGTTACTTCCCTTCTAATCTTGTTTGTATTGGTTTTATTTGTACAAAAGCTTTTAAATTTGATGTAATCAAAAATTTCTAATTTGTGATCAATAATGATCTCTAGTTCTCCTTTGATCACAAATTCTTTCTTCCTCCACAAATCTGAGAGGTAGACTATCCTCTGTTCCTCTAATATATTTATGATCTCATTCTTTATATCTAAATCATGGATCCATTTTGATCTTATCTTAGTATGTGGTGTTAAGTGTGGGTCCTGTCCAACACTCTTGATGAAGTCATCTAATCTTTGCTCAGCGTTGAGTGCAAGGAATCCAGCCTCTATCTGGAGTCCAGAATAACTGCTATTGTTCTCAGGGGACCCTTCCAACGTTCTCTCTTTATTTTATATCTGACTTTACTTCTCCCTGAAAGTCTGTGTGTTTAGTGGTTCTGTGTGTGTGTCTGATGTGGTGATTCTGGATAATTATTTCAAGTTAGATTTCCACTGCTGGCACTTAGAAAGTTTGCCATTGAAAGTCCTCGATCTTCTTTTCCCCCTTACTTTTTCTATCTTATTTTTTTATTATGCGCCCAAATCCTCTGTTTCTCTCAAATTGGCCTCAATGCTTTTCTTTTTATAGGTTATTTTCCCGTATTAAAATGTGTACTGGTTCATCTCCATGGGACTCTTTCTACCATGTCATAGGAACTTCTTAACCTTCACTTCACTCCTCTAATTACTTTTCACATTGGAAGTATCCTCTGCCCTCAAGGATCTCTCCATCTGGTTGCTGTTTCCTCCCAGAATCTCCTACCAAAGCTGAGGTCCAGAATAATCATTTCATTTCATTTCAGACTTTATTGGTGATTCATATTTACAAGAGTATTTTACCATGTCCCCTGACATGGTTTTTTTTTTTTTTTTCGTTCACTGCATACCCCTTTCAGCTCCCTTTTATGTATTGTCTTCCTCCATTAGAATGTAAACTTTTAGGTCAAAATTATCTTTGATTTGCTTATAATTGTATTTTCATTGCTCTGGTAAGTACTCAATAAATGATGTTGATGGACTGGCATACCATCTCCTTTCTTCATGTTTTTGTAAAGACTCTACATCTTCTATTAATGTCCTTCCCATCAATGCCATGTAGAATCTTAAGATCTTTCAGTACATAGTTTAGATGCTACTCCATGAAGTCTTTCTTCATCCTACAAGTTATTAGTAATTTCTCCTTCTTGCAATAATTTTGTATTATATATAATCCTATGATGTGCTTTTCATAACTCTCATTGTTCTGAAGAGTCAGATAACCTAAACTCAATTATGAGTTTACCCCTGAAATCTGTGTGTCTCTCTCAAGGGTCATAGTGATTCTTGTCTAATGTCATTAGTTCCGCTCCCTATATTGGTACTTTCCATTCAATATTAATCATCAGTGATTAGCTTCTCAATATCATTTAACCAACTAATATCAATCAGCTTTTATATATGGCTATTTACTAAAATAGCAATAAGTATAAATATTCCTTATCCTTTCTCATCCTTTCATTCCTGGGACATACTCTATTATATCACATCAATCCCTGGGGAAATTAAATTAAAAATCAGTGTATATTTTCTACAAAACATATACTTTGTGAAATTGACTTTCTAATTGGGCATATCCTATAGACAAATTGATCCCTTACCTATTGGTGAGCCTAGTGTATAGTAGGCACCAAATTCATTGTTGGTAAATTTTTTTGGATTTAATAATTTACTGTGCCTGTGGTCTCTATTTGTTTCTTATGGTCTCTCTGGGAGCAGAGACCCTAAAGAATTTGGCAAGGGGATATTACCAACTCACAGAGGTGTAGACTTTATCAAAGTCAAACAATTCATTCTATCTCTTATTAGTTCATTAATTTCCTAATTGAAATAAATAATAGGTTTCCATTATTCTAGTCCTTAGCCTACAGGTAGGCAGCTAATAGTATGGTTAAGAGAGGTGTGTGATTTATAATTTTCCAAAAGAGATAGAGGGTAAAGGGAAAAATTAATATCCTGTACTTTGTTTCCTGGAATCAACACCCATCAAAACTCCATTGTTTGACAAGAGCTTTATTTACCCTCTTTCTAATAATCCTACCTTTCCTATGCTATTCTTTCCTTAAATTGTCTTTTAAAATAATTCATAATTTTTAGTAATTACATATCATTTTTTAACATTTGCTTTAAAAATTTTTGAATTTCAAATGCTCTTCTTCACTCTATCTATTCCTTCACTGAGAAAGAAAGCCATTTGATAGAGGATATATGTAAAGGGCTGAATCTCCAAAAAGGTAGGCTTGAATCAGACAACTGAGCACTTTAAGGCTAATTACCTATTCGATGTGAGACAATGATTCTAACAGCATATGTTTGGATAAATGGCTCTTCTCACTGTTGGTGCTTGCTTATGTTTGGAGTTAAGATAATCATAGGCAAGAATTGAAGGGCAGAGAGAGAGAGAGTGGGGCAAGAGAGTCACGTGGCAGCAGGATGAGGAGGAGAGAGGCTGGAGATTCTGGACTCCAGAATCCAGGAGAGATGTTTGGCAAGCCTCGTGGCAGCTTTCCTACATCCTTCACTTATCTCCCTAAAGACCAAGGACTTTAATTCATTCTGACTCTGGCTGACCCTGAAAGCCCTTCAGGGAGCTAGCCCATACTCTACAGATATAGATGTGCAGTTATGCAAAAGATTTTTCCATTTAAGACACACTGTGAAAGAAAACCAAAAAAAAGTTTTAAAAGTATGCTTTAATCTTTATGCAGTTTCTATCAACTCTATCAACTCTTTCTCTGGATATGGTTAACATTTTTATTATTCTTCCTTCAAATTTTTTTATAGATCATTTTGTTACTGAAAATAGACCTTTGATAACTATATAATACTGCTGATAGGGTTCTGTTCTTTTCACTTTGCTTCAATTCATGAAACTCTTTCCAGGTTTTGTAAGAGCATACTGCTCATCATTTCTTATATTACAGCAGTGTTTCATCCGAGTCACAAATAAAAGTTTGTTCAGTCATTCTCCAATTGGTGATCATCTCCTCAATTTCCAATTCGTTGATACCACTAAAAAAGACGCTCTCAACATTTTGTGTGTGTGTGTGTGTGTGTGTGTGTGTGTGTGTGTGTGTGTGTGTGTGTGTGTGTGTGTTTGGGGATGTGTGTGTGAATACACATATATAGATAGATACAGGTCCTTTTCCTTTAAAAAATAGCTTTTTGAATACAGACCTAGTGGTGGAATTGCTATGTCAAAGGTAGCTCTTTGTTCTAAATACAGTTCCAAATTGTTCTCCAGAATGGTTAAATCAATTCACTGTCTCCAGTATCTCAGTTTGCCCATATCCTCTCCAACATTTGTCATTTTCATCTTCTCTTACATTAGCCAATCTGACAGATGTTAGATGGTACCTGAGAGTCGTTCTAATTTATATTTCTCTAACCAATAGCAATTTAGAGATTTTTCCCTATATGATTATAAATAGCTTTGATTAATTTTTTGAAGAATATTTGCTCATATCATTTGAACATTTTTCAACTTGGTAATTGGTCCTCATTTCTAGAAATTTGACTCAGTTCTCTGGACCTTTGAGAAATGAGACCTTTATCAAGGAAACTTGCTAAAATTTTTTTTCACAATTTTTAGTAACTATTTTTCTTCATAATATTTTGTCCTTGTTTATTCTATTCTCACTGTCCTTTTATCCAGTCTATCTTCAAAAGTGTTTTGCTTTTAAAAACTACCTCTCTCAATCTTCCCTCCCTTTTATTAGTCTTTGTTTCTTTTATTCTATTCCCTTTTCTGTTTTCCTATAGGCTAAGATAGATTTTTGTACCCAACTGGGTTTAAAACTGGTGTACTCAACTGAGTGTGTATATATGTTAGTCCCTATTTTAGCCAATTCTGATGAGAATAAGGGTCACATGCTCTCCTCACTCCATCTTTCCATCCATTGTAAAAGCTCTTTCATCTCTCCTTTATGTTAGATAATTTAACCCATCCTATCTCTCTTTCCCCAGTGCATTCCTCTTCTCTCACCTTAATTTTATTTTTTTTTTCAAGAAAATTATTTCATCATATTCAATTCACACCTGTGCCCTTTATATATATATATATATATATATATATATATATATATATTTATATATTTATTCTAAATATCCTAATAATGGGAAAATTTTTAGGAGTTACAAATATCATTTTACCATATGAGAATATGATAATTTAACCTCATTAAATCCCTTATGATTTCTCTTATGCTTCTCTTGAGTCTTATATTCACTTTTGACTTTTCACCAGGTATATTTGAAATGGCTTTATTTCAGTGAATATCTAGTTTTTCCCTTAAGGTATATATAAATTTTTTTTAGATAGGTAATTCTTAGTTGTAATCCTAGTTCTTTTGCCATCCCAGAATATCATAGACCAAGCTCTCCAGTCATTTAGTGTGGAAATTGCTAAATTTTGTGTTATCCTGACTATGGTTATACTATTTCTGGAAGTTTGTGTTTTCTGGAGGTGATTAGTGAATTCTGTCATTTTCTATTTTCCCCTATCATACTAGAATATGATGGCAGTTTTTCTTGATAATTTCTTGAAGTATGATGTTCAGAATCTTTTTTTTTTGATCATGTTCTTAAATTATCTCTTTTTGATAGCTCTTAAATTATCTCTTTTCAATCTATTTTCTAGGAGAGTTGTTTTTACGATGAGATATTACACATTTTCATCAATTAAAAAACTTCATTTTATTTTATTACTTCTTGATGTCTCATGATGTTATTAGCTTTCACTTACCCAATTCTGATTTTTAAGGAATTATTTTTTCAATGGGTTTTTAATACCTCCTTTATAATTTGATTAATTCTATTTTAAGAGTTCTTTTTTCAATCAATTTATGTATATCTTTTTCTATTTTTCAAATTCTGTTTTTTTAATAAAGCTTTTGATTTTCAAAACATATGTATGGATAATTTGACAACATTAAGCCTTGCATAGCCTTGTATTTCAGATTTTCTCCTCCTTTCCCCTACCCCTTCTCCTAGATGGCAAGCAATTCAATATATATTAAACATGTTAAAATATATGTTAAATCCAATATGTGTAAATATTTATACAATTCTCTTGCTGTACAAGAGAAATCAGATAAAAAAAGTAAATGAGTAAGAAAACAAAACGCAAATAAACAACAACAAAAAGAGTGAAAATGCTATGTTGTGGTCCATACTCAATTCCCACGGTTCTCTTTGTGGTTGTAGATGGCTCTCTTCATCACTGAACAGTTGGAACTAGTCTGAATCATCTCATTGTTGAAAAAAGCCATGTCCATCAGAATTGATCATCATATAATTCTTGTTGTTGCCATGTAACATGTTGTTCCTGGTTCTGTTCATTTCACTTAGCATCAATTCATATAAGTCTCTCCAGGTATCTCTCAAATCATCCTTCTGGTCGTTTCTTATAGAACAATAATATTCCATAACATTCATGTACCATAATTTATTCAGCCATTGTCCAACTGATGGGCTTCCACTCATTTTCCAGTTTCTAGCCACTACAAATTCAGAGGTCATAAGATCATAGGAACAGACGTAGAAGATATTTTGGAGACCATCTGGTCTGCTATTTTATAAATGAGGAAACCAAGGCCCTTGGTAATCAGGTGATTTGCACTCAGGTTGTGGGCATCAGGGAAGGGATTCACATTCAGATCCTCTCCTTCCAGAGCCAGAGCTCATTCCATTAAATCTCCTCTCCAGAATACAACCTGACTTATTCTGCTTAGCATCTGAGGGCAAGTATATGGGATTTGCAAAGAGATAAGAAACCTAGGGTTAGGGTTGATATAAGGAAAAAAAAAAACTTTCTAAAAATCTTTCTAAAAATCATTTATGTTCAAGTCTTCATGACCCAATTTGTTTTTTGTTTGTTTGTTTTTTGGCAAAGATATTGTAGTGGCTTGCTTTTTTCTACTCCAGCTCATTTTACAGATGAAGAAACTGAAGTAAACAAGGCTAAGTAATTTGCCCAGGATCACACAACTAGTAAATATTGGAGGCTAGATTTGAAACAGATCATTTTGACTCCAAAATTGTCACTCTATCCATTGAGCCACCTTTCTGCCCTTCTAAAAATTGGTGTTATCTAAAAGTAGAATGAATGGGCTGCCTTGGGAAGTAATGACTATGTAATCAATTGAAGTCTTCAAGCAAAGGTTGGATACCATGGTCTGATATCCCTTCCAATTCTAGGGTTCTGTGACACTGTGGTTCCTCACAAATAGTCATCTAATCTGTGAATGCCTTCAATAAAGAGGAACTAAGAGATCTCTGAGACATCTTTTCCCACTTTTGGGCAGTTATGATAGTTAGAAGGATTTTCCTCATTTAGACTGCAAATCTGTCATTTAAACTTCCTTTATACTTTGAACTGTTCTTTGAAATCAAGGAGACTAATTGAAACCTTCTTCCAACATAATAGTTCTTTAAATATTTGTAAACAGTGATCACATCTCTTTAAGACATTTTCCATTTCTAGTTTTTATATCCACTTCAACAAAATATTTTTATGATTCAGATTTGGGCCAAGTGGGAAAAAATCAGGAGACATTTAAAGAGCTATTCCTTCTCTTTCTTGTCCCTTTCTCATCATTTATCTTCTTTCCCCTCAACTTTTTTTTCCAGAGGATCCCATTAAATAAAAGCTAATAGCACTTATATAGAATTTTAGGATCCCATTAAATAAAAGCTAATAGTTAGCACTTAAATAGAATTTTAAGGTTTGCAAAGTACTTCACAAGTATTATCACATTTGATTTTCACACCCTGGTATGTAGATGCTGTTATTATTCTTAATTTACAAATGAGGAACCTGAAACAGAAGTTAAGTATCTTGTCCAGCTGCACAGCTAGTAAATGCCTGACACTGGATTTGAACTCATTTTGATTCTGTCCACTATTCTCTCTCTTCTTAAAAATTATATCAGAAGGGATTGGAGATATGAAAAGAAAGAGAAAAAGAAGAAGACGGGGTCTGGAGAGAGACTTCATGCAGGGTGATGAAGGAGGAAGAAAGAATAGAAGAATTAAGAACTTACCTCAAAGCAGCAGTGGCAGAAGCAGTGATAGGAGAAGTATTTTTGAGGCAAGAATGGTTTGGGAAAGGGAGTAGAGACGGGGGAGGGGACTGGTAGAGAATAGAGAAGCAAAACTATGGTAGAGATGGGGAAGAAGACAGGCTTAAGACTGGAGAAGTTAGACTAAAATAGAGACTGGCCATAGGACCATGAAGGTGATGCAGGGTTATGTGTTAGCAAGAGGCCCAGAGGCAGAGGCTGGGTTCCAGGAAAAAGAAGCCAGGTGTCTTTAGAACCAGTGGTTATTAAGTTGTTCTGTCCCCTGAGATTTCTTTTTCCCAGATAGGGTTCTCTGGGTAATCTTTCCCTGACTACCTCTGTATATATGTAGGCAGATCCTTAGTTCTAGGAAGCTGGCAAAAATAGAGAAATATCATAACACTGATTGTAATTTTAAAATTAGTTACACAAGCCTAATATATAACTATTATAATTGCAATTTATTAAATATGTAATAATTAAACATAAACAATTAATTATAATCTATCATTAATTATTGTAGTAATATCAATTAGTTATATCATTATTAATTAAATAAATATATTTTGATAATAATCACTGAAAATAATGAGGTAGCACTTACATGGTGCTTTTAAATTTTGCAAAATACTTTATACACATTTCATTTAATCTTCACAACTTTGTGAAATAGATGCTGTTTTTGCTCCCATTTATACTTGAGAAAACTGAGGCAGACAGAAATTTGTAATATGATTATAAGTGTCTGAGAAAGAATTTGAATTTAGTTTATTTTAGTTCTTTATTGTGCATGGCACTACCTAGTGTGTCCAAGTCATATTGCACTTTGCAGCTTCTAAAACATTGTTTCATTTGACAATTAAAATTCCACTAAGTAAGCGAATAGTTGAATTATTAAATCAAAATCTCTGAGTTGTAAAAGAATTTAGAGCTTATCAATCATAGCCCTATTTGCAGTATGAATTCTTTCTATCACTAACTAGTAGTAACTTTTGCCTTTGTAGAATAACGATGTTTAATTTCATGAATGGCCATGATCAAAGAATTCATCAACATGTGTTCAACCAGTTGGTAATAAATCTCTCTGTATTTTTCTGGATTTACCTCAGAAAATAGATATACATAGTATGTCACTCAGAGCATATTCTACACCTGTTTAGGTTCCCCTCTGGACTTTATCATGTCATAGAAGCTTCCTCACTTTGGATGTTCATTTTAGTATTGAACTTATCCCACCAGAAGTATTGCCAGGCCCTGTGATCCCTTCTTCTGATTGATTTGCCCCTCCTATAATCTCTAATTTAAGATTGGTCATGTCTTCATTTCTCCCCAATCTCTACTTCTAACTCTGTCTTTGGAATGTTTATTTTTCTTTTTTGAATGCCTCCTGTATGCTACCTTACTTTATATTCATAAGGGATGTCATTTGTCATGCCTGTATTGTCTGATAGTTTTTGCTTTTTTTTTTCAACTTAAGTCTGAATTTTGTTCTAAGAAGTTCATAATCTGAGCCACATTTGGGTTCAGATCTTTATTATGTGACTATGTAGAGCTTCTCCACATTTGTCTTCAAAATAGATTATCAATCTAATTTCTTTATTGGCCAGCAGGTGATGTTTATATGTAGAGTTGCCTTTTGAGTTGTTGAAAAAGGATGTTTTCTATGACCAGATAGTTATCTCAATAACCCTCTGTTAATCTCTGCCCTGCTTCATTTTGAACTCCAGGGTCAAACTTGTCTGTTAATTCCAATTATCTTTTGATTTTCTACTTTATTACATCAGTTCCCTATGAAGAATGTGACAACTTTTGGTGTTATTTCTTAAAGATGTTCTAAGTCTTCATTATCAACTTCGATCTCTTTGGTTGTACACCAGAATTACTGTGATATTGAAGTGTTTGCCTTGGATTGGGACAGAAAGCATTATGTCATTTTTCAGATTATATGCTAGTATTGATTTTCTCATATTTTTATTTACTATGAAGGCAACTTCATTTTTTTCTAAGGAATTCTTTCCTAAAATGCTATATATAATGATCACCTGAATTAAATTCACCCAAGATATAAGATTCTAAAGATCACCTAGCAGAAGAAGATGCCAGATACTGAGGTCCTTTCTCAAACTAACTACCAAACATTCCAACTGTACTGCAGAGAGCACAATTCAATTGGACTGACCATATTGTTTGTATGCTTGCCAAAAAAATATTTTATGAAAAACTCACAAAGGCCAAGCACTTACAAAGTGGCCAGAAAAAACAATACAAGGACACTTTCAATATAATGCTTAAGAATTTTGGAATCAATTGTATGACATGGGAGACGCCAGCACAGGACCACACAGCATGGTATATCCTCATCAGAGAAGGTGGTATGCACTATGAACAAAGTAGAATTCACTTAGTCCAGAAGAAATTAAGATGCACAAAGTTAGAAAAACCACCTTAACTGTTCATAGGGACTATTTATGTCTAACCTGTGGCAGAGTATTTCAAGCTCATATCAGCTTGATCAGTCATAGTTAGACACACTGAAGTTTGACTCTAACCTGTTGATGTCATTTTGGTCCTCTTTGAGAACAAAGGACAACAACCACTCAACCACCCAAGATGTCAATGTTTATTCTTACCATCCTTTGTTTGACCAACTTTGGGTTCCCTTGGTTCATAACATTGATCTGTCCAGATTTGGATCTTCCTTTAGTTTCCAGATAATTTCACAGCTAAGCTTCCTTTCTGCTTTGGCCCAGCTGCCACATAAGTATAGCTACTTATAGGTGTTCTCTACTCTTCCTGAGTAGCATATTGAACATCTTCTGATCCAATAGTTTTTATCTTACAATGTCATCTCTTTCATTATTTTACTACTGTCCATAAGGTTTTCTTGGCAGGAGTGCTATGCTGTTTCCTTCTTCAGTTTCACTGAACTATGCAAGTCCCTTCACAAAACTGCAGTGGTTTTGAATTGAACTGATTAGATGAAGTTTTCTCAAGTTTATGAGACTAGGCCCTATATTCAATTGAGCCTTGGCTTTCAAGAAGCCAAATGATCCCTGTTCTTAGAACTGGGAGATTGGGCTTTAAACTTTGGGTCTTGGAGGGACCTTGGGGGGGTCATAATGATCTCTAAAGGGATGAACCTTAAACCCTGGGATGCAAGAAGTTAGTGAAGTTGCAGGAAGTGATGTGACATGTGGGAGGCAGACAACATTGGTGACCATTGGTCAAGGATGATCACATTCTTTTAGTCTATCCAATGAAAAATCTTGGGTCTTTTGTCTTTTAAACCTTGGACAACACAGAAGCTGGACAGGTTCCAGGGGCACATGGGATGGTTCCCATGTGTGTGTCTGAGCCTCTCCCTGTAAGAATTAAATAAATGCTTTCTCTTTGTACCTGAAGATATCTCTGATTAGTTAATTTGGGAAAGGAAGTCCAGCCCTATCCCACACAGTTTATGGTGGCTCGGTCTGGATCTGTGGCTTCTCAGAGAGATGCTTGAGATCCTAATTCAAGGCAGGCACCAGGTTAGGTTTACTCTGACCAATCTTAAGATCAGACTCTCAGCCTCCCTCTCTCAGATACAAACAGAAAGCAAACACAAGTCTTTGAAGATGAAGCTTGGGTAAGAGAGAGCCAGGTAACTTATACATGTGTAATCCATGGAGGCACTGTCTGTTAATGTGTCCTTGAATTGTCCTTAAGTGGCCCTGGGATCATCAAGCCTTGGATGATCTGTATCAAGGAGTGAGGACCAAGAAAGGGGTTCTGTTAGTGGCACAGGATGGGGGCATTCTGCAATTGGCTAGGAAGGCAGGCAACTCTTTCCTACTATGGTCTGCCAAGTCACCCTTTGGGGGGGTCAACTGTGCATTTTGCTGGAGACCAGGTGATGAGATTGGATGCTCTGAGAGGGGCAGTCCAATTCAAATCTTGGAACAAAAAGAAAAAAAGAGTGTCCTTGTTGAATGTGAGAAAGTAGGGGAAGAGATGGTTTCTTCCATGTAATTTTTGTATGTGTTTATGTCTTTGTGCAGAATGTCTATTCATTTTTCCAAATTATCCCCTTCCTCCCTCTACTCCCTCCCCTTGATGACAGGCAATCCCATACATTTTACATGTGTTACAATATAACCTAGATACAATATATGTGTGTAAATACCATTTTCTTGTTGCACATTAAGTATTAGATTCCAAAGGTATAAGTAACCTGGGTAGATAGACAGTAGTGCTAACAATTTACATTCACTTCCCAGTGTTCCTTCTCTGGGTGTAGTTGTTTCTGTCCATCATTGATCAACTGGAAGTGAGTTGGATCTTCTTTATGTTGAAGATATCCGGAAGTGGATATCTTCAACAAAGAAAAGATCTAACTCAGATCCAATTGATCAATGATGGACAGAATCAGCTACACTCAGAGAAGGAACACTTGGAAAATGATTGTAAACTGTTTGCATTTTTTGTTTTTCTTCCCAGGTTATTTTTACCTTCCAAATCTAATTCTTCCTTTGCAACAACAACAACAACAAAAAATTCGGTATTGCACACATATATTGTATCTAGGATATACTATAACATATTTAATATGTATGGGAATGCCTGCCATCTATGTGAGGGGATGGAGGGAAGGAGGGGAAAATTCAGAACAGAAGGGAGTATAAGGGATAATGTTGTAAAAAAATTACCTATGCATATGTACTGTCAAAAAATGTTATAATTAAAAAATTAATTTTAAAAATTTAAAAAAAGAAACAGGTATATATAAATCCATTATTATGGGAGATATTACACATAATTACATAAATTACATAAACACATAGCATCATAACACATGCTAGAAGTGATGTAACATGATATGATCAAATAATCATAAATTGAGAATTTATACATGTCCTAGAAATAGTCCAAACGGAATCCATTCTCTATTAGTTCATGTGCCAATAATCCAATAATTCCTGTAAGTTTTAAAATCCTGCAATAGTCTCATCAACAGTTTTTCATCTCAAGGAATCCAATGATCTCTGCTGGTTTTCAAGTCCTTTAACAGTCTTATCTTGTTAAGGAATCCAATGATTCCTGCCTGTTTTAAAGTTCTTTAACAGTCTCTTTATCAGCCATGCTCTTTCAGTGTCAGATGTTTCTTAGATCTTCTTCTTTGTTTTAAGGTTTTTCTCCTTTTCTGTCCCTCTCCAGGTGCTTGTTGCCATTCATCTGTTTCCTTCTCCATCTGTTTCCTTATGTGTGCTAAAATACAAGCAAACCCTTTCTCCCAGGCAGTTAACCTACCTAATTTCCCCTTCTATTTACCACTTTCTAAATCTCTTCTATCATCTGGCAATTACATTGGAGCTGTTTGCACTGGACCCTGCCCTGTTGGTTTAAAAGGCCTTGTATTCTCCCCAAGTGTAATCCATTTCTGCTATCTGATTGCTTTTTGGCTGACTGATCAGGTAATCTTTTTCTTCCATGTGATTACTTTTCAGCTGATAGATCACATCAGAGTCCTTGACCTTCTAAAGACTCTTTGGGTATAATCTCAGTTGCCATCATGCCCCACCTATCTTTTGATTGAGTTCTTGGAGCTGGGCCCCACCTCTCATTTCTCTGGGTCAGTCTACATTCTGAGGCACAGTGGAAGCCCTTGTGACATTTTGGACATGGGGCTTTAAGTCTTCTTTCATCCTGTCTTCTCACCCTATCTCCATATGTACACTGAGCTCTTAGATGATCAACTTTTACACATTGAAAACATCGATGAGCTTCCCTAGAAGTCCTTTGCCAGGAAGGACCCTGTCTTTCCATGTTCATCATAGTCTGAGCATAATGAGTATTGGTGCCCACTATAGCACAGCATCTTATGATCTCCTCTAAAGAAGCATCTTTGTCTAGTCTCCATATAATTCTTTTGCAAATCTCATTGGCATTTTCCATAGCCAAATGTCTAGTCATTATTTCTGTAACTGCATTTTCTCCAATAGTTCTTTTGACAGCAGTTAGCAGATGTCCCACAAAATCCGCAAAAGTTCATTGGGACCTTGCTCTATTTTTGTGAAAGCCTCCCCTTGATCTTTCTGTCTGGGGAGGGAACCCCAAACTTTTATTGCAGCCTTAGAAATTTTCTCATACACTCTCATGGGATAATAAATCTGTTCTGAATTCTCTCCATACTGACCTTCACCTGCTAGTTGGTCAAAAGTGAATTGTGTGTTAACCCCTTTTTCCTTATTGCCTCTGACTTGAATCCTACATAATTCATGAAACTCTGAAAGCTACAACAAGTTTTGTCCAGGTTCTAAACATGTCCTTGCTATGGATTTCCAATCATTCAGGGTTAGGATTTCATAAGACAAATTATCTATTAACATCTTAACATAAGATGATGTGGCTCCATAAAGAGTGCAACCTTTTTTCAAATCCTTAATTTTATCCAAATTAAAAGGGGTGTAACTTCTCTTTTTTTGACCTGAAGAATCAATATCTTCAATCACAGGATATGCATCTATAAAATCACTTACACCCTGTCCTTCTCTCTTAGCCTTAATCAATGCTTTTTCTAATCTTGTCATAGATTGCTTAACAGGCGATTCTGTTTGTGTTTCTGCCTCTTCCCCTCCTCCTTCTTCTTCCACACCTGAAGGGTTAATTGAGAGAGAAGATGGGAAATGCTCCTGTTGCTCAGAATTGTACTTAACTCCATTGTTATCTGATTCATTCTTCTTACCTAGATTAGTTGACCCCTCCCCCTTTTGCTCCTTCTTTTTCCTTATTTTATAACTTCCTAAATATTTCTTCTATATATTATATATATATATATATATACATATATATATATATATATATTTCTAAATATAGCTTCCTGTAATTTCCTAAATCCAGTTGAATTATATTGTATGTTTTAAGTGTGTCTTTCTTTTTATTAATTTTATAATCATAACTTTTTTTTGACAGTACATATGCATAGGTAATTTTTTACATTATCCCTTACACTTTTCCGAATTTTCCCCTCCTTCCCTCCACCCCCTCCTTTAGATTGCAGGCATTCCCATACATATTAAATATGTTACAGTATATCCTAGATACAATATATGTGTGCAGAACCAAATTTTTTATTTTTATTGTTGTTCTTGTTGTTGGAAAAGAAGAATTGGATTCAGAAGGTAAAAATAGCCTGGGAAGAAAAACAAAAAATGCAAACAGTCATTTCCCAGTGTTTCCTCTCTGAGTGTAGCTGATTCTGTCCATCATTGTATCTGGTGACATTGCCTTCCTATCTATTCTAGAAATGAGACACTATAACTCTTGACTCAAGGAAAAAAAAATTCTGGCTTTCCTTCATGGATAATTCTCCCTCATCTTTATGTACTGCTTTCCCTAACTCCTTTTAAGTTCCTTTAGCGATCCTGACTGCAGCTAATTTCTGGGAAGACAGAGTTCCAGCATTTTGACGCCCCATGTTGGGCGCCATTTGTTACATGCCTTCCTGGCAGTTACAATTACTAGTCTACCCTATGCCCAACAGAGTACCTTTGACCACTGATCTTTGCAGTGTCAACTCTACCCAGCTTGCCTCCTCTGAGACCTTCAAAGGTTTCTGGCCACTATTTCTTGAATCTATAGTTTAATAACCGATAGCGCACTCAAGAACAGCCACGTGTAATCTTAAAAACCTTTATTATACCTACTCACATAATGCTCTGACTTGTCAGCTCCCTAGTGAACACCTGGTCTAAAGATCCACGTGTTTACTACTAGACTTCTTACCTCTCTCGGCTATCCATCAGCTTGGCTTGGCCACCCAGGCTAGGGAGCCAGGTTAAAGAGAGACAGGTTAAAAAGAGTGACTGCTGTCTGCAGTGGGCTTATAAAGGGCCTGTGAGGTCACACACACAGCCAACCAGCGAGAGAGCTGTCACCCAAAGCTATCTCAATATGGACAGGATCCCACCCACAGGGCAGTCCTATATCCACAGAGATTACTTCTGGGTCACTCAAATCTCCTGTTGCGCTGTGCCTGCTCATTTAAAGGTCCCTTACAAGTTCCAACTAAAATGTCATCTTCCACAGTAAAGTTTTCTCAACCACTTCTCCCAACCTCTCTTAATACTACTACCTTCCATTGTCATGATTATTTCTTATTTAGCCAATATAAAACTATTGTCAAAACTTCTGGAAAAACTGGAAAACAGTTATTCCATTTTAAGGATTTTTTTCTAAAGGATTCTTTCCCACAGTGGTATATAAAATGATCATCTGGATTAAATTCACCCATTCCCATCCATTAAATTCAATGACACACAAGATATTAATGTTTATTTTTTCCATCCTCTGTTTAACCACCTTAAGCTCCTTTCAGTTCATAGATTATATATTCCAGAATATTTACTTAAATGGAACTTCTTTTCATTCCCAGATGATTTCCCAGCTGAGCTGCCTTTCTTCTTTGGCCCAGTTGCATCCTCAGTACTGAAGCTACTTGTAGCTATCTTCAGCTTTTTCTCATCTTCTGATCCGACAGGCTCACCTTACAATGTCAATTCTTTCCCTGTTTTTATTATTTTCCATTGGGTTTTCTTAGCAAAGATACTGGAGTGTTATGCTCTTTTGTTATTCACTTTCTCTGAACTATGCAGATCCCTTTACCACAAAAACACAATGCTCTCGGGAGGTCGTAGTGGTGGTAGTGGTGTCCTTACACATAATTAGTGTCTTTATGGACCTTCCTGCGAAGTCCATGTGTTGAGTTGTCTTTTGGGTTGAAAATTTTTTTCTATGACCAGAGAATTATTTTGATAAATCTCTATTAGTTTCTGTTCTGCTTCATTTTGTACACCAAGGGTAAACATGTCTGTTATTCCAATTATCTTTTGATTTTTTACATTAGAATTTTAATCTCCTCTGGTCTCCTTCTCAAAAATGCATTAGGTGTCACTTATTTTTGGAATGTGCTCTCTTTTTACTTTGATTTATTAGAATCTTTAGTTTTCTTCAAGGATCAGCTCAATTGTTAACTGCCTTATGAAACCTTTTCTGATTTTCTCAGCTATTAATACATCCTATGCCCCCAAACCACATTTTCATTTTGAATAATTATATGTGTATACTGATGTATGCACATGGTGTCTATTCTATTAGAACAGAAATTCACTGAGCAGAATTTTTATCACTTCTGTCTTTGTGGAGACACAGTAGACTCCTAATGTTCACTGCTTAATTGTTCAATCAGTGAGACATCAGTGACCTGATAGTCTTGTAATTGAACAGTGGCCCAATATTTCAATTAAATGCTTAGAGACTATGTTGCAGTGTGTCCCATAAAAATTCTGGAAATTTCAATGTATTTAGCATGTTTAAAGCTCATGAAATTGGAGAGAATGTTCTTTAAAAGAAGTAATGGGTCCAAAATCTGTGTGTTTCTGAGGAGTGTGCAGGTCCATATCAAAGAGTCATCCATTAGTTAGGACTTCAGGCTTTAACATTTTTTTTTGTAATTTTTCAATGGGAATATATTATTTATTATAATGTGAGTCAGTGGGAAAATCATAAAGTGATACGTTTCATGTGTAACAGAAGAACATTACCACAATCTTGTCTCCATTAGGAAAATCTTCATGAGTTTCAGTGACTATCACATCATGCAGAGGAAATCCAAAGTCCTTTAGTCCTTGTTTCATTTGAAATGAGCTTTGACTTAGGCCCTTAGGCTCTTCATCACAGGAAGATATTTTTGTACATGAATTAGGTAACTGCAAGCCCTTGGGAAAAGGGATGCCTCAAATGATTTAGATCCTCAAAATCAGCAAATTTAGACTCATAAAAGCCTTTGTACAATTCCTTCTATTAGTCAGAGCTTCAGGAATGGATGTAAAGCTGGATAGTACTGTAGTTAGCTAACAAATCTGTGGGTGTGCATATTTGTGTGCATGCAAGTATATTGGGAAATTCCCTGCTTAGCATTGTAGGGGGCTTGGGTCATAACAGTGTCAGTTCACCTTCTTGTTACAGAGAATGAACCATTTTTCAGTAACATGTTCATGTTCTCCTACTCATTTCAGAGTTCAATAATAAAGCCATGAATGGATTATATTAATAGCATAATAGTAATTATTATTGTTATGGTTTCTTTCTAGAATAGGTTATATGATTAAACTATATATAATAATGTCTCTTTGCAAGCATTGTGGATTCAGTGATTGTTGGACTAGATGACTTAAAATAGCGGAAAGATCCTCTTTTCTGATTGGGAGAAGGAAATTAAATCTGAGATGTCAGTGAGTTTCTGGAGGGCAAGGGCAATGATAAAAAACTGTCTTAGTACACGCCTATAAGCTTTAAGGCTTTGCTTCAGAAATTTGACTCTCTGCAGAGCTTAGACATTTTTCTCAAGTATCAGTCTATCTCTTTGACAAAGAGTGGAGTTTCACAGGTGGGTACACTGAGGTAATTATTTCTCAATTTAAGATAATAAATGAATAGAAAAGTCCTAGAATAAGAATCAGAACATCTGGGATCTGGTTTCGACTTTTTCAGTGACTTGGAAGACCTTTAGCCTCTCTAGATTTAATCTTTTACATAACAAGGCAATGTTTCCTGATCTGCCTCCCTCACAGGACTGTTATAAGGGTCACCTTTGAGAATGTATGAAAATATATTTAATTATTTTAAAATTATATATGTATATATATATATATATATGTATATATATATATTTAAGTTATTGAGCACTTATTTTCTTTCCCTCCTACCTGAAAAATAAATGAAAGGAAACAGAAATACAATTAAATATCTACAGAAAGGGTAAAAATCTATATTGGCAATATCTAAGAAAATGAACTAAATATGAAAAATGACACATTTAGTTCATGAGGGTAGTCCTCAGCACACATGGTTCATTATATTGATCAGAATTCTTAAGTCTTGCAAAATTGTTCATTTTTAAATATTATGATGGTATGAATTATTCTCCTGACTCTTCTAATTTTCTGATAAGTTTTCAGAAGTCTTTCAAAGATTTTCTGAAATTTGTGGGAAAATATTTTGTATAAATCTCTATGTACTTAATTATTATTGTAGTGGTTGTTATAGTTTGATCATTCTTATTCTTATTATTACACAAAGGAAAATATTTAAAAAGAATCAAGGTACTTTATCATACAAAAATATCCAGAAATCTAAATTTTAGAAAGAAAAGTCTAAGAAATTTAATCAGTCAGTGGAGCTAAAAAGATGGTCCTGTCTTGAAAAGAAATGTCTGCAGACATGGTCCATATTTGTATATAAAATGATTGAGAAACTGTAATGTCATCAGATCTCAAGGTGGAGCATCCACAAATACAAGAAACCACTCATATTTTTCCTTTCTAAGTGGATTCGTGGAAGGTCAGACTCTGTGGTATATACTGGAGTGACCATTGTCACAGTAACTGAATAGAGCATTCTTACAGACAAGGAACTTGTCTTATTTGTCCATAGCAATTGGAACAGCAGGGAATTTTCTTTGTGTGTGTGTTAAAGGGAGAGAATTGTGTTATGGTGTATGAAGTAAGCATCCCAAGTAATAGTCACCCTGTTACCCTTACCAATGAGAGCAGCTGATAAGAAGGCTGTACAAAAGTTAACATTTCCATATTGAGGCAAAGCATCTACAAAGACAGTAACCCACTCTGCATGTCCTTGTATAAGGGATGTTTGGAGTGCCTTTCCGGTAATGAATACATTGTATCAGGCAACATTGAAGCACTGGAACCTGGGCAGGAGGAGCTAAGGGAAGCAGCAGTTCCTGGTCTTTCCCTAACTAACTTTAACTGGTCCCCAAAGTGAGTCAGTCTTTGACTCACATGATCAATTTATGGGTAATGAGTAGTCTCACTTCTCTCCTTATTACTGTAGGTCTCCTCCACTGATCATTGCTGTACTGAGGTCTCTCTTAGGGAGTATTTTCGATCTAATCTCGAGTTTTTTGTTTCAAGGTCTCTGTGGACAGTTATTTATTTAGAATCCCATTCTTTGCTTGAAAGTGGAAGAGGAAGGAGGTAAGTGCTCTTCCTGAGGATTTGAAAATATCCTACTACAGGACTGTGGAATTAGAGGTGGAATTAGGTTTTTGTAATCTAAACCCAGAAATATCCACTATATTACCTTCCTTTTGAAAGAAAGAAAGAAACAAATAAAGAAAAGCAGTAATTAAGTAAGGAAATAAGGATGGAAGGAGGGAAAGAAGGAAAGAAAGAAATAATGTGGTAACACTGGGATTGGAGAGAAAAAAATATATCTTTATACTTCTTCTTTTCAACATAGACTACCTAGACTTCAGACACTGGAGATCACTTCTCCTTTTGGAAGGATAATTGGCACATAGCCTTGGTATGAGAGCATGTGAGACAAAGTACCTCCTGATTAAACTTAATTGACTGTCCTCTCCTTTTGAGTTTGTCCCTGTTGGGGGATGTCATTAGAGAGAATGACAGCAGTGGATGTTGGAGGTGGAGATGTCTTCATCTTGTTTTTCAATATTTTACTATCTGGATCCCTCAGTATTTATTCTAGTCACAGAATTAGATAGTCTTCCCTTTACTCTGATCCCCTTCTAGTTGTTACAGTCCCAAGACAAACATTCATTTATTGCTTTACACTTCATATGTGTAATTTTTCCCCTTTCTCATACTCTTAGAATGAACTGTACTTGTACCTATGCTGTGATTCTCAGACCTATAAAGAAAATGGAGTGGGAATAGGATGCTTTATTCTTCTTGCCTCTCCAATCAGGGACTATTACTTAAAATTCCACCTTTGAATCAAGTTCTTTCAAACATTTTCTGAATCATGGATGTCTTGAGAATCCTATGAATTCTTTCTCAGAATAATAGTTTTAAATGAATGAAGGAAAAGCTAACTTTAACCAGATTTAAAAAAAACAGCAAATATGTGATGTTTTTCCCTATTTAAATTCATAGACCCATTGAAAACCCTGTTCTTGGTCATCCCTTAAGTCTACTTCATTTGTAGAAGGCATGCTTGGAACATCATCAGTCCTTGATTCTTTAATGAACATGAACAACTTAGTAAAAATTTGAATGGGGAGGAGAAAAGACTAGGAGATTACTGGACAATAAGACTTGGCATAACTAGCTCCATAAACTTTCTGGGGCCAAACTCACTAAACAGCTTATCCAGATGACTTCTTAGTCCCTTTATAAAATTAATTGCCTGCTTATTTCCAGTTTTCAAATAGTGTCATGGGTAAACTGGAATCGATATCTGATCCTGGAGAAAGGACATGGGTGAATTGTGTAAAATGTTGGCCAGGTCTCAAAGTGGTCCTTAGATGTCATGGATTTTTTTTTTCACCTCATCTACAATCATATAGCCTCTTCTTTCTTTTCTTCTTCTTCTTTTTTTTAACCTCTGCTGATCTGATTTACAAATTCACCCCTCAAGAAAATAGAAACTGCCCTCACCAAACTTTTCAATAATCTCTTTTAATAATTGCCTAATCTAAAAACTATTTTCAATTCTTTATCTCCCTTCAGAATCTGATAAGATAGACTACTCTTTCCTTCTGGATGTTTCTCTCTGATTTCATGATACTATTCTCTCTTTGATCTCCTATTTATCTGATTAATTCCCATTAATATCCTTTTCTAGATTACTATCTATATTTTGATTTTGATTTTTGGATATGCCAAATCTTTCACTGTCCTGAACCCTCTTCTGCTCTGTCCCTTTACATTGTCACTCATGTTAGAGAGAGGAGGAAAGGAGAGAAGCAAAGAATAAGTTGTAAGAATCTCTGAAGAATTAGAGAATCTAAGATTGGAAGGATTTTTTGCTTACCTAATCTATGCCTGAATAGCTAATACCCATGTAGTATCTTGGAAAAATAATTATCTAGAAAAGAAGAATCTTGATTAAGGAACTCTAGTGATGGGGAACTCATTGGAATTATGCTTTGCTTTGTAAGACAGCTCTAATTGTTACATTTTGTCCTTACAGTGAGCTGGAGAAAGGAACGAAGAAATAAGATTTGTATGTTTGTTCATATTCAAGAGGTAGCAAGGGAAATATTTATATCACTTTTACAATGTGCTAAGCACTACACTAAGCGATTGCAAGATTGCTTTTAAGATTTATTTAATCCAAGCAACTATCCAGTGAGGTAAGAACTGTGATAATAGCACTATTTTTTTTTTCAATTGAGACAATGGAGGCTAATGATTGAGTGCCTGACCCAGAGTCAGAAAGCTAGTATGTGTCTGAGTTTGACTCTGGGCCCAGTGCTGCTTCAGTTGCTTCTTTTAGCTGCTAGTAATCCAAAGACTGAATTAATTACCTTTTACTTTTCACTAGGGCCCAACTCACCTACCAGGCATGACCTTGTCAATCAACAGCTCTTCAACACAGGTGACTGAGTTTCTGATGATCTGCTTCCCAGGGATGCAGGACACACAGCACTGGCTGTCAATACCACTGACCCCCCTCCTAGTGCTCGCACTTGGGGCCAATATGGTGCTGTTGCTGGCCATCCAGCGGGAGGCTTCTTTACATGAGCCCATGTATTACCTGTTAGCCATCCTCTCCCTCTTGGATGTCATTCTCTGCCTAACTGTCATCCCTAAGGTAAGGCCCATACTTTGTCAGCTGTTCCATGGAGCACTATCTTATTGACATGCCTGGCATTGCCTTCTTACTGTCATCTCCAAAGCCCTTTATCACTGAAAGTCTCAAGATTTGGAAATATTACAAATCCCCAAAGTCACTCAGTCACCACCTTCCCCAAAGTCATTTAGTTCTTCTCTTCCCTATTGTTACTCATTCATTCTTACCTAATTCACTATTGTAATTCTATCACTGATAATGCTGCCATTATCCCAAGGGTCACTCAGGGTTATATATAATCATTCTCATGGTCATTACCAAACCCAAAGGCATTAGGTCAACATCATTTCTAAGTTTAATCTTTTTACACTGTCCAAATACAAATCTTTATTAAATGATCTTAGATCATTGAGACAGAAAACATTTTTTAATCTTTAGTGCATTATTTCTGTTTTTAAGGAGTCTGAGAGATTGTAAGGATCAGAGAAAATGTCTAATCTTCCATCTAATGGGTCACATGACCCAGAGCTCTGACCTCTGCTTGGTGTTGGATAAAGCCTAGTGCTGGATAAAGAATAGCTTCAAAAACAAAGTTGTTATCCTAAGAAACTGGAAAAATTTAATGTGACATTCAAAGAATCAGAGAGTTGGGGAATTTGAAGAACCTTCGTCTTTACTTAGTCCATTGCATATGAAATATTGAAAATGTTTCAATATTTATTTTAAAATTTAATTTCCAAAATATTGAAAAAAATAATATCATTATTACATCTGACCAAAAAAATCTCTTTTATAACATGTTAGATAAATGGTCATGCTCTCTTTGATTTAACACTTTCAATAATATAGAATTCTGAACCCTTCCTCCTGGCCCCAAAGCAAACCATTACCTTTTGGGATAGCTCTAATTGCCAGTATATTTCCTCTTATAACAAGTCAAAATTTGCCAGTTCAGCTTTTGCTATTACTACTATTTCTGTGCCAAAGGAAAAATCTCTTCCCCCAGGAATAGCCATTCCAATATTTAAAGACATTTATTATGTCTTAAACCTCCATCCTCCCTCTTCTATATTACTCCCCAATCCAATTTTTTTCTTTGTTAAAACAGAAATTATAGAGCGGTAATATCAATAAGTCAAAGAAGGTTATTATTGCACTATTAAGAGTAATATTAGTAAGATACAGCATTACCTAGGAAAGATCACAATTTGGAATTGGTACCCCTAAGATCAAATTTTTCTAGTATTTTCACTGCAATATATAATCTCAAAGAGCTTCCTGGAGCACATAGAGATTGGGACTTGCCTAGAATCATAAAGCCAGTGTATGTCAGAGTTGGGATTTGGATTGTTAGACTTTGAGGTCAGCTCTCCATCCACTATGTCATGTTGTCTCATACTACCTTGATGCTTTTCTAATATCCTTGTGTCCTTGAGCAAGTTCTCTAACCTATCAGTTTTACTTCAATTATAAAATTCTGGCATTGGAGTTGGACTAGATAATTTTGAATACTTCTTGTAGCCTCTACTACAATGATGGCATGGATGTAGTTCAAACCAAGCTCAGAAAGACTAGGAAAGCACAGGGTAACAGAAATATTCACACTGAGAAAGCTTCCCAACACAGAAAAGTTAGGAAGGGATTTTTGAATGAGGTGATTTACATAAATAGGAATAGAACAGAGGGGAGGGAATAGTAGAGAGATAGAAGGATGGGAATTAGCAAGTCAGATGAAAGAGAGAGAGAGAAGACTGGACTGAGTGGGGTTAAGTTGACCTAAGAAGGAAAATGTGAGGTAAAAATATAAAATGTATTTAAGTGCAATATTGGATTAATCTAATGGACAAAATGAAGCTACTATTACTATGGCTTCCTGAATGGTTGTTGATTTTAAAAAACAGTACTTAAGGATTATGCCTCTTATAGGTTCTGTTCATCTTCTGGTTCAATATGAAGCCCATCAGCTTCACAGGCTGCTTCCTACAAATGTTTGTCATGAATACCTTCTTGCCCATGGAATCATCCACCTTTCTCATCATGGCTTATGATCGCTACATTGCTATCTGTCATCCCCTACACTATCCATCCATCATCACTGAGCAGTTTGTAGTCAAGGCTGCTATATTCATCATCCTCCGCAACCTACTGGCCACATTACCCACCCCGATCTTGGCTGCTCGGCTGGACTACTGTGCAGGAAATGTAATAGAAAACTGTATCTGTGCCAACATCTCTGTTGCTCGACTCTCCTGTGGGGATATTCATCTTAACAAACTTTACCAGTTTGTGAGTGTTTGGTGCCTACTAGGTTCTGACTTGGTCCTCATTTTGCTTTCTTACTGCTTTATCTTGAGGGCTGTGTTGAGGCTACAGTCTGGAGGAGCAGCCACAAAGGCTCTGAGTACCTGTGGTTCCCATCTAATTCTCATTCTCTTCTTCTATACACTTTTGCTGGTCTTCATCTTTACCAATAAAGCTGGCAAGAAGGTGCCTGTTGAAGTGCCCATCCTTCTCAATGTCCTGCACCACCTCATTCCACCAGCCCTCAACCCCATTGTCTATGGAGTTCGCACTCAGGAAATCAAGCATGGCATCTTGAAATTGCTGAAGTATCAAAAGTGAAGTTCCAGTGAAAATTTATGCTCCTTAGACATCAGGGAAATCTTTTAATAGTTCAGAGAGTCAAATCTATAGACTTTACTCCCCTATTTCTCATTTAACTGGCTTTTCTATCCCATTTTCACACAGACTTTTATCATTATTGTCAAACTGATTCTTCACCTGTCCTGTCCCCTCTCCATTCTCAGTTACTTACTCAGAAAGAATTGAACAATGATTATAAGCACTGCCATGTGCTAGAACTGCAGTTCACACATTTTGCTTTATTGACTATTGTTTTTCTGGACATTTTGTGAACAAGAGATTTTATACAGTTTTGGCATGTGTAACATATTCATCAATATTGGGGCAACTGGAAGGCAGAAGAAAATCACTAAATGGATTGAAAGACAAATTCAAACCCACTGTGGAGAGAGGATACTATGAGGGTTAGTAATTTCAGCTTCCCCCTCCATTGAAATCCTTTGCTTTTCCTCTAGTGACTAGTAGATATTCCTATTCTATTTTGAGTTAAATAAAATGTAATAAATTTTAGAAAGATCGAAAGACATTGAGAAAACCATTTGATGTTTATATGGACTAGGAATGTGTGCCAGAGTAGAGAGCACTTGTTTTGGAATTAAATCATCTATTTTCAAATACTGCCTTGTTACTTTGTCACTTGCATGAACTGTTTTTAGTAGACATATTTCTGAATGTGTCTTCATATATTAAAAATATTTTCATGAGTTTTATTTTCCTATTAATATGCATTATAATTCCCATAACTTGGTCTCATAAGAGAAAAATATAACTCCACCTAATGAACAATTATTTCATTTAGACCTGCATACTATCATAAGCGTATACAGTCCTTAGCATAGTACCAGGCACACATTAAAATATTTTAATGATAGATTGACTGCCATATATTTTGAACACAATCTATAGTCCCTACATACTTATAGGAAGGTTTTTATCAATTCAATTAGAATTTATTTTTTAATAACACTAGCTGTGAAAATATTTTCAAGATTGGTATGGGGCATATTTCCTTAAATGTAATACTCAATTATTATGCACATTCATTAATCATTATTGGTAATTTAGGGCTACTGCCACTCCCCATTGAATGCCCATCTCATATTACAATTAATCAGATAGGATTTGAGAAAAATGACTGATATAAAACAAACTGATAAAAATTAAGCACTAAACTTTGTAGTACTGCATTGGAATTAAATAAGAATTCAGGAAAGAAAAAGCAGTCATGAATGGTTGCAACTGAAAAAGTCACACGAAAGAGGTGACAATTTAGCTCATATTAAAAAGTAAGTATAATTTGAATAGCTAAAGGGAAAAGTAGAGACAATTCTTAATGAGTGCTATCAGCTTTAACACAGATTTGACTCTGGGGAAAATAAAGGAGTCATTGAAATGATTAACTAGGGAAGAGGGAACATGGTATTTATGAGTAGAAGAAAACTAAGAAGAAAATCATAAATGCTGCAACCTATTTGACCATTTAGGCTGAATTTAGGGTCTAAGCTGTAGGATAAATTGTGTGAGAGACTGAATGATTCATATATTGGTAAAATTCATTTAGTCTGATAGATATGGATAGAATGGATAGGACAGGAAAAACCTGACAAATTGTGAAAAAGGGAAGAGGTATTCTCTTCCAAATCTTATAAAATAAAAAGCTACATATAATAAAAAGAGAATTCAACTAGCCAATAATTAAAGTAGGGTCACAGAATCATAGATTAGATTTTGATGGGAATTATGATCTATCAATATCCAGCTATATAAGGGACTAATCAATCTTCACTTGACTATCTCCAATCAGGAAGAATTATTATTATTGTTTACACTGTCCACTCCAATTCTCGCTGCCCGACTGGATTACTGTGCAGGGAATATAATAGAAAACTATATCTGTGCCAACTTCTCTGTGGCTTGACTCTCCTGTGGGGGTATCCATCTTAATAAGCGCTACCAGTTTGTGAATGTCTGGTGCGTGGTGGGCTTTGACTTGATGCTGATTTTCTTTTCTTATTACTTTATCCTGAAGGCTGTACTGAAGTTGCATTCTGTGGCAGCAGTCACTATGACCCTGAATACTTATGGCTCCCACTTCATCCTTGTCCTTTTCTTCTCCACATTGCTTGTGGTTTTTGTCATTACTAATGTGGCCAGAAAGCAAATCCCCTTAGATGTACCCATCCTGCTCAATGTTTTGCACCATATAATACCACCAGCCATCAATCCCACTGTCTAGGGGGTTTCAGACTCAGAAAATCAAGCATGGTATTTTGAAATTGCTCAAAGTTAAGAAATGAAGATCCAAGCTTGATGGTTCATTTTCCTCAAGATTTAATTATACTGTTCTGAGCCATGGGCTAACTTTGGGGCCTTTGAAATGTCATTTTTTATCTGTAAAATTCACTTCTACTCATACATTCTTTTTTTTTATTCTCAAACTATTGATCCTCAGTTACTCACTCAACTACTATATAGTTATGTGCCAATATTTCATATTAAACTTCACAATTCTAATCACATGTAAAGACAGCTTTTACCATTTTTCTGAGATTTTGAGTTCCAAAATTTTTCTCCTTCTCTTCTTAACACCCACCCTCCTCAAGTTAGCAAGCAATCTGACACAAGTTATACATATTCAATAATTTAAAACATATGTCCATATTAGCCATGTTGTGAAAGAAAAAACAACAAAAGAGAAAAACTACTAGAAAGAAAAAGTAAACAAAAAAGGTGAAAATAGTATGCTTTGACCCATATTCATTCGCTACAGTTCTCTCTCTGGGTGCTGATGGCATTCTCCTCTCAATTTTTTTGGAATTTTCTTGGATCACTGTACAATGATTCCTTTAAATATATCCATTGTTCCACAGACATTCCAAGGACATGCGGCCTGTGTAATCAAGATTATATAGCTATTCATTGCGAATGGGAAAACAACCAGTAAAGAGGTTGAAAGAAAGTTGTACATTGCATGAAATATAAGGCCAAACTTATTGAAGAAAGAAGATTATTTAAAAAAGAAAGATAAATTAGGTCTAGTCAGAAATGTATCATTAAGAAATAGTCACCTGACAGGAGTTTTAAATGCAGATTCAAATTTAATTCTATTCAATAAACATTAATATTAGTTATATACAGAGAACTATTAATGTTGGTCTACTTATTATTTCTCACACATAATGCCTTTGAATTGATTTTCCCTCATTCTTAGATTCCTATTAGAATATCTGGTCTTATTTAAGATATGTCTTAATAGTTACTTTCCTTATGAAGCCTTTCCTGATGGCACCAGCTATTCACAAAATTTCATTTTATTTTGAATATATTATTTGTATATTGGTGTATGTTATCCTTCTTCCTATTAGAGTGTAAGTAGAAGGAGAGTAGGTGCTATTTTCATTTTTGTCTTTGTAGTCCTAATACATAGTACAATATCTGAGAAAAAATAGGCATATGATATTGATTGATTGATCTGTCAGTGAGACATCAGTGGTGTGGCACTCTTAACTGACCAATGGTCTGACATCACAATTAAACAATTAGAAAGTTTTTTGAAGTGTTTCCTACATTTATCTTGGAAATTCCAGTGTGCTTAGTATGTCCAGGCTCAAAAATTTAGGAAAAAACATTCATCAAAATGAGCAAAAAACACTGTTGTGCTTTTAAAAATATTTTTTCTATTTTGAGGTTATAACAGAAGTCAACAGGAAAATAAAATTCCACACAGAAATACTTGTTTTATGTATAACAGTGAAGTAACCAATGAAAGTCTAATAGTCATAATGACACAGGGATGGTTGTTGAGCCTGCTTCTGGAACTTTTAATATGTATACAAAATCATATATGCTGTCTTTCTCATACCTAACACAATGACTGAAACATAATAGGTCCTTTGATGCTTATCAAACTGTGTTGATATATTCAATAATCGTTATCTTTTCCCCAGGGAAATAGTGAATACTCGCATTTCTTTCAGTTTTTCTATGACTTTATTATTTTTTTTTGAAAAGGCAAAAATCTTTGCTTGTTACCAGAAATTAAAACTCTGTGTACAAAATATTTTAATTATAATTTCTTCTAATTTGTTCCTTTAGTACTTGAAAGAACTGAAGGCTCTCATTACTCTAATGGAGTTTTTTTTGTTGTAGGTAACAGATTCTTTAGAATATAGAGCAGGGTTTTTTTCCAACTAGTTAATGTCTTCAGACTTTGTCTGTTCTTTCCATTCCTAGGTCAAAGGTCTCTTTTGCCATAGATTTCACTCTAATTTATGACGTATATTACATAAATCTTCTAATTTAGCTAGCCATAATAGTTGCTTGTTTAATACTTAGCAAATATCATTAAGATTTCCTACTTTTGAACTCTACATGTTGCCTATGCTCTCCATTTAGAAGAATGGATGGACAGGGAAAAGTGACAGAGAAAAAATAAATCCTATGGTTAAGGACATATTTAAATATAATTTTGATCTTTCATATGAAGATCAGCTAATGGAAAACTACAGAAAGTCTTTGTAGAATTCCCTTTAAGAAAACCTCTATTGACTAAGGTTTTGTTATGAATTCTAGCTTTAGAAGTAGGACTGTTGTTGGTAATATGTCTGACAGGTTAGCCATATATGAGTCCCATATGATGGGAGGATTATGAAGTACTAGTCAAATGATGTTCTCATAGGAAAAGGAAGTAATATTCTATTCAGATTCAGATAATACAACAATATTATAATGTTTGCCCACTCAGAAGCATGAAGGGTTTACTCTCTTGAGTCTTTGGTTTAGACCTAATTAAACTTCAATTGATTGTTTTGAATACTATCAGAGCAGCACTTCTTTTCTTCAGTATTGTCTCTGTGCCTCCATGTTACACAAACTTAGGCTAGCCTCTCATACCTCAGCCACATTAATGAAGCTGTGTCATTTAACCAGTGGTTAATGTTCAAATTAGATGCCCACTGTTTAGACAATTTCCCCCAAATCTATTTCTTGAATTGTAAACCTGTAGTCAAATAAAGGAATGCTCAAGGGTAGGTCTGAGACTGAATAGAATATCTCTCACCTTCACTAAAACTTTATTGGACATATACTGAGCATAAGACAGAACCTTAAGAAGAAAAAAAATAACTAGAATGGAAATTTACCAGGTTTGAGATGAATAAAAGGGGCTGAAAATTCTTTAGAAATTATAATCAGAATATTCTAGGGTCAAGGAGGTGTAAAGAAAGGAGATAATTGAGAAAGGACTCTGATTATTAGAACCTCCAAAAGCTCCCAAATCACTTAAGTGGCATAAATGGTCAAAAGAATATTACTCTGCCCCTCAAATATATTCTCATGTGTGGCTCATATGTGACTTTACTTAATCACAAATACTTTCTCTTTATATTAATCTATTTCATATATGAAATATCTCAGCAAATATGGTAATCTGGGAACCTACTTAATCTTTAAGCTTAAAAATCCCTGCATTTTTGACCTGTGATCTTAATTTTTTTATATAATATCTTTTTATTTTCCAAATCCATGCAAAATAGTTTTCAATATTAACTCTTGTGCTCAAAAGTTTTCTCCTTCCCTTCCCTCACCCTTCTCCCCTAGACAGCAAATGATCTAATAAATATTAAACATATGCAATTCCTCTCTATATATTTCCACATTTATCATGCTGCTCAAGAAAAAAAAAAACATGTGATCTTAATTTCTACATCTAAGTAGACATATTCACCTAGGACCTTTCAGGAAATCTGCACAATTGCCTCCTTTGGTTTCAAAACTATAGATCTGTGTCCTATACCTTATGCCCACTGCTCTCAGAGTTAGAAGTAGGTCTAATTTGCCCCAATTCATAGATATCTGATGAAATGACTTTTATAAAAGGTGATGACTTTTTTTTTATTCTGCAATCAACTTTTAAAAAATATTTTTAAAAGAATACCTACTCTTTAAAAAATAAAAAATGAAAAACATTTGCATATAAAGTTATGGCATCTAAAAATCTATGAGGAATTAAAACATACACACACATATAGTAAAACATAATTTCCACCCTTACATACATTTCATATATGTATGTATAAGTAATATGTAATGAGGGTAATCATACCCTAAATCAAGAGGAACATAAGAGAGTGTGCAGAGTTCCCTCAAATTTGACAGATGAACAGAGAGACAGAGAAAGAGAGAGAGACAAAAAAAAAAAGAGAGACACACAGACAAAGAGAAAGACAGAGAGAAGTGAAAAAACAAAGAGAAGAGGAGAGAGGACAGAAGAGAAGAAAAAAGAAAAGAGAAAATTAATTTAAAATCTACTGAATGAGCAGCATTTATTGATTAAGTCACTAATTACTTTTGTCACATCCACTCTCTATCCCTTATCACAGTGACTAAGGCACTAACCACAAATCGATTAATTCATTAACAAATACATGGAAATCCTGAAAATGGGTAGTGCATCATCCCAAAGGCCAAGTTATGAGCTGGAATACTTGCTTTTTTCAAAGTGGTCCAGGCCACATACTCTTCATACTTTATTGAATGGTCCCCACAGGCCTCAGTCTAGTATATCAGGATGGACATTTCCTGATTGCCCTATTACATATATGCATATATATAATGTAGTGTATATATGTGTATCTATATACACATGTGTATATAGATACATATATAAACATATGTGCTTGCAAAAGTTTTTGGACTACTATCACCAAAAATATACATCACTAAATCACATTCATACATATACATATGCATATACACACATGATATATATAAGGAAAATACACATACACATAATAAATATATGTATGAAGACACAAATGAGCAATAGTTAGATATCACATCAACGTTAAGGCATCACATTGATAAAAAATTTAAAATTTAAAAAGCACAACTGGTAATAATCTCAAAAATTATCAGAGAAATGAAAGTGAATATAATTTTCTGGCACCACTAATATTTATTAGAATATTAATAAAATTCAATGTAGTTGGGGTATGTGGGAAAAAGGTCTATTAATGTATGCTGGTGGGACTGTATTAGTCAAAAATTTTTGATGAAAATATGGTAGTGCAACATAACAATAACAAAAGTCTATATATTTTGATTTTGTGAATCCCTAATAGTGATTTAATCCAAAAAATTATAAAGGAGAAAAGGGAAAATCTGCATAAAATTATTTGTGTTAAGAGAAAAATATTTCAAATACTTTGTAAAAATACTTCTGTAAAATATTAATCATACAAATATATTGGAAAGAGATTTTTTAGTAACAGAAAAATTAGAAACAACCTAAATGTCCAAAAATTGAAAAAAATCTAAAAAAATTATAATTTTAAGTAATGCATTATTGTGCTACCTCTGAAACAATAAATATGAAACATGCAAGCAAAAATAAAAGACCTACATGACATGATATATTGTGAAATAAACAAAATTAGAACAGATACAGTTATGAAGGTGAAGAAGTAAAAAGAGAAAGAAAAGGAGGGAAGTAGGAGGCAGGACGCTCAAAGTGTACAGAACATCCATTACCACTTCATAGACCGTAACTTCAGAATGCCCTGCTTGATCTCCTGGGTCCGGACTCCATAAACAATGGGGTTGAGAGCTGCAGGGATGACATGGTGCAGGACATTGAGCAGGATAGGCACATCAGGAGAGACTCTCTTTTTGGCCACATGAGTGAAAACGAAGACCAGCAGGATGGTGCTGAAGAAAAGGATGAGGATGAAGTGGGAGCCACATGTACTCAGGGCCTTGGCTGCGGCCCCTTTAGCCTTAAGCCTCAGCACAGCTCGAAGAATGAAGGAGTAGGAGAGGAAGATGAGGATGAGGTCAGAGCCTAACAATGTCCATCCCCCAGCAAACTGGTAGAGACGATTGATTGTAACATCATTACAAGAGAGTTTGGATACAGATAAGTTGGCACAGATACAATTCTCAATGACGTTGTGTTGACAGTAGTGTAGCCGAGCTGAGAGAATAGGAATGGGCACAGTGGCAAGAGCATTCCGGGCCACTATGAAGATGGCAGCCTTGGCAACAAATTGATCAGTAATGATGGATGGGTAGCGCAGTGGGTGGCAGATGGCGACATATCTATCATATGCCATTACCAAGAAGGTACAAGACTCCATGGCCAGGAAGCAGTTCATGATATACATCTGGAGGAAGCACGCAGAAAAGCTAATGGGTCTGAGGTCAAACCAGAAGATGAGCAGGACCTTGGGGATGACAGTGAGACAGAGCACAATGTCCAGGAGGGAGAGAAGGCTGAGCAGATAGTACATGGGCTCATGCAAAGAGGCTTCCAGTCGAATCGTGATTAGGAGGGTGGCATTGGCTCCCATGGCTAGGAGGAAGAGCAGGCTCAGGGGCAGGGAGAGCCAGCACTGCCAGCTTGGAGACCTGATAAAGCAGTTCAGGAAGAACTCAGAGACCTCAGTTGTTGAGCTATTGCTGGGCAATATCATGATGTGGGCTCTGAGGGTCCAAATTTCCCTCAAATCTTAGCATCTGAGCCTGGAAATAGGAACATTACATTTTAGTGAAATAGACAACTCACTTAAAACTTCTCTTTTATTCTTTTTAGTGTTCTTGTCAATTTTTTTTCCAGTCTACTCTAGTATCAAAAGAAGATTCACCACTTCATCATTCAAGTTATCCTCTCCATCTCTACCCTTGGAGTATTCGACTTCAAAACTCAGCCATAACCTTGCTTGTTTAAAGAATCTACTTCTTACATAATCTTTTTTATTATCTTACCTTGTATAAGTTTCTTAGTTTTAACTACAGTTATATTTTCTATCCTAAAAAACCAGCAAAAACCATTTTTAGGGAAAAAAAGATTTTCAGAAGAGGACTTCAGTTCCTTCCTGAAATTATGACTTACCCAGTGTTCTGCCTTACCCTTGCCTTTGTTTCCCTGATAGCTGGAGTCTTATAAAAGTCTCTGGAATTAATTACTAGTGACTGGATGATTTGAGACAAGCATCCCATTCAGCTGGCTAGGGATTGGACATCTTTTGGACATGAGACCTATTAAATCATTAGCCCACATTCTCCACTATTAAAATATTAAAAACCTAATCTCTGTCTTGCCTCAATTTCTCTGGCATTACAGTTTTTGTTTTTTTGTTTTTTGTTTTTTTGTTTTTTGTAAAAATGTTGCAGTGGTTTGCCATTTTCTTCTCCAGCACATTTTACATATAAAGAAACTAAAGCAAATAGGGTTGGACAAAAGAAACTAAAAGTAGACTAAAGACTTCTTAGGGAACCAGGATAAAGAAAGATGGAGGTTCTGAGTCATCCCCGTAATTTCTGGTAATGCTCTAAGGAGAAAACACGCTGCTGTGTTTTCTGTTAGGGGCCAGAACTTGAAGCAAGGTGCTAAGTCAGTGGAATTGATAGAGACAATGGTTATTTAGCATTGTGCTTAACAGTTCTCTAATTCAGTACATGTACTTAGTACTTACTATAGTTCTACAAGATTCACACCTTTGATAAGAGACCATATAAGCCAGAACAAATTCAGCCAGAAAGAGAATGAGGGAAAAACAAAGACGTGGTGACAGGCTCTCCTCCTTCACTTCTCTACTGAAACCAAGATCCAGAAGGCCTCCAGAAAAAGTATCTGAGCCCCAAGTGAAGGAGACAAGACTTTGAAAGAGACAATAAAGGATTTGGACCTTAATCCCTGGCTGCACTTGTGGTGATTACTGAACTGAAAGGAAGGCTGCTCCCAAAGACCCCAAGAAACCTCAACAGAGAATATTACATTTTGGAGAATATTGCAGTTTTCTGCCTATTTTATTCCTTCTCTTTCCCTTCCCAGTACTGTAATGAGAATCAGAAGATCAAAATTTGAATCTAACCCTGCCATTTACTAACTAAGTAACTTTGATCTAATTACTTAAATCTTTCTAACATTCAACTTCTTCATCAATAAAATAAGAATTATAATACTGCATAGCATAGCATTTTGGTTTTGGTTTTTTTCTTTTCTTTTTTCTTTTTTTTGTGAGCAAAGCACCTTGTAAACTAAAATTCTATCACAATATATTTCCATTATTATTTTTTATTTTTTTCCATTTCTATTGCTCTTTAATTTGGTCAGAGAGTCAGAACTGAGAGAGATACAACTAAGTCCCTTAAACTATATTTTTTGGTTCTAGAACAAACTTGCTTTCCTCAGGATTCTTCCAGCCTCATTCATAAGATTGCTAGAACTTAGGAGACTGAATTAGAAAACTAGTCTTAAACCTGGATGACATCTCTACTCTGCATTATATATCAAACAGAATCACAGAGTTGAGAGATCCTAATGCTAATCCACTTTCTCCTTCCCCAATTAGAGAAATCCTCTCTACAATCCCAGACAAACATTTGACTTCTATTTCATACTTCTGGGCAGTTAGGTATCACAGTGGATAGAGTGCTGGCTCTGGAGTAAGAAAGTCCTGAGTTTAAATCTGGTCTCAGACATTAGTGTGTCCCTAGACAAATAACTAAACTCTGCCTGTGAGCTGAATCAGGAAATGGCAAATCATTGCTCATGAAGAACTATACACAACTAAAAAAATATTCAACAGCAACAATTAAATAATTTTAGTGAGAAGAAATCTCACTCCCTCATGAGGTAACCCATTACATTATTAGACAACAATAGTAGCAATTGCTTTCTCTTTTTGAGCCAGACTTTGGCTACACAAAATTTCTACTGTTTGGTCTTTTTCTGTACATTAGAACTATGTAGAACAGATACAATCCTTTTTCCCCATCATGGTCCTTCAAATATTTTGAAGTTGTTGTTTCTCTTCATAAGTCTTTTTACTGGACTGCAGCTTCCCAGTTCCTAAAACTGAACATACAACTTCAAAGTAAGTATTCTGTCTACAGCTGGCCTGGTAGGATCCTATTTCACATTGATATGTGGGCATTATACATGCAGACATTTTTGTAAGAGAGAAGAGGCTGATATAGTCAAAAGAGTCTTACTAGTGAAGTCAAAAGTCCTGAGTTAAAAATCCACTTATAATACTTACTAGCCATGTAGTCTTGGGCATGTTTCCTCCTCTGTAATTTGATTTAATTTTAGAAATCATTGTGATGAAAATGCTGTAAACCCTTGATAAAGTGGCACAATTGTGAAGCCTATTATTATTACTATAGTCATTCTATGACTCATTAAATGATTAAAAGAGAAGACAGATCCAAAAGGTAAATGAATAAGCCCAAGCTTAACTTTCCCACCTCCAAATTAAGCTTCAAACCTGGACTTTTTCCTTCTTGAGATCTTAGTAGGGAGTCTCCTAGCTGAGAATCTTTTTGGCCTCCCTGTTACTTACAGTTACAAAACAGCTGCAATGATGTTCTCTGATCTTTGGTTTATGGGTTAGCTCTTTTATTTGATTATTTCTTCCCTCAGGATCCAGAAGTAAAAGTAATTTATCCATCTGAGGAATAGAGTCCCATGGACATATTCTCATCCTGATATTTAGAGTAGGGATGGAGACTCAGAGAATCCTTCAAGTCCCAGGAGCAGAAATTTAAATAACAAAGACTCCCAAGGCATATTCCTAGGAGGAAAATGTGATACTTAAAGAAATTTGGCTTTTAGGACTGTCAACCTGATTATTAGGGACCAAGTGTGTACATCCTCAGTATACCAATCAATCAATCAATCAGGAAGTAATTACTAAAAGCTTGTCATACACATATCTACATATACCTCAACATGCACAAGAAAAGCCTATACTTTTTGGGTTAATGCCTAGTTGTATTGGCTTTCATATCTATCCTGTATGTTTACTGAAAAGTGAGTCCTTCCTGTACATACTTAGTGGATGCTCTGTTTTCTACATGCTGTACAATACATATGCAATGGAGAAAGGTGTGTCTTGTTAGATCTGGGGTCTTTCAAGCTCTTCAGAGCCCTTCTATTCTTGCATCCTTTCAATGTTACCTAGGTTTCTTCCACACATACGCTATGAGAATAAGTCCTTTCTGAAACATATTCAAAATAGCTTCTCCAATGCATCTGCAGTGGGGATCTTATTTGATCAGTGTCAGTGTTATTAAAGCCTTCTGTATTTCATAAGTCTAACAACATGTTCAGTGAGAGCAGCCTTTTTAGTATTTATCCTTTGTTTTGTTAGTATTAAGATTCATGTATATTTTGATTTTATATATATATATATATATGTATATATATATATATATATATATATGTATATATAGTGTGTAGATCTTCAGTTTCTTTGCTAAAGGGTACTAGTGGTGGGGATGTTCCTACTATTGATGCATAATAGTAAGTCCTTTACAGTTTATAATCTTTGAGTATTGTCTGAGGCATTGAAAATTTAATCAACTTGTTTCTAAATAATCCTGGCTTTGAGGCTTGCTCTTTATCCACCATGACACACTGATTCTGCAGCAAGGCCCTTAATATCCTTTAACCCAGCAAAGGTTCAGCCAGGTCTTATCCTTTCAGCTAGTCTTACTGTTCTCATTTTGGCCCATGTCCATACTCTCCTACCTACACAATTCAACTTCCCTGGGGAATTATTTGTACCATCTCCAACCCTATTTTTCATTCTTATTGCCCACCTCTACTTCAATTCAGAAAATATGTATTAAGTGTCTACTGTATATTCAGCCACTAGGGAGATACAGAGTACCACAGGATGTACATATATAAGGCAGCTTTTATTCTCATGTTATTTATAATCAAATAGTTATTGTATATACTTGCCCAAATAGTTATACTTTAATGAATCTTCGATCTCATCAATGTGAGTACTTTCTCCTGTGCTTTAGAAGATAAGACCTCTCATAAATCCTTAATAGTGGTTCATCCAAAATCCTGTGGACCTTCATTTACATGTCTTGAGATTAAGTGTCAACTAAATGCAATTTGTGGTTTGGTTTATCTATAATCCTTCAGATTCAATTGACTAAGTTTCTTTTTCAATCATATATCTCTGCAATGATTTTTTAATAGATGACTTAATCTTCATTATTTAATGGAAAGAATAGTAGACATGATGTCAAAGGATTTCTTGCTCTTCTACTTCAATGACTTTGGATAAGTCAATTATTTTCACTCTGGTTCTTAGTCTTCTTATGTAGAAAAAAATGAATGGGATGGAATAGATACCTTTTAAACTTACTAAATCTTTTATCCCATGATGATGGTGATGATGATTTTTTTTTCCTTTTCTGAGGCTGGGGTTAAGTGACTTGCCCACGGTCACACAGCTAGGAAGTGTTAAGTGTCTGAGATCAGATTTGAACTCTGATCCTCCTGAATTCAAGGCTGGTGCTCTATCCACTGAGCCACCTAGCTGCCCCTTTTTAAGGTTTTTTTATCCTATTATTATTATTATTATTATTAATGTGAATAACACTGAAGGCCTGGAAGATTCTGAATTCCATTCAAGTTCTTGATCAATACATGACATACTTGTTTGATCAATACTTGTCATACATGACAAGTGAATAAAGGTAGGGAAATTTTATGAATTTTAAATTAAATCAGAACAATCAATAACTTCAATAGAATGGTTGAAAAAGGTAACGTGGAGTCAGAGTAGCAACCTTGACTATCTGGCTTATTCTGCTATTTCTCTTATCTTTTTTTAAAGGCCTCATTTTTCTGTTTAGTGACTGTAATTTCATTTGATTATCTTGGTAGAAGCAGGGATTAATTGGGGGAAATTTAGTGTGTCTTTTTGGAATAATAACCTACAGAAATTTGATCGACAAAGTGTATTATCAAGAGTACAAGGATCACAAAAAATAAAAATAATTGGTTTCATGAAAAAGTGTGATTTATTCTCTCTTCTACAAAATCTTTATCATGGAGACTTCCTTTTGATGATTTTAAATATTTTTCCATTGAATTTTTCAATTTTGTTGCATCATAAATTCTTTTATATTCCTATTCTGATTAGCATGTAAAATCAATCATCTTGATAACTGTATTTTTGAAATTCACATTGCATATTTTTATTACACTGTTTTAGGACTAGTAGTTTTCATTTTTCCAAATACATGTACAGATTTTCATCATTCATTTCTGTAAGAATTTGTGTTCCAAATTTTTGTCCCTCCTTCCCCATTCCTCTTTCCTCTTGACAGTAAACAATCTAATGTAAATTAAATATGTAAAATTCTTCTAAACATCTTTCTATATTTGTCATGTGCAAGAAAAATCAAAAGGGGAAAAACCAATGAAAAATAAAAAGCAAACAAAGAAAATAAAAGGTGAAAATACTATGCTTTGATTCAAATTAGACTCCATAGTTCTCTCTATGGATTCAGATAACATTTTCCATCCCAAATCTATTGGAATTGTCTTAGATCACACTGTTTCTGAGGAAAGCTAAGTTGATAATAGCTAATCATCAAATAATCTTATTGTGTACAATGTTCTCTTGATTCTGCTCACTTTATTCAGCATTAATTCATATAAGTCTTTCCAAGCTTTTTTGAATTTAGCTTGCTTACAATTTCTTATTATTTTAGATTCACATACTATGACATTCAACCATTCCCCAGTCTATGGGCATCCACTCAATTTCCAATTACTTGCCACTACAAAACAGCTGCTACAAACATTTTTTGTATATGTGAGTCCTTTTTCCTCTAGAATCACTAGTTTTCTGATTCAATTTCCTTGAACCTGACACTGCTCCCTTCCCTTATGCAACCTTGTTGGATTCAGCTTTTCGGTCTGGGGTCACAAAGATTTCCAATTATATATATTTGATGCTATTCAGATGTAGTGGGTACCTGAGACTATTAAAGATGGGTACCTCATATCTTGATGACTGAAACTAGATGCATTTCCAGATGGAGATAAGGGAGTCACATCCAGAGAAGTCACATCCAACTAGCTTCTTGTCACATATACTTGCTATTAGTGTGAAGTAAGCCTTGTCTTTTTTTTTTTAATGTTCAGTGGCTTATGTATCTGGCTTTTTGTCCCATCACCAAACTTTCAATAAAAGGATATTGTCTTTAAAGTCGAGTCTACAACAAATTGGAATTAATTTACATCTTTGAAAATTATAAATTTAAAAACATTTCAAAACATAGAAGCTAGTTGACTCAGTGGATAAAGTGTCAGGGCTGGAAACAGAAAAATTTATCTTCTTGAGTTCTAATCTGGAATCAGACAGTTAATAGCTGTGTGAATCTAGGCAAGTCACTTAATTCTGCTTCAGTTTTCTTATCTATAAAATGAGCTGGAGGAAGAAATGTCAAAACCACTGCCATATCTTTGCCAAGAAAACCCCAAATTAAGTCACAGAGTCTAAACAAATGAACAACAATAAATATAGATGAAACCAATTTTTTACCTCTTTTTATTTTTTCAACAGCATTTTATTTTCGTGAACACATGAAAAAATAGTTGTTAATATTCATTTTTGTAAAATCTTGTGATCCAAACTTTTCTCCTTCCCTCTTTTACTTTTTCCTTCCCCAAGGCAGCGAGAAATCTGATATAGATTAAATATGTGCAATGAGGATTCATTATCCTCACTAATTAGGACCAAGCTATACAACATTTTCCACAACCATTTCTGAAATTGATTGACATCATCTTTGTTTCCAATTCTTTAATTACATAGAGTGCTGTTATTAATTTCCAGATATAACCATTGCTACACACATTTTTCTTATAGACACTAAGGAAACTATCACTATTTATATAGGAGCAAAGAAAAACAGAAATTGCAATATTAAATGTCTTTATATAAAGTGTATTTTATAAGGCAACTGCAATTTAAAATGCAATTTTATAAAGTATCATTTAAAACGTGACTTCTTATAGACTCATGGAGTTGGGGAGTTTACCTTTGATGTATTTGATTCTATGAAGAATTTATAAAGAAGTTATGGAGAAATATGAGAAAAAAATTTATTTCTTGTTAGAAATGTCTTAAGCATTTTTCATGAACAAAATCTTTAAAGATAATTATGTAAAAAAAACATCAAAAGTTATTGTTTGAGAGAAACTAATTAGATTCATGAATGGACATAAACTTGAGAAGACATAGAAAAAGAGGACAGAGGAGTCTCTTACTTATGAATCAGTTGTAGCCTTTATATTGAGAAGAAAATGAAGATTCTAGTCAAGAGATTTGATCTAATTGTGGCTATGGGACTGTGTTCTCAGAAATGAATATAAGTCATCTGCAATTTGAGTGATGTAACTGGTGATAATTATTTTTTTTTACTAGTTAATTTTTAGTTAATTTTATAATTATAAACTTTTTTTGAACAGTACATAGTACTTAGGTAATTTTTTACAACACTATCCCTTGCACTCACTTCTATTCCGAATTTTCCCCTCCTTCCCTTCACCCTCTCCCGTAGATAGCAGGCAGTCCCATACATGTTAAATGTGTTATGTATGCAGAACCAAATTTCTTGTTGTATAGGAAGAATTGGATTCAGAAGGTAAAAATAACCTGGGAAGAAAAACAAAAATGCAAACAGTTTACACTCATTTCCCAGTGTTCCTTCTCTGGGTGTAGCTGATTTTGTCCATCACTGATCAATCGGAATTGAATTAAATCTTCTCTTTGTTGTCATTTTAATAGCAAAAATATAAATAATTGTCTACTTACTTCATTATTGATTTCATTGCTAATATCTTATTTATTCAGTAACAACAATATTTACTTAATTCTGTACAGTCAATATATTGTTTATAGTGAAAGATTACAGAACATTTTGGGAAAAAGCTTTTTCATATTTTCTTGAACAAATAATACTTAATGATATTTTTTATGTTTCAATGAATAATTTAATGTATCATTATACCCTTAGTTTATCTTAGAGTTCAGGATACTAAATTTAAATAAGGAAATGAATCAAATAGAAGGTTGAGGAGTAACCTAAATTGAGTTTGGTTGGTCCCAGAATCATGTAATGTTTGCTACACAGGGATACATATTTGACCATTTTTGTGTTCTGACTTTGTCTTTCCTGTTGTATATGTCTTGTTCTGGGATCATGAGGTCAAAGGCTATGAAAGTTTAGTTAATTCTTTTTTCATAATTCTAACCCCAAATCCAGAATAGTTGAACCATTTGATAGATTTACTGAGTGCTTTTTTTTTTGTGCTCCTCCCCCCCGCTCTCTTCTAACATTGTTATTTTTTTAAAATCTTTATCAATTTACATGGATTCAAGTGACTTCAGAGTTGTTCACATGAATATTTTTTAAATTATTTGTGATTTTAACCATGTTTTCATAAGGAGATTTGTGTTTTACAAAACTTTTGAAACCTTTGACCATATATGAATTAATAAGTATTTTAGTGATATATGATATGATACTATTACATATATTATATGATATACTATTACATTAAAATATGCATCTTGTGTAACCTCTATTTTTATTTTATAAAATTATTGATATCTTTTGTTTTTATATCAGCTGAATTTGCCCAGTGTTCTTCTTTTGCCCTTGTAAAAATGTATCTCTACCCTGAAGAAGTCTGAAAATATGTAAATGTTTCACATCTGTGGACATTCCATCTTTGCAAAGGAATGAGAGAAGGTATTTATTAATATCTCCCTTTGAGACAATATTTGTTTTTCATAAATATTAAAATTTCATTTTTTATTATTTAATGGCAATAATTCTTTCCATTTATATTGTTGTAATCATTGCATATATTTTTTGGCGGGAGAGATTTCTTCTTGATTCATTCTAAATCATGTTTTTCTATATTAATTATTTTCATCATTTTTTTATAGCAGCTATAGGACATTCTTATATGGAATATATATTTCATTATGTTCTTTCATCATTCACTATGTTCTTATATAATTCTTATGTAGAGGAGTTCTATAGACTCCTAATTTGTTTCTAATTCATTAATAACATGAAGATTGCTGCTATGAATATTTTGCTTTGTATTAGGAGTTTCTTCTTATTAGTCACTTTCTTGGGATATATGCCTAATAGTGGAATCTCTGGGTTAAAAGTTATGAATATTTTTGCTACTTTAATTGCAAAATTCTAAATTGATTTCCAAAAGAGTTTTAATAATTTACAGCTCTATCAACAATGCAATAGAACACTTGATTACCTCACAACTTCTCCAACAATGACTCTTTTCATACTTGGTCATTGTTTCTGATTAGCTTGTGTCAGGTGCAGACTCAAAGTTCTTTTGATTTGCTTTTCTCTTATGTGATTTGAAAAATTCACACACAGAAACACACACACACAAATAGTCAGTTACTTGCTGTTCTCCTTTTAACAATTAATCATTCATATATATATACATATATATGTGTGTGTACATACACACATATGTAGTCAATTATTTGCTATTCTCCTTTTGGCAACTAATCATTCATATTTTTTGATCCCTTACCTATTGTGAAATGGATTTGGGGATATCCACATTTTTTAAGCCAGTACAATTTCCATAAACTTTACTAATTTGTGGGAAGAATGAAAGTTATTTGCATGAGGAGTGAAGTTGGTTTAAAAGCTTTGGAAAAGAAAACATTTTTTTTTATTACTGTTTTGAGAGAGACACACAATTGCAGAATCTCTTCGGGTCCAACTCCAGGGAGGAAAAAAGAGAAAGTTCTCTTCCAAACATGTAAGGAGAGACTGACTTTTTAATACATTTTTGATTTTGAACCTTTCTTCATTGAGATTTAAGGGGAATTGTCCATGTGGGAGATCATCTTTTGGTTGAGTGAAGAAATCTCGGGTATTTCTCACCTAAGAACTCATTTAATCTCTTGTTTTTTCTATTATATTCTAATCTGTAGAATTCCAATTTCTGTTTGCTATATTATTGTAAAAATAGGTTTCCTATTATTCTGTAATTGTCTTCAACAGAATTAATATTTAGTGGGAAGGAAGCAGATTGAGGTATTAGTTTTGTATTTGAGGAAGTTTAATTTTAGAAAGATCTGATAATTTATAACAGATAATTAGTTTCTATGATCTGTGAGTTTTTAGAAATATCTCTATAGTGTACAGCTTGTCCAGCTGGATTCAGGACCTTCTGTGGTCATGTAAATCTTACCACCATCACAAATCTCATGAGCTAAATGTTTGGGAGGCATAAGAGCATTAGGTCAATGTTGGGAACTTGAAATATCTGCAGTATTGACAATTGTTGAGGAAAGGAAAAAATATAATTTTCCTTCTATGGAACTTGGATGATCTATTCCTGAGAGGAAAAACTATCAGTCTATGCTGCAATTTAGAGGCATAGGTAAAACAGTCAAGTGCTTGTATATCCAATGCCAATTGCTAATAGAATTCTCCTGTTGGATAAAGTTCATTTCTCTTTTCTTAGTAACCTCCAAATTCCTTGTTTAATTTCTTTTGTTCTTACCCCATAGACAATGGGGTTAAGGGCAGCAGGAATTACATGATGCAGGACATTGAGTAAAACAGGGACATCATGGGCCACTTTTTTTTTGGCCATGTGAGTAAAGATGAAAACCAGGAGGATAGTGCTAAAGAAGAGAATGAGAATAAAATGGGAACCACATGTACTTAGGGCTTTGGCAGCAGCCCCTTTAGCCTTAAGTTTCATCACAGCCCTCAGAATGAAGGAATAGGAGAGGAAAATAAGTATGAGATCAGAGCCCAGCAGAGTCCAGGCTACAATCAATTGGTAGATCTTATTAAGAGTAACATTATCACAGGAAAGCTTGGAGACTGACAGGTTGGCACAAATACAGTTCTCAATGATGTTATTTCCACAATAATGGAGCCGTGCAGAAAGGATAGGAATTGGAGCAGTGAGGAGAGTGTTCCGTGCCACAATAAAGATACTAGCTTTGAGTACAAATTGATCAGTGATGATGGATGGGTATCTCAGAGGGTGGCATATGGCCACATAGCGATCATATGCCATTACCAAGAAGGTGCAAGATTCCATGGGGAGAAAGTTGTTCATGATGAACATTTGAAGAAAGCAGGCTGAAAAGCTGATAGGTCTGAGGTCAAACCAAAAGACAAGCAGAACTTTGGGAATGACAGTGAGACAAAGCACAATGTCCAGCAAAGAGAGCAGACTGAGCAGGTAGTACATGGGTTCATGCAGAGATGCTTCCAGCCTAATGGTAATTAGGAGGGTGGCATTGGCCCCCATGGCCAGGAGAAAGAGCAGACTCAAGGGCAGGGAGAGCCAGAGCTGCCAATTTGGAGATCTGACAAAACAATTCAAGAGGAACTCAGAGACCACAGTGGAGGAAGACTCGTTGTGAGGTATCATGACCTTAACTCAGATGAGATACACCCTTGTCCTTAGGGGAAATGAAAGAAGAAGGAAATTGATAATTCTGTTACAGATTCCCATGATCATCATTTAACTTATTTGATCTCTTTTCCCTCTTTTGTCAATCAGTGCCTGAGTAACTGTTCTGAGCCCACACATGTCCCAGATGTTAAACCAAAAGTGGCAGCTATCTAAGCAGTTTAATGAATTTGTTATACTGGAGAATAACACATTATTGGGACCAGATAACATCAACTCAAGAATTTTAAAGTTGATTTGAAATATATTTGTTGGTGCTGTTCACAACCATATATGGAACTACTTTCTGCAATTCCAAGTATATTCACATAAAAGTTCTTTTCCAGTGAAATTTCATTTGCACAAATGTCCATTGTTTGACAATTATAATAAGGAATCTTAACAAGGAAGAAAAAGCAATGGGCAGAACTGTGGATGTGGGAGAAAAACAGTTGTCAAAATTTAAATGAATCTTTGGAAAAAATGAATATTTCATCTTAAAATTCATAATGAATAATAATGACAATATGCAGAATCAGAGAAGCTTTACAAAGCTTTACAAAATGAATTGTTTCCTAGCAATTAAAATATAGTAAAAATGGAATAGTTTGCATTGAGAGTGGTTGAGAAGGGATAAGTTTAGGGGTTCTCAAATTACCGCCTGCAGGCCACATGCAGCCCGCTGAGCTGAGGATGTTTATGCCTCAGGGTTATGGCAAATGGGCTGAGGGGCGGAGACAGAGTGTGAGTTTTTGTTTTTCCTATAGTCCTGCCCTCCAACAGTCTGAGGGACAGTGAACCGGCCCCCTATTTAAAAAGTTTGAGGACCATTGGATAAATTCCTTATTATTGGGAAGATGATTAAAAGGGTGTTTCTACTTAAAGGTAAGTTGAACTGAATTACCTCAGAGGATTCTTCCACTTCCTAGAGTCTGTAAGTCTGTGGCTCTGTAGTAATATCCAATAGAGACTGACATATTCTGGAGATTTGGGGAAAATATATTTCAAAGAATTTCAAGAACATATCATTACTTTTCTATTCAAGGCCAAGAATTCTGTAGAATATGGTTAGCTTAATATAAAGGGAATAGAAGACTCTCAGGAAATATATTTTTATCATAAATACTGACTATATTAAAGTAATGGAAAAAAAGGCACTATTTCTCCAAAGATCAATATGGATGCATAAGGAAATAATTTACAGATAGCATAAAATATACTTATACATACATACATACATACACATGTAATCTACTAAAGATGGAAAAAGGATAAGTACCTTTAAATAGATATAAGAATGGCAAGATCTTCTCAAAATAATTCCAGAAAGGTTAAACTATTAACCTGATGATATTCCAATAGTTATAACGTGATGTAAAAATTTTATTGGCTCTTTTGCTGGTTAGATGAAGATTAGAAATGTTATAGGACTACAAATCAGGTTGAATGGATCAATCACCAGATGTCAGAAAGAAAACAAATACTTAATTCTTGTATGTATTTTCTCTTCAAGAAATATGATTTTTAGGCTGAAAAAATATGAAACAAAAAGGAATTAAAAATATAAGTGAATATGTAGCAAGAGACAATTTATCTACCATCAAAAAGTTCTATATTAAAAGATAAAATCAGTAAACACATGAAATAGAATTATCTGGTTGGAGGAGTATCAAGAATGGAGTGACCTGACATTTGATGCAACATCAGTCTTACTAAATGTGTTATTAATGATTAGAGAGGTGATATATAATGAAATTTTAAAATTTTCAGATGACCAAACTAAAATGGATAAAGAAGAGGAAACTCTCTTGAAATTAATTTGCTTGACAGAAGATGATTTATGAATAGATTGAATAGATTTATGAATAGATTTTGAATAGACATAGATTGGTAATAGAAAGGAAATGACTATTATTAATATATTTGTGTCTAATATTGCAAAGAAGATTACAAATATGATCTTATTTGTCCCTTACAACAACTCTGGAATCCAAGTATCTTATTTTATATGTGAAGAAACAGAGTCAGACAAATAATAAATGTTTCAATCTGAATTTGAACACAGGTCTTCCTGATCACATATCCAGCTTTCTATCTACTATACCACCTACCTATAAATAAAGAGAAGATACATCAATTATAAAAATAATTTAAATCCCTTTTTTGATTCTAAAGTTTATAAAAAAGCTTCATATTTATTATTTCATATTATTTATTATACCTCTGTTGCTATGAGATGTTATAATTTTTGTTATTGCTATTTTACAAACGATATAAACCCCAGGAAGCCTAAGGGGAATTGCCAATGGTTATTTAACTATTAATTCAATTCAATCTGACAGATATTTATTAAATGTACTAAGTCTTGAGGCTCCAACAACAAAAATGAAAAAAAAATTCTCACACAAAGGAGCTTTTGTTCCTTTTTGGAGTGGAAGATAAGTATGCAGATAAGCAAATAGAAGAGAGATACAAATTAAATATGAGGCATTTGGGGGCAGGGCTAGCAACTGAAGAGATCAGAAAAGTCCTTTTAAAGGGTATCGCATGAGATGAGCCTTGAAGTTCCCAAGAAGCATAAGCAAAGAGAGCAAATATGCCTAACATGGAAAATAACTTATAGAAGGAGAAGGAGGTAGGAGGCAGGTTCCTGGAAATGGATCATTACCTATGAGGAACAAAAAGGAGCACAATTTGTCTGGAACATTCAGTGTATAAGAAGGAATAAAATATAAGTAAGGTGGAAATGTAAATGAAGAGTATGATGTTTACTAAATGATAAAAATAAAGTGCTTTCTGAAAACATTGTGTATATATGTATTCCTAAAATCATTTTAAACATAATAATCATCGTCATCATGACATCATCATCAGGATGTATTTTGAATCCTGATAAGGGATGTACTGGTAAATGTTTAACAATCAATTCTCCAGAAAAAACCCCTGCATATTACAAAAATTTAGTTTAATCTACATTATTAAAATTTTCTCCATCATTTTCCTAAATCTATAATATCAGCAAAACTATAACAAGTTCTGATTCTATTTATAAGATGTAATGCTCACAATGAAGCTAGCTGCAACATAGTCTTGGTCATAATCTCAAAACATTACCTTTCCTTTCCAATTAAAATGTTTTCTACAATGAAATATTATAGGATTTATAGAGAGGGAGAAACCTTAAGGATCATCTTTTTAAAACTTTTCATTTTGTACATGAGGAAACTGAGGATCAAAGGACTTTGATAATTTTTATCTCTACAATTCATAAAAGATGTGTGTTAGATTCATGGAAATGCTGTGATTTGGGCAACTAAAATGCTCATGAAGATGAAGCTTCCATATTAATACAGACTAAATGCACTATGATTCTTCACTAGAAAGATAATGGCTGATAGAGATTTTGAAGAAATTCTATTAAGTTACAAAAGATTGCTTAGCAGTTGTTAATAACTGTTTATTGATTGATTGATTGCTTACAAAATTCAGTTTAAATATTAGAATTATTCTACTCTCTCAGCCCCTCTACAAACACACACACACACACACACACACACACACACACACACACACACACACACACACATTTTGGGGCTTGAAAATGAATTTTGAGACAAATAGAAGCTCTGTTTAGTACAAAGAGGGAAACTAAGGACCTAAGAGGTTAAATGAGTTGGCCAGAGTAACAGAGAAAGAAAATAATAGAATCATATTCAAACCTGAGTTTATGGACTCAAAAATCCATTAATCTTTGAGTATGCCATCATGAAAAATCATTAGAAAATTTATCCTATAAATCATTCCTTGGTTCTACTATCACAGACCAATTATTCATTTGGAATGAGTGAATTTTATTGACCCAGTATGCCATTCTATAAATGTCCTCATGTTTTCTCCAAATTGTGCCTGTCAACTTAAGGAGAACTGGGACCAGCTAAACTTATAAATATTAGAGTTTTGTAATTTGAGAACAAGAAGGGCCTTTAGTAAAGTTTTCTAGTCCACCCCATATACCAAAGGAATTCCCTCTGTAATCTCCCCTTTTGAAGTAAGGTATTTTACTTTTGGATAACTTGAAATTTTAGAGATTTTTTTATATAAAGCCTAAATTTCTCTCTATTAATTTCTGCCCATTGTTCTTGGTTCCCTATTAAGGAACCAATAAAACAAGTCCAACTTATCTTTCACATGAATTCTTCAAGTATTTGAATACATCTATTGTGTCCCTTAGGAACTTTTTTCTCCAAGCTAAATATAACCATTTTCTTCAATTAGTTTTATATCACATGGAATTAAGATTCTTCTGTATGCTATTTACCCTTTTCTGACTTATGATTCTTCTGACATTAACTAGACAGAAGATTTTCAAAGATTTTTCTACAACCAGACCAACTAAGTTATATAGGATGAATGTGTTTAAAAAGTTATGGTGTTTAAAAAGTGTGCAATGATCTTCTACACAGGATGACAGAAATATGAGATATGCCATATTGTAAAAATTGTCTCCAAGAGAGAGAAAGCAAAACAATAAAAAGGAATGCCACTGAGAGAGGTGAGAAAAGAGTTAGAGAGATATGTAGAGATGTGAAATCAGAGACAAAGAATAATCAAAAGAAAGGGAAGCTAGGAAGAGAAGTGATAGATTTGAGTGTTCTTGATTATGTGGTGATTTAAGGACTGGGAAATGACTTAGTAGAAGTCCAGGCATGAAGTACTGAATAAAGTGTGAGGGTAGATTGAGATGAGAATAGGTCAGGAGAGGGCCAAGTAGAAAGAATGAAAATTACATAGAAAGAATATAGGAGAATATATAGAAGGGAGAATTCATGAAGAAACACATGAAAGAGTAAAAAAGAAAAGGGAGAGATTATAAAGGAGAGAAAAGCCTAATGAAGGACAAGAAGGAAGAGCATGAGATGCTATTTAAGTTCATTTCAATTTAATTCACTTAGAAGAATATATTGAGTTCTTTTTACATGCAAAACACTGTTTTAGGAACTTGGGATAAAAAGGCAAATGCTTTTCAAATGGAGAGAATGTATATTCACAAATAGAAAATAGAAATGAATGAGGAGATTATGAGAAGAGAAGGAAAAATAGAAAACAAGAAAAAAGGGGAAAGAATAGAAAAATCAAGAATAGAAATGAAGGAGAGCTATAAGAAGTTTCATAGAGCTAATCCTTCACTCTCCTCCTTGCATTATAACAAACCAACTCTAAGCCAGGATGGTATGGCCTTCTGCTTGACAATAAAGAAATGAATTTCTTTCCTCTGACATAGGAGGAAATTATTCATCTATTGTTCTTTTTCTTAAAGGTTTTTCTTATTTCCATAATTTTGTATATACTTTTTGTTGCTATAATACCTTCCTAACCTACATGCCTATCTAGAGATAAAATAAATCAATAAAGAATAAGGTGTCTTACATCTTTCCAAGGATAAAAAGTACAGTGTCTAGAGGAAGAACAGACTCACCTGTCTTGATACAAGGATGTTCTTTTTTTCTGTCTGAACAAGTCAGTTCTTAACCTTGAGGAGGAAGGTTTTAAATTGCAGCTACAGTCTCTGAGGGTAATAGCCTACAGACCGGCCCTAGAGAGTTCAAGGATCCCTGACTTCGAAGTTTGCTCTGGACTGGGCAGCTCTAAATAATTATAAAACCAATGGTTTCCTTTTCTTTTTCATATAGGATGAGGGATGGTAATGGGAGCACATGGTACCTAAAAGTATCTCACAATTAGGAGATTTGATTTTTTTTATCAAGTGTAATTTTATATTTTTCAACTTTTATCCTCTTGGAGTCTAATAGAAAAATGCATTTCTTCCTCCAACATGACAATCATTCAAATTCTTGTATATGGACATCATGCCAACCCCATACCTTCCTTTATTCAGATCTAACATGCCCAATTCATTGAATTTCTCTCCATGTGATGTGACTTAAAGTCCCTCACCATTATGGTGCCAATCCAGCACCTCAAATCCTGGACATTTCCTAGTTCATCAATGTCTTGATAGTCTTGAAATCAAGAAGACCTATTTAAGACATTTATTAACTATTTCATTTAACAAGGAATTTGAAGGAATGGAGCGAAGGTAGAAGAGAAAATCCAGGAAGTTGCCTGAGCTCTTCCTAGTTTTTGAAACAATATTAAGGGAAGCCTTTAAATGGATTCTGGAGTGATAGAATCAACACAAAAATGGATGAAAACAATTTTATATAACTTAGAAGGGCTTTGGAAAAAGCTCTTTGCACAGACAAATCAGCAACCTAGTCCCTGAAGCTTTGGCTCAGTATAGGCTAGTGGCACAGCAAGGCTAACTGAGGCCTCCAACTCCACCACAGAAGACAAATTGTGAGCCTGGGATCTCTGGCATAACAGATGCAAATAGGCCAAGCATCCCATCAATACAATGAGCAGAAGCACCCTCAGAGAGGAAAATCAGTGACCAGACCCCTGGTTCTAAGTATAGGAGTTTTTAGACAGTGTGCTCTATGCCTCAGGAGCAGAGGCCAAATTAAGTCACAAAAGGCAAAAAAAATGGATAAGAAACAAATTTTTTTAAACAATAGACAGTAACTATTGTGAGGGAACAACAAAACAAAAATTCAGAAGAGGTTAACTATCACAATATTTAGATGTGAAATCTTAAAGGGGAATATGAATTGGTCTAATACCCCAACAGTCTTATTTGAATAGATTAAAAAGGATTTAAAAATGAAGCAGGAGAGGTAGAAGAAAAATTGAAGAAGGAAATAAATAAATGCAGGAGAATTATGAAAAAAAGAGTTAATAACCTCAAAAAGGAAACACAAAAATTGAAGGAAAAACTCCTTAATAAGTAGAATTGGTCAAATGGGCCATATGACTTATACAGCTAGATGAGCAATTAAAAAAACTTTTTAGACAAGTAAAAATTTTATAAAATATCAATTGCTCATAACCATGTTGAGCCAATATAACAAAAATGACAGTTCTATAGAAAGTAATGTACTTATTCATGCCATGACAAATTACCAAAAATTATTTTATAAAGCAAGAAAGAAATAACAAAATTCATTCAAAAGACAGAGATTACAAAAAAAATCAAAGGAATTAATGAAAAAAAGTGAGGAAAAGGTGGTCTAGCTATACCAGATCTCAAATTGTATTACAAAGTGAAAATAATCAAAACAAACTGGTATTGGCTAAGAAATAATGTATCAGTCGAATAGTTTAAGTAAATAAAACATAAATTGTCACCCCCCCTGACTTCTCAGGAAGGCTGAGAGTCCTTAGTGGAGATGGGGAGTCAAACCAAACACTGTCAGCAGGGTTCCTTTTACAGGATTAAAGAGTCTCATTCTTTACCCAAGGTTCCCCTCTATCTGTGGCCCTCTACATACAGGGAGAGAGATTCAAAGTCTTCTGGTAATATTTAAGTAGACTAGGAAAGCTATCACCTTATTTGTCAGAGAAAGCACCAAGGAGGAAGAATCACCTATGTTGAAACTTAAAGGAAGATAAGACACTAAAAGGAGTGTAGAGGATCACAGATAGTGGGGGAACTCTGGGTGAGGTATAAGACCCTTCAGCCCAGAGGGAACCTGCTGTTAATGTCTAGTTCAACTCTTATCTCCCCTTGGTGACATCTCAGCTTCTCTGAGAAGTCCAGGGGGCATGACAACCTGGGTTCTACTTGACTCAGAAATACTTGTACCAAAGAGGCATCTACATAATAATAGCAAGGTGATATGGCCCTGCATGCTCAGCATCCTATAATTGGAGCATGCCTAATTTAGTTAGCACATGTACAGTGTGCTGTAGTAATGTAATTATACTAGGTATTTAAGTCTGAAAGAACTTGAAATAAACAGACTCGTTGATTAACCATCCATGTGGGTCCTGCTCCTTCACTCCTCTCCTAAGGTCAAAGACTCAGACTGGTATCAAAATCCTCCCGAGAGATAGTCTGGCTACAATAAGATAGTATGCTTTATATATAAAATATCTTCTTCACCAATATCTTAGTTTTGAAGCAGAAAGAATAGTTTTGAAGCAAAAAGGATATTAAAGACCATTCAATCTTATTTTTTCATTTCAATGCTGAAAAAATTGAGACCCAGCAGTGTGATTTTGTCCAAAACTGCTAATTAAAATTATACAAATTCAGATTGTATGATTCCAAGTTTAGTAATGTTTCCTCTATCTTATACTGCTTCTCAGTTTTTTGTAATAATGCTACCTTTTACAGATCACAGAATCATACAATATCAATAGAGAGATCTAATTTAACCAACAGGATCTTCATTTAAATTTTTTTTATTGTTGCATGTTTATTTTAAATTCACATTGCTTTATGAAACATGTTGGTAGAGAAAAATCAGAGCAAAAGAGAAAAATCATGGGGGAGATAAAAAAAAACAGAGAAAAGTGAACATAGTATGTGTTGATTTACTTTCAGTTCCTTAATTCTTTTTTTGGATGCAGATGGCATTTTCTATCTAAAGTTTATTGGGATTTCTTTGAATCACTGAACCACCGAGAAGAAACAAGCTTTCATATTTGGTCATTAGCACATTCTTGCTGATATTTTGTATAATGTATTCAGTTCATGTAAATCTTTCTAGGCCTTTCAAAAATCAGTTTGTTCATCATTTTTTAAGGAACAGTAATATTCCATTAATTTCATGTACCACAACTTGCTCAGTCATTGCCCAATTTATGGACATTCACTAATTTTTCATTCTTTGCTACCACAAAAAGAGTTGCTAAATTTTTTTTTTGCAGATGTGGATCATTTTCCCTCCTTTATGATTTCCTTGGGATACAGACTCAGTAATGGCACTGCTGGGCCAAGTGGTGTGCATAGTTTTATAGCCCTTTGACCATAGTTCCAGACTGTTCTCCAGAATGGTTAGATCATTTCACAACTTCACAAACAATGCATTATTGTCCCAGTTTCCTACATCTCCTCTAACATTTATCATAATCTTTTCCTGTTATCTTAGCCAATCTAAGAGGTATGAGGTAATATCTCAGAATCAAATCAAATCAAAAGTGAATTTGATTATCTTTCATATAACTATAAATGGCTTTAATTTCATCATCTGAAAATTGTCTGTTCATATCTATTGACCATTTATCAATTGGGGAAATACTTTTATTATTATAAATTTTGATTTAGTTCTTTATATATTTTAGAAATGAGAACTTAATTTGAAATATTGTCTGAAAAGATTTTTTCACAGTTTTGTACTTACTTTTTAATTTTGTTTTTATTGTTTTTGTTTGTGCAAAAACTTTATAATTTAATGTAATCAAAGTTGTCCATTATACCTTTTATAAGATTCTCTACTTTTTTGGGTCATAACTTCCTCCCTTCTTCAAAGATCTGATAAGTAAATCATCCCTTGTTCTCTTGATCTTTTTTTTTTTTTAATGATATCATCCTTTATGCTCAAATCATTTATCTATGTTGAACTTGTTTTGGTTTGAAGCATGACATGTGGATCCATGCCAATTTTCTGACATTATTTTCCAATTTTCCAAGAATTTTTAGTTAAATAGTGGGCTATTTTTCCAGATGCTGGAGTTTGTGGATTAATCAAATATGAGATTGCTATAGGTTTGATTATTGTGCCATGTGTATCTAATCTATTCTACTAATCTATCACTCTATTTCTTAGCTAGTGCTAGCATTTTTGATTAATGCTGCTTTATAATATAATTTTAGGTTTGCTACTGCTAAACCACCATCCTTTGTATTTTTATTCCCTTGATATTCATGATGTCTTTTTCTTCCAGCTGAATTTTGTTATTTTTTTCTAGTTCTGTAAAATAATATTTTGAAAGTTTGGTTGATATGACACTGAACAAGTAGAACAATTTAGGCAGAATTGTCAACATTGTACTAGACATATTGGCTTTAACAATAAGATAGGGAAAATAAATTAAAGGAATTGGAATAGGCAATGAGGAAATAAAACCATCACATCATGATGATATACTTAGAGACTCCTAGAAAATCTTCCAAAATCCTACTGGAAACATTTCACAGCTTTAGAAAAGTTGCAGGATATAACATATAAACCCATACAAATCATCAACCTTTCTATGTATTATTGGCCCATCGAGAAGAGATAAAAAAGAGAAATTCAATTTAAAATTATTGTAGACAAAATAAAATACATGGGGATCTACCTGCAAAGACAAATCCAAGAACCATGTGAACACAATTACAAAATATTTCTCACATAAATAAAATCAGATCAAAATATTTGGGAAAATACCAAGTGCTCATGGGTAGGATGAGCTAATAAAATAAAAAGGACAATTCTGCCTAATTTTTCTACTTGTTCAGAGTCATATCAATCAAATTTTCATAATATGTATTCTTGTTTCACCTCTGATCTTATTGGGAATGTGTCCAGCTTCTCTCCATTATGAATAATGTTTGCTATAGGTTTTAGATGTCTACTGATTATTATTTTAAAGATAGCTCCCTTTATACCTATGCTCTCTAGTGTTTTTAGTAAGAATGAATGCTGCATTTTGTCAAAAATACATCTATTTTGGCATCTATTGAGATTAGCATATGATTTCTATTGGTTTTATTATTGATATGGTTGATTATGAGAATAGTTTTCTTGATATTGAACCAGCCTTGCATTCTTGGTATAAATCCCATTTGGTCATAGTGTATTATCCTGGCTGATAAGTTGCTATAATTTCTTTGTTAATATTTTATTTAAAATTTTTGCATCAATATTCATTAGGGAGATTGGTCTGAAATTTCTTTTTTTCTGTTTGGCTCTTCCTGGTTTTAGTATAAGTGCCATATTTGGATTATAGAAGGAATTTAGCAATACTCTTTATTTACATATTTTCCCAAATAGTTTACATGGTATTAGAAGTAATTGTTCTTTAAACATTTGGTAGAATTCATTTGTGAATCCATCTGTCCCTGGAGATTTTTTCTTAGGGAATTCATTAGTGATTTATTTAATTTCTTTTTCTAAAATGGGACTATTTAAGTATTTTATTTTCTCTTCTGTTAACCTGAGTAATTAATGTTTTTGTAAATATTCATCCATTTCAGCTAGATTGTCAGATTTGCTGCTATAGAGTTGGGCAAAACAGCTTTTAATTATTGCTTAAATTTCTTTTTAATTGAGGGTAAGTTCACTCCTGTCATTTTTGAGGCTGGTGATTTGTTTTTTTTTTTCTCTTCCTTTTTCTGATAAAAATTAACCAAAATCCTATCTATTTTGTTGTTTTTTTTCATAAAACCAATGCTTTATTTATTTCTTCAATAGTTTTCTTAGTTTCTTTTTTTTATTAATTTCTTCTTTGACCTTACATATATTGTTTTCTTATCTAGGGATGTAAACAGTTTAGCCTTTAAATAACTTTTTCCATTTCTATAGTTCTCTTGAGTCTTGTGTTTAATGTTAAATTTTCTGTTTAATTCTGTTTTTTTCCAACAGAAATGATTTAAAGTCTCTTATTTCATTGAGGGTCCATCTTCTTCGCTGATGATTCTGAGTATTTCTGGGTAATTAATTCTTGATGATAACTCCAGGTCCTTTGCCTTCTGGAATATTGTGTTCTGGGCCCTCCAATCCATTATTGTAGAAGCTGGCAGATCCTGGGTCCAAGACAGACATTTCTGATATATCCATTTTATAGTTTAAGAAACTGAAGTAGATAAAGATGAAATGACTTGTCTAAAGTCACAGAGCTGGTAAATGTGTAAAGCTGAATTTGAAATTAAACCATTCTGACTCCAGATCCAACCCTCTGTCTACTATACAATTAACTGCCTCAGGAATCCTTTCAAGTCAGGCACCTGGAGGATGACTACTCTATATCACACCTGAAGAACAAATAAACCACTGAATGTTTGTTCACTGATGATGGTAGTAGTATAATGATGGTGGTGGTGGTGATAGTAATGAAAATAATTAACATTTACATTACATTGAATTAAAATTTTGCAGATTATTAAATACAGTATCTCACCTAATCTTTACTACAATACTGTAAGGATAGGTGTCCACTTTACAGATGAGGAAACTGAAGATGAAAGAAGAGAAGTGTCTTGTTCAGGATCCCATAGCTAAAATTAGTCTAAAGAACATTTGAACACAAGATTTCCTATAATGTCAGAGCCAGGATTATAATTCAGGCTACTATATTATAGTTTTAGAAACAGAATGACACTTGGATAGCATCTGATCCAAATAACAGAAAATCCCTGAGTTATAAAGATAATAAGAATAAAAGAAGCCCTTTCACCTAAGTTCTCTGGTTTTATATTCTGTGGTCTTTCTGCAACTCTATGCTAATAGTTCCTAATTCAGTTTTTTCCCCATTTATACAAATTATATTCCAGTCTTTACCCTCATGTTTCCCCTCTAAATCCAGGCCACGTTCTAAAAGGTTAGAATAATTACCAGAGGAGACAAACTATAGCCAATGTATAAACTAAGCTCATTCTTGGGTTTTTGTAGATGTGTGGCTATGTATATCACTGTGTAGGATCAAAATGTAAAATTTAAAGTTAGAAGAAACCTTAATGGATTTTGAATAGAATTCTTCAATTTTCTTTTTTTTTTTTTTTTACCACATAATATTTATTTATTTTTTTAAATTATTTTTATTATATATATATATATTTTTATAATATTATCCCTTGTATTCATTTTTCCAAATTACCCCCCCTCCCTCTATTCCCTCCCCCCATGACAGGCAATCCCATACATTTTACATGTGTTACAATATAGTCTAGGTACAATACATGTGTGTGAATATCATTTTCTTGTTGCACAATAAACATTAGAATCCGAAGGTACATGCAACCTGGGCAGACAGATATTAGTGCTAACAATTTACATTCACTTCCCAGTGTTTCTTCTCTGGGTGTAGCTACCTCTGTCCATCATTGATCAACTGGAAGTGAGTTGGATCTTCTTTATGTTGAAGATTTCCACTTCCATCAGAATACATCCTCATACAGTATTGTTGTTGAAGTGTACAGTGATCTTCTGGTTCTGCTCATTTCACTCAGCATCAGTTGATTTAAGTCTCTCCAGGCCTCTCTGTATTCCTCCTGCTGGTCATTTCTTACAGAGCAATAATATTCCATAACCTTCATATACCACAATTTACCCAACCATTCTCCAACTGATGGACATCCATTCATCTTCCAGTTTCTAGCTACAACAAAAAGAGCTGCCACAAACATTTTGGCACATATATGTCTCTTTCTGCTCTTTAGTATTTCTTTGGGATATAATCCCAGTAGTAGCGCTGCTGGGTCAAAGGGTATGCACAGTTTGATAACTTTTTGGGCATAATTCCAGATTGCTCTCCAGAATGGCTGGATTCTTTCACAACTCCACCAGCAATGTATTAGTGTCCCAATTTCCCCACATCCCCTCCAACATTTATCATTATTTGTTCCTGTCATCTTAGCCAATCTGACAGGTGTGTAGTGGTATCTCAGAGTGGTCTTAATTTGCATTTCTCTGATCAGTAGTGATTTGGAACACTCTTTCATGTGAGTGGATATAGTTTCAGTTTCTTCCTCTGAGAATTGTCTGTTCATATCCTTTGACCATTTATCAATTGGAGAATGGTTCGGTTTTTTATAAATTATGGTCAGTTCTCTATATATTTTGGAGATGAGACCTTTGTCAGAACCTTTACTTTAAAAAATATTTTCCCAATTTGTTACTTCCCTTCTAATCTTGTTTGCATTAGTATTATTTGTACAGAAACTTTTTAGTTTGATGTAATCAAAATCTTCTATTTTGTGATCAATAATGATCTCTAGTTCTCCTCTGGTCATAAATTCCTTCCTCCTCCACAAGTCTGAGAGGTAGATTATCCTCTGTTCCTCTAATCTATTTATTATCTCCCTCTTTATGCCTAAATCATGGATCCATTTTGATCTTATCTTGGTATATGGTGTTAAGTGTGGATCCATATCTAATTTCTGCCATACTAATTTCCAGTTTTCCCAACAGTTTTTTCCGAATAATGAATTTTTATCCCTAATGTTGGAATCTTTGGGTTTGTCAAAGATTAGATTGCTATAGAAGTACCCTTTTTTGTCCTTTGTATCTAATCTGTTCCACTGATCTACCGGTCTATTTCTTAGCCAATACCAAATGGTTTTGGTGACTGCTGCTATATAATATAGCTTTAGATCAGGTACACTTAGACCACCTTCCTCTGAGTTTTTTTTCATTAGTTCCCTTGCAATTCTCGACCTTTTATTCTTCCATATGAATTTTGTTGTTATTTTTTCTAGGTCATTGAAATAGTTTCTTGGGAGTCTGATTGGTATAGCACTAAATAAATAGATTAGTTTGGGGAGTATTGTCATCTTAATTATATTCGCTCGGCCTATCCAAGAGCATTGAATGTCTTTCCAATTATTTAAATCTGATTTTATTTTTGTGGCAAGTGTTTTGTAATTTTTCTCATATAATTCCTGACTTTTCTTTGGTAGATGGATTCCCAAATATTTTATACTCTCAACATTTGTTTGGAATGGAATTTCTCTTTGTATCTCTTGCTGTTGCATTTTGTTAGTGATATATAAAAATGCCGAGGATTTATGTGGATTTATTTTGTATCCTGCCACTTTGCTGAAATTTTGAATTATTTCTAGTAGCTTTTTAGCAGAGTCTTTGGGGTTCTCTAAGTATACCATCATGTCATCTGCAAAAAGTGATAGTTTAATTTCCTCATTTCCTACTCTAATTCCTTGAATCTCTTTCTCGGCTCTTATTGCTGAGGCTAGCGTTTCTAGTGCTATATTGAATAGTAATGGTGATAGTGGGCAACCTTGTTTCACTCCTGATCTTACTGGGAAAGGTTGCAGTTTATTTCTATTGCATATTATGCTTACTGAAGGTCTTAAATATATGCTCCTGATTATTCTAAGGAATAGTCCATTTATTCCTATACTCTCAAGAGTTTTTAGTAGGAATGGATGTTGGATTTTGTCAAATGCTTTTTCTGCATCTATTGAGATGATCATATGGTTCTTATTAATTTGATTATTAATATGGTCAATTATATTAATAGTTTTCCTAATATTAAACCAGCCCTGCATTCTGGAATAAATCCTACTTGATCATAGTGTATTATCCTGGAGATGATTTTCTGAAGTCTTTTTGCTAATATCTTATTTAAGATTTTAGCATCAATATTCATTAAGGAGATTGGTCTATAATTTTCTTTCTCAGTTTTCGATCTACCTGGTTTAGGTATCAGTACCATGTCTGTGTCATAAAAGGAGTTTGGTAGGACTCCTTCATCCCCTATTTTTTCAAATAATTTATATAACATTGGGGCTAATTGTTCTTTAAATGTTTGGTAGAATTCACATGTGAATCCATCTGGCCCTGGGGATTTTTTCCTGGGGAGTTGATTAATAGCTTGTTCTATTTCTTTTTCTGAAATGGGACTATTTAAGCAATTTATCTCCTCCTCTGTTAATCTAGGGAGCCTATATTTTTGGAGGAAGTCATCCATTTCACTTAAGTTATCAAATTTATTGGCATAAAGTTGGGCAAAGTAACTCCTTATTATTTCTCTAATTTCCTCTTCATTGGTGGAAAGATCCCCCTTTTCATTTGTAAGACTATCAATTTGATTTTCCTCTTTCTTTTTTTGATCAAATTTACCAAAGGTTTATCTATTTTATTGGCTTTTTCATAAAACCAACTCTTGGTTTTATTTATTAATTCAATAGTTTTTTTACTTTCAATTTTATTGATTTCTCCTTTTAATTTTTGTATTTCAAGTTTAATTTTTGGTTGGGGGTTTATAATTTGGTCTTTTTCTAGCCTTTTAAATTGTAAGCCCAATTCGTTAATCTTCTCTTTCTCAATTTTCTTCAAATAAGCCTCTAAAGATATAAAATTTCCCCTTATTACTGCTTTAGCTGCATCCCAAAGATTTTGATATGATGTCTCATCATTGTTATTATCTTGGGTGAAATTGTTAATTGTTTCTATAATTTGCTCTTTCACCCAGTCATTCTTTAAGATGAGATTATTCAGTTTCCAATTACTTTTTGGTCTATTTACCCCTAACTTTTTACTGAATGTAGCTTTTATTGCATTGTGATCTGAGAAGAAGGCATTTATTATTTCTGCCTTCCTACATTTAATTTTGAGATCTTTATGTCCTAATATATGGTCAATTTTTGTATAGGATCCATGAACTGCTGAGAAGAAAGTATATTCCTTTCTATTGCCATTCAGTTTTCTCCAAAGGTCTATCATACCTAGTTTTTCTAATATTCTATTTACTTTTTTAATTTCTTTCTTGTTTGTTTTGTGGTTTGATTTGTCTAAATCTGAGAGTGCAAGGTTGAGATCTCCCACTATTATAGTTTTACTGTCTATTTCTTCTTGCAGTTCTCTTAACTTTTCCTTTAGAAAGTTAGATGCTATACCACTTGGTGCATATATGTTTAGTATTGATATGGCTTCATTATTTATGCTACCTTTCAGCAGGATATAGTTTCCTTCCTTATCTTTTTTAACGAGATCTACTTCTGCTTTTGCTTGATCTGAGATAAGGATAGCTACCCCTGCTTTTTTGGCTTTACCTGAAGCATAATAGGCTCTGTTCCAACCTTTTACCTTTATTCTGTATGTATCTCCCTGCTTTAAGTGTGTTTCCTGTAGACAACATATTGTAGGGTTCTGCTTTTTGATCCAATCTGCTATCCGTCTCCGTTTGATGGAATCGTTCATCCCATTTACATTTACAGTTAAAATTACTAATTCTGTATTTCCTGCCATCGTATTATCCCCAGATTATGCTTTTTTCCCTTGACCCCCCCTGATCCCCCTCCCCGATATTTAATTTACAGACCCCCCCTTGTGACGCGCAACCCTCCCTCTTTTTTTTTTTTTTTTTAGGATCCCTCCCCCCTCCCTCCAAGTCCCTTCACTTATTCTCCTTTTCCTTTTCCCTTTTCTTCTCCCCCCTTTTAATGAGGTGAGAGAAAATTCTCTGAAAAACAAATATGTTAATTATTTACTCTTTGAGCCTCTCCTGATGAGAGTAAGATTCACACAATGATTCTCCCCCTCACTAAGTTCCCTCAGATATGGTGTATTTTCTATGCCTCTTCCTGGGATGTAGTTTCCCTCTTTTTATCACTCCTTCCCCTTTTTCTGAACCGACCTCCTTCCCTTTACTACACCCCCCTTTTTTTCTTTTATATCAGTAAAATCAAATTATCCTTGAGTATTTTTTATATACCCACAACAGAGTTACAGTTCTCAAGGGTTCTGTGTACCTTTTTCTGTTTCTCTTCAGTCTTGTGGATGTAGATCAAATTTTTTGTTTAAGTCTGGTTTTTTTCTTAGAAACATATAGAATTCCTCTGTTTCATTGAATGACCATCTTCTTCCATGGAAAAAAGATGCTAAACTTAGCTGGGTAGTTCATTCTTGGTTGCAGTCCTTGATCTTTTGCCTTACGGAATACCAGGTTCCAGGCCCTTCTATCTTTTAATGTGGAGGCAGCCAGATCTTGGGTGACCCTTATTGTGGCACCTTGGTATTTAAATTGTTTTTTTCTAGCTGCTTGCAGGATTTTCTCCTTTGTGTGGTAATTCTGCAGCTTAGCCACTATATTTCGTGGTGTTCTTTTTTTAGGGTCTATTTCAGAAGGAGTTCGATGAATTCTTTCCACATCTACTTTCCCTTCTGTTTCTATTATCTCTGGACAGTTCTCTTTGATAATTTCCTGTAAAATAGAATCTAGGCTCTTTTTTTGGTCATAGTTTTCTGGAAGTCCAATGATCCGCAGATTATCTCTCCTAGATCTATTTTCCAGGTCTATAGATTTTCCCAGTAAGTATTTGACGTTGTTCTCCAGCTTCTCATTTTTTTTTTTTTTTTTTTTTTTTTTTTTTTTTTTTGTTTTGTTTGACTGATTCTTGGGTTCTCTGTGAATCATTCATTTCTATTTGTTCCATCCTGACTTTTAAGGAGTTATTTTCTTCTTTCACAGTTTTTAGTTCTTTTTGTAAATGCCCAATTTCGTTTTTAAATGAATTATTTTGCTCTATTGAATTTTTTTCCATTTCCCTAATTTTTTTTTTGAGAATTATTTTCTTTTTCCAATTCAGAAATTCTATTTTCTTGAGACTTTTTTTTTATCTTCTCCAATTCAGAAATCCTACTTTCCTGTGTTTTTTTTATCCTTTTCTAATTCATAAATTTTGTTTCCCTGCATCTCCTGTGAATTCTTTATTTTTTCCAACTCCAATTTCAGGACATTGTTATTCTCTATCATAGCTTCCCTTTCCTTTCCCCATTTTTCTTCAATCTCCCTCAATTTTTTAAGAGTTTCTTCTAGGAGAGAGTTATGTGATGGGGGGCAGGGATCATTCCCCTTTGGGTTGTTATCTGCTGACTCTCTGCTGTTAACTTCCTCGGGGTTGGATACCCGCTCTTTCTCTGTATAGAAGGAATCTATAGTTTTTCTAGCTTTTTTGCTCATATTTAAAAAAAATATTTTGGGGTCTGTTCCTGGGGTAGGAAATTATTTATTTACTTCTTTACCAACTTCCTCCCAGACCGGATGGATGCAGCGGCTCCTGCGCCTGAGCTAAGATAGAGCTCTGGGAGAGAGTTCCCCACCCCCTCCCTGGAAGTGCCTCAGAGGTGATTAGCACTACTGTGCTTCGAGGGCGTAGAATAGTAAAGACAGCACAAAGCCCAGCCTATGTGTCAGGGTGGGGCGTGGATGTCTGCAGCAGGTGACGTGAAAAGCCCCTGTGCTCAAACTGGAAGTGTCTGCCAGAAACTGCGGTCCCTAGTTCAAAGGTTCCGCTTCTCTGGGACTTCCTGGAGCTGAGTTCCACTCCCTCCAGCTAAACTAGGCAGTGTGTGTTGCCTTGGGCCGTATCCACCCACTTGTCAATCTCTTAACTATTCTCAGGAGGTAGCTGAGGCCACACCCCCTGGTGCCGAGATCTGCTGAGTCACCTCCAGGGTCCTGGGAAAATCTAATCTGAGTTTTAAAATATTTTGGCTTTCTCTTCTGAACTGCTAAATAATTAGCAGAGAAGAGCTAACAGCCTGTGCCAGATTCCTTTACCTCAGTGGCTTCTCTGATCCCAGAGCCCTCCCCAGAGCAATGGGCGCAGTATGCGAGCACCCAGCCGTCTGTGCTGGCCTCTCTTCTTCCTCCCCTGTGAACTGACCTTTCCTGTTGAAACTCCAGATTCTCTTCAGCTGGTAAGTCGTGCTTCCAGTCCTTGTGGTATCTATCAGTCCTGAGCTAATTCTGAGACTTAATTTATCTAATTGGTTGCGAGGGAGTGAGGACGTTCACAGAGACGTGTGTTTCTTCTCCGCCATCTTGGCTCCGCCCCCTCAGAATTCTTCAATTTTCTAGATGAAGCACTGAGGTTAATTATTTAGTCTTATTTACATGGATGAATTTTACTAACAGTCCAGGACTCTATCTTTTACATCATGATCAAAATGAAGGGGAGAGACAAACTTTGGCCTGTGTAAGTTCAAAGACTTTTATTGTAATTTCAGGCTGCATGGGAATCATTCTTGAACTCTTGATCGATAAATTCTTCTTTTCTTAGTCTCTTGATTTTCCAACATTCTTTTTAGGAAAAAAATGCCATAACAGCTAAATCTTCCCATTATCCCTTCCCAAGATGCCCTTGGAAAGAAAATCTAACTAAGCTACTTACCTTACTCAGTAGATGATGATAACTGTATTGTAGGCAGTAAGGTAGCACACTGCACAAAGATTTGTAATTGAAATCAGAAACACCTGCGTTTGCAACCTACCTGAGAAATTTAATAACTACACACCACTGAGCAAGTCACTTTGATTCTCTCTTTCTTAGTTTATATCTGTAAAATGAGGCCGTTGATGTTGGTGGCCTCTTTATGGTCTTTTGCATCACAATCTATGATCCTGCAATATTAGCTAATATTTACATGCAACTTTAAGATTTGTCCAGAATTTTATAGCTGATATCTCATTTGAATGTGCTTTTTTGTTATTTTAAAATTTTAATTTAATTTTCATTTCTAAATTAACTTCTTTCTTCCTTACCTTTCTCTACTTTTTCAAAGCACATATAGTCAAACAAAACAAATTCTCACTTTAGCTGCATCCCTCTCCAAGAATGTAAATACTTCAATAAGACTTTGAGTCTATCAGGTTTTTGTCTTAAGCTTACCATGTTTCATCATAAGTTCTCTGGAACAGTGTTTGTCATTTTGTTGATCAAATTCTTCAAAATTGTTCTACTTTACAATTGTATTATTGTACACATTGTTTTCCCAAGTTCTGATCATTTCCCTTTGCATCAACTCATGCCCATTTTATTTTCACAACAATCTTCTAAAGGATGAATTATCATCATTCCCATTTTAAAGATGAAGAAACTGAGGCTGATGAAGTTCAAGTAGTTGGCCTAGGGTTTCATACCTAGTAAATGTATGAGGGAGGATTTAACTGCTCTTCTATCTATTTTCTGCTCATGTATGTTTAATTCATATTTTGCTTGTAATATAGGCAAATGTCAAGGGAAATGCAATAGGAAAAATATATAACATCATAGATTTGTTTGGTAAAAAGGGACTCTGAAAGTCCTATCTTACTTATTTCTTTGTATCTAGATGAAACTATTCCAAAAAATTATAACATCTTGAAACAAGTCAATTTTTGCCTTAAAGATAATCAACAAAACATGATTATATAGCAAAAGCAGCATGAAAAAAAATGAGACCAACATGTTTACTCTTGCGTTATGCTCTCACTGCTCATAGAGAACTTTATCCTGATCTTACTCCAGTATGGGTAAGGATGGAACTTCTCAACCCAGTTCAGTAAAACCACACTCAGAAGATATAAATCATTTTTTGTTGAATATTTGGAAGAGTCGATCTCTAATCTGCTTGGTCCTAACACCATAGATAATGGGGTTAAGGGCAGGTGGGACCACAACATATAAGTTAGCCAAGAGGATATGGATGTAGTGAGGTACATTCTTGCCAAACCTGTGAGTGAGGAAGGAGAATAAGGCTGGAGTATAGAAGGCCAACATAACACAGATGTGGGAGCCACAAGTGTTCATGGCCTTGAGCCGAGCATCTTGGGATGGAAGGTGAAAAACAGCCTGGAGTATCCTGATGTAGGAAACACCAATAAGAATCACATCCATAAATACTATCCAAATAACAACCAAACCATAAATAATATTGACTTTGATGCTGGAACAAGCCAACTTGGCAATGCCCATGTGTTCACAGTAGGTGTGAGGAATGTGATGGGAATTGCAGAATGGCAGCCTCAAAACAAGATAAATCAAGGGAAGAATGAAAGTCAGAGACTTGATTATAATGGCCCCTGCAATTGCTCCAATGGTCTTATTGGTCAGGATGGTGGTATATTTTAAAGGATGGCAGATGGCTACATAACGATCAAAAGCCATGGCCAAAAGCACTGCTGACTCCATGATGGTGAAGTTGTGAGCAAAGAACATTTGGGCAACACAGCCTGCCAAACTTATTTCTCTCAAATGAAACCAGAATATCCCCAGCATCTTGGGGATGGTGGCTGTTGACAGGCCAAGGTCAATTGCAGCTAACATAGCCAGGAAATAGAACATGGGTTGGTGAAGATTCTTCTCCGTTTGTATTACAAACAGAATGGTGCAGTTTCCTAAAAGTGCAATTAGGTACACAGAACCAAAAGGGAAGCCAATCCAAATATGGGCAGCTTCCAGCCCTGGAATACCAATTAGAATGAAGGAGGAAGGTTGGGTGTGAGTATTATTATGAGGGGACATCCTGCCAAACTTTGGTGTCTTTCTTATTGATGAGCTGACCTGGAAGGAAAAATAAATACACATAAATAAAAATACAAAAGTTTATATATATATATATATATATATATATATATATATATATATATATTCAAAGCTTAGATTTGGATCATTACATAGAAACAAGTGATAACATTTCCCTCTCATTTTTTATTTCTAAGGAAAAAGGCTCTGAAGACCTATATTACTAGCTTTAATCTAGATATTTTAAAGGTACCTTTCTTCTGTCTCCCATGGAATAGATACTTCTATAGGGAATAATTAAAGAAAACTAAGGATAATAATCTCTTACATTTTATTGAGAAGTATCTGTTGATATCATGAGAGTGACTCAAGTTTCTGTAGAAGAGGGTATACATAAATGACAGAAACTTCAGTAATATCCACCTTTCTTTAAGGAAGTCAAACCTGACTCCCTAAGGACTCAGAAAAAGAAACCAGGAAGACAACAGTGAGTCTTGAAAGATGAGAGAAGTAAAAGAGGGGAAGAGAGAGGAGTTAGTGAACACTGTCAGATGATACTATAAGGACAAGGAAGATAAGGGTTCTAAAAATCATAGGTTTTGCTGTGCATAGCCTTTGATCCAGCAGTGTTACTATTGGGCTTATATCCCAGAGAGATGTTTAAGAATGGAAAGGGACCTGTATGTGCAAGAATGTTTGTGGTAGCTCTCTTTGTAGTGGCCAGAAACTGGAAACTGAGTGGATGCCCATCAATTGGAAAATGGCTGAATAAATTGTGGTATATGAATATTATGGAATATTATTGTTCTATAAGAAATGACCTGCAGGATGATTTCAGAAAAGCCTGGGGAGACTTACATGAACTGATGCTGAGTGAAATGAGCAGGACCAGGAGATCATCATATATTTCAACAACAATACTATATGATGATCAATTCTGATGGACGTGACTCTCTTCAACAATGAGATGATCCAAATCAGTTCCAATAGAGCAGTAATGAATTGAACCAGCTACACCCAGTAAAAGAACTCTGGGAAATGAGTATGAACCATTTCATGAAATTCCCAATCCCTCTATTTTTGTACGCATGCATTTTTTATTTCCTTCACAGACTAATTGTACACTATTTCAAAGTCCAATTCTTTTTGTACAGCAAAATAACTGTATGGACATGTATACATATATTGTATTTAACTTATACTTTAAAATATTTAGCATATATTGGTCAACCTTCCATCTGGGGGAGGGGGTAGGGTGAAGGAGGGGAAAAATAGAACAAAAGGTTTTGCAATTGTCAATGCTGAAAAATTACCCATGCATATATCTTGTAACTAAAAAGCTATAGTAATAAAAAAAATCATAGTGTTTGGTAATTAGAACGTTGCTAATCTTTGGGGTGAATGATTTTAATAAATATGTGGCAATAGTGTGAATTCAAAAAATTGAAAAGGAAATGGGTGTTAAGACACTGGATATATAAAAGCAATTTATTCAGGATTAAATGTAAAGGAATCAGTTGTGATTGATAGCTAGAGTGGTTAGAATAGGAAAAGGAAATTTTGTGGGAATTAAGGAATTCTGGTCATAGTATTATAAATTTAGAGCTGAAAATGGAACTTTGAGACCAGATGGTTCAACCCTTAAATTTTACAGATAAGGAAATTGAGAACCAAAAATATTAGAACTTGCTTAAAGTTCACATAAAAATTGTATTTAAACCAACTGTTTATTCTGACTTTCAATCCAGGTTTTATTCTCTTAGATTTTTGATTTATACATAATTCATGCTTTGGTGCTGTATCTAACATAGACTTCCTCTGTATGTATTAGATGCAGTCTAGGCACTCTTCTTGATTTTATCCAGGGAGTCAATATGTGTGTATACAAATGCATGCACATACACATGTGTGTATTTACATATAGATATGTATCTATTATATATAACAACCTATATGCAAATATACAGATAGAATTTATATTTTGTAAATAGACATATTCACCATATCTGGAACTAGAGTACCATGTTAAAACTTGGCTCTGGCACTTACTTTTCATGTGACTTTAGCAACTCAATGAGACTCAATTCACCTGAAAAATTGAGAGGGGAGATTAGATTATTTTTGAGATATATTTCATCTCTAAATGTATGATCCCATGAAATTCCTGTATGAGAAGCCTCCCTGTTCTTTGTCAAGCTAATACTTGTAATTTTCCCCTTTATTCCAGCTATCATCACAAGGAAGGGCAGAAGGAAAAAAGGAGAAAGAAAGAAAAAACAAAGGAAGGAAGAGGGAAGAAAGGAAGAAAGAAGAAAAGATAGAAGTAAGGATATTTAAGAGGGCTCAAATTGCTAATCATAAGCCCATCTTATCATCTCTATGAAAGCTTTCTAAGAGTGGTGTAGGCTCAGTTATTTTCAGCAATGCAAATATTTAAGGACAATACCAAAAATTTAATGATGAATCATACTATCTGCCTCCAAAAGTGAACTGATTTTTATCGAATATGGAGTGAAGCATGTTATTTTCACTTTCTTTCATTTATTTTTAAAGAGTTTTCTTATAAAAATGACTAATATGAAAATGTTTCACATGCATAAATTGAATGTAAAGTGAATGGAGGAAGGGAAATTGTTTGAAACTCAAAACTTTAATTTACATGTTAAAAATAGGGGGAAAATAATGATCTAGGCATGCAGTATGGTCAATTATATGTGTGTGTATTTATTACAATGTGTGTTTACACATATAACCATATATATGCCTATATATCTACATATTATTCCTCATTTTAAATTAAAAAAAAACTGAACAATTATTGGAATCAAATTTTTAAGCTATCCCAAGAGTTGAACTGAGACTTTCTTTATTCATTCTCCCAACATAACTTTTCAATTCATGTCCTCAATGGTATTTTTCCAAATCTCAATTCATTTTGGCTTAATCTTTTCTGGATGACCTCCAGAAAAACAAAACCAAAAGATCATTGACTATATGATTTGAAGAGGATTCCTGAAAGGCAGAACCAAGATGGTAAAGAGTAGACATATTTTTATCTGAGCTTCTAGTAGTATTTCTCAGATCAACACCAGATTAAGCCTCTGAACTGGTAAATGACAGAATGCACAAATATTTGGAGTGTAATAAATTTCCAACAGAAGATACTTTGAAAGAACTTCAGTAAAGTTCTGTTACCATTCAGCAGGGAAGGTGGGGAGGCGGATAAGTGCAGATGAGTGTGGGCAGAGAGCCAAGATATTGTGGCATACATCCTTTGGGAAATCCACTGGGACACTCTTAGGCTACTCTGTCCTGATTATAACCAGTGGATCAGCAGATTAACTTTGAGACATCCAAAGCAAATACAAAAGGCAATTACTGAGTCTCTAAGCCCCAGAAAAAAAAAGCCTAATAAGCACTAGAAATCAGTCAACATTACTAGCTCCAGGGCAACCTAAAGTAGTTGTCATACCTTTGCCCTAAAAGCAGATCTCAACCTTTAAAAAATGAGCAAAAAAGCAAAAAGAACTCTGACCATAGATAGCTTTCATGGAGAAAGAGAAGAACAAATCTTAAACTCTGAGAATCTTACAGACAAATCATCTCCAGATGAAGCCCAAAGGATAATATGAGTTGGTCTCCATTTCACAAGGCTCTCTTGGATGAATTCAAAAAGGATCTTAAAAGATAGTTAGAAGAAAAATGGGGAAAGGAAATGAGAACTTTAGAAGAAACTTTGGAAAAGGAAAAACAGAAATTATCTGAAGAAAACTCTTTAAAAATGGATTTGATGAAATGGAAAAAGCATATAACTCCTTACAAAATATACATGAAAAAGAAGCCAATTCATTGAAAAACAGAATTTGTGAAAAGGAAAAAATTGCAATGAACAAAACACATCATTTAAAAGTTTAATTGGCCAAATTCAAAAGGACATTAAAAAAAGCCAACTGAATAAAATAATTAACTAAAAATTACAATTGAACAAGTAGAAGTGAACCACTCAATGAAACTTCAAGAATAAGTCAAACAAAGCCAAAAAATGAAAAAAAAATAGAAGAAAATGCAAAACACATCATTGGAAAACAACTGACCTTGAAAATGTATGTAGGAGAGACAAAGAAAAAAAATTTTAGACTTCCTGAAAACCATGATGAAAAAAAAAAAGAGCCTAGACATCATCTTTCAGGAAATCATTAAGAAAAACTGCCCTGATGTCCTAGAACCAAAGGGCAAAATAGACATTGAAAGAACTCACTGATGACCTCTTGAAAGAGAACCCAAAATGAAAAATCCATAAAACATTATAGCTAAATTTCAGAATTTTCAAATCAAGAAGAAAAATATTGCAAGCAGCAAGAAAGAAAAAAAAAATCAGATTTTGAGGAGCCACAATCAGGATTATCCAGGACAGCAGCTTACATTTTAAAGGATTGAAGGGCCTGGAATCTGATGTTATAAAAAGCAAAAGAACTTGAATTCCAGCAAGAATCAACTATTCAGCAAAACTGAACATTATCTTTCAGGGAAAAATGGACATTCAATGAAACAGGTAATTTTCATTTATTTCTGATGAAAACACCAGAAATGAATAGAAAATTTGATCTTCAAACACAGAACTCAAGAGAAGCATAAAAAGGTAAAAAGAAAAGAAAAAAAAATAACTTTCTTTGAAAAATCAAAAAGCTTATATCCCTATATGGAAACATGATATATTTTGAGATCTGAATCTCTGTTATGGGTATAATTAGAGAATGCAAATATAATTTGATTTTATTGTAATGATATAAAAAAACAGATGAAGAAAGGTAATTCTATTGGAAGAAAAGGAAAATAGAGCTAAAATGAGGTAAATTACATCTCATGAAAAGGCTAAAAAAGACCTGTTGAATTTGAGGGAAAGGAGAGGGATAAGCATTGTGTAAATCTTACTCTCATTAGATTTGGCTCAAAGAGAGCGTATCAGACACATTTAGCTTTATAGTGAAACTTGTTTATCCTATAGAGAAGTAGGAGGCAAAAAGAGGAACGGAAAGAGGGAGAGTAAAAGCAGTGAGAATAGAAGTTGAAGGAGAAAGGTATAAAAGAGGAGAAATATTTGAGAGAGGGGGTGGTCAGAATCAAAATACTAGGGAGAAGGGAAAGGAAGAAAGGAAAGAGAAAAGTATAACTGGGGGAAAACAAGATGGCAGGAAATACAGAGTTAGTTATTTTAACAGTGAATGTGAATGGGATGACCTCTCCCATAAAACAAAATGGATAGCAGACTGGATTAAAAGCTAGCATCCTACAATTTGTTCCCCAAAACATATTTAAAGCAGAGTGATACATTAAGAATAAAGGTAAAAGGCTGAAGCATAATCTATTATGCTTCAGCTGAAGTAAAAAATGCAGGGGTAGTAATCATGATCTCAGATCAAGCAAACACAAAAATAGATCTAATTAAAAGAGATAAGGAAGGAAACTACATCATGCTAAAAGTTGCCATCGATAATGAAGCAATATCAATACTAAACATATATGCATGAAAATGGTATAGCATCCATATTCCTAGAGGAGAAATTAAGAGAATTGAAAGAAGAAACAAACAGTAAAACTATATTAATTGGGTAACTCTACCTTGTTCTTTCAGAACTAGATAATTTGAACCACAAAATAATATAGGAAAGAAGGTAAGGAAGTAAACTGAATTCTAGAAACATTAGATATGATAGACCTTTGGAGAAAATTTAATGGAGACAGAAAAAATATACTTTTTTTTCTGAACCATACATGGAACCTATACAAAACCTGACCATTTATCAGGGCATAAAAACCTCAAAATTAAATTCAGAAAGACAGAAAAAGTAAGTGTTTTTTCAGATCATGATACAATAAAAATTATATGCAATAAAAGGCCAGGGGAGAATAGACCAAAATTAATTGGAAATTAAACAATTTAATCCTAAAATTATGTGGATGAAATAATAAATTATAGACACAATCAATAATTTCATTCAAGAGAATGACAATAATATGAGATCAATTTATCAATTTGGTGTTGGTACTGAAAGCAGGTAGGGTGAAAACAGAGAAAGAAAATAGACCAATTTTCCTAATGAATATTCACTCAAAAATTTTAAATAAAATATTAGCAAAGAGATTATAGAAAATCACCCCCAGGATAATATACCATGACCAAGTAAGATTTATACCAGGAATGCAGGGCTGGTTCAATATTAGGAAAACTATTAGCATAATTGACTATATCAATAACCAAACTAACAAAAATTATATGATTATCTCAATAGATGCAGAAAAAGCATTTGATAAAATCTAATACCCATTCCTGTTAAAGACACTAAAGAATATGGGAATAAATGGACTTTTCCTTAAAATGATCAGTAGCATCTATTTAAAACCATCAGCAGGCATCATATGTAATGGGAACAAATTAGAACCATCCCAATAATATCAGGGGTGAAAGAAGGTTGCCCACTATCACCATTACTATTTAATAGAAATGCTATATTTGGCAATGAGAAGAAAAATAGATTAAAGGAATTAGGATAGATAATGAGGAAACCAAATTATTACTCTTTGCTGGTGATATGATGGTATACTTAGAGAATTCTAGAGAATTATCTAGGTCACCATTGGAAACAATTCACAACTTTAGTAAAGTGACAGAGAACACAATAAATCCACATTAGTCATTAGTGTTTTTCTATATTACCAACATAGTCCAGATGCAAGACATACAAAGAGAAATTCCATTTAAGATAATTGTAGATAATACAAAGTATTTCAGAGTCTGTCAAGGCAAAGTCAGGAGCTATATTACCTCAATTACAAAACACTTTCCACACAAATAAATTCAGATCTAGTCAATTGGAAATGTATCAAGTGCTCATAGGTAGGCTGATCAAATATAATAAAAATTACAATAATACCTAAATTAATCTGCTTCTTCAATGCCATATCAAACTCCGAGGAAATTATTTTACAAATCTAGAAAAAAAATAAAATCAAGTTCATATGGAAGAACAAAAGATCAAGTAGTAATTGATTAATGAAAAAATACGAATGTACCAGACCTAAAACTATATTAGAAAGCAATGGTAATCAAAACCATTTATTATTAGCTAAGAAATAGAGTGGTTTTAATTTCTAAATAGAATTAGATTCACAGGACAAAATAATCAATGACTATAATAATCTTGGGTTTGATAAACCCAAAGACCTCAGCTTTTGGTATAAGAATTCACTATTTGACAAAAATTATTGGGAAATTTGGAAATTAGCATGGCAGAAATTAGACATTGGCCCATACATAATGCCCTATACTAAGATAAGGTTTAAATGGTTCACGATTTAGATGTAAAAAGTGATATTATAAGCAAATTAGAAGAACAAAGGATAGTCTATCTCTCAGATCTGTGGAGAAGGATGGAATTTGTGCCCAAAGAAGAACTTGAGTATATTATTAAATATGAAACAGATAATTTTGATTGTATTAAGTTAAAAAGTTTTTGTAAAAATAAAACTAATGCAGGCAAGATTAGAAGGGAAGAAATAAACTGAGAAAAAATTTACATTACAAAGTTCTGATAAAGGCCTAATTTCTAAAATATATAGAAAATTGACTCAAATTTATAAGAATTCAAGCCATTCTCCAATTGATAAATGGTCAAAGGATATTAACAGATAATTTTCAGATGAAGAAATTAAAACCATTTCTAGATATATGAAAAAGGTGTTCTAAATCACTATTTATTAGAGAAATGCAAATTGACAACTTTGTAGTACCACTATACACCTATAAGATTTGCTAAGGTGACAAGAAAAGATAATGATTAATGTTGGAGGAAATATGAGAAAATTGGGACACTAATACATTGTTGGTGGAATTGTGACCTGATGTAACCGTTCTGGAGAGCAATCAAACTTTGCGTACCCTTTGATCCAGCTGTGTTTCTAGTGGACTTATATCCCAAAGAAATCATAAAGGAGGAAAAGGGACCCACATGTGCAAAATGTTTGTGGCAGCCCTTTTTGTAATAGCAAGAAACTGGAAAATGGGTGGATGCCTATAAGTTGGAAAATGGTTGAATTATGGTATATGAATATTATGGAATGTTTTTGTCGCATAAAAATGATCAACAAGATGATTTCAGAGAGGCCTGGAGAGACTTACATGAACTGATGTTAAGTGAAATGAGAAGAACCAGGAGATCATTGCAAGTGCCAACAAAAACATTATACAAAGATCAATTATGATGGTCATGGCTATTTTCAACAATGAAATTATTCAGGCTAGTTACAATGATCTTACAATGAAGAGAGCCATCTACACCCAGACAGAAAACTGTGGGAACTGAATGTGGATCATAACCTAGCATTTTTGTTTTTTGTGGTTGTTTGCCTGTATTTTCTTTCTAATTTTTTTTTCTTTTTGATCTTATTTTTCCTGTGTAGCATGATAATTGCATAAATATGTATACATATATTGGATTTAAAATATGTTTTTAAGCTTAACATCTTTTGAATTACCATCTAGGGAAATGGGTGGGGAGAAAGGGATTATAATTTGGAACATAAATTTTTGCAAGGGTCAATGTTCAAAAATTATCCATGCATATGCTTTAAAAATAAAAAGATTTTATTAAAAAAGATGATTCCTTAATGCCTTTAATTATTATTTACTTCCCCCATCTGCGTTATTCTGAATTATAAATTCTAGGAAGATCACTTGTCTAGAAGTAAAACAAATGGACTAGCTACTATCTAGATTTGAAAACTTAAAATAACTTTTGTATTCATCCCTTCCTTTTCTATTTAGTAGACATCACACTAGTATTGAGTGTTACTCTTATCTGCCTGTAATATTGTAAAATCTCATAAAAGATTTTCATAACTTCAAGTTCTCCTCATTCCAAACCATCTTTCATGATATTGAAAAATTGAGATTTTCTTATGCATATGTCTGATGATATAATACATTTTTTCTGAGTTGTTCATCCCCCTGGTCATATATTAAATAAAACGCAAAATCCTCTGCCTGAAATTAGTGGTCCTTCAAAATCTAACATCATTGTCCCCCTTTCATCCTCATCTCATATTCCTACTCAAACTCAATGCTACATCAAAATTGGTTTGCTTTCTGTTCATCATCAATTATCTGCTTCCTCCCCCCATCACATCTTAAATATGCTCTTCTTTTATTTGGAAATGATTTTCCTTGCTCACTCATTTGGATGTTATGCCCAACTTCTGGAAATACCTCCCAGTAGCATTGTCACTTCCAAACAATATATAGAAAATCAAAATAAGTTAGTGATAAGATTTCCTATACATCCAGTCTGGGGTCTGCTGAAGGTAATGCAGAAAGTAGAGAAAGAAAAGAATTAGAATGAGGAAGTATTAGCAAAAGAAGAAGGGAGAAAGGAGATTGGAGAGAGAAAAAAATGAACAAGAAGAAATGATAGAGAAGAGAAAAACTAAAATAAATCACAGAAATAAAGGACAAAAGGAAGAAATTGAAAAAGAGAGTAAAAGAGAAAAAGAGTGAAAAAAAGACTAGGAAGAAGTGGGGCAAAAGGAAAAAAAAGAAGAAACTTAAGAAAGCTGGAGAAAAAAGTATAGAATAAAATTGAAAATTGGCTAAAATGAAGAAGAAAAAAGAAGAGAAGGAAAAGAAACTAGAAGTCTCTAATAATTATAACAGCAGAAGGAAGAAATTGCTGTAGAATTTGAATTTAGAATAGCTAGTTTTATTTTTCTCCAATAAAAAAGGGAGTTGTAAAAGTCCATGGTGAGGAGTAATGATAAAGCAAGAATGAAGAGGTTAGCACAAAGATACAATTCAAGCATTGACTTACCAGTTCACCTATTTCTCTGTGAGCCAAGTGTCTGGGAATATTTATATCTGACTTGCTTACTTGCATTTCTCTTGTCTGTTGCTCATGCTGCACATCAGCCAATAACAGGAAACCCATGGGCACATTATTATACCTAGAACCATTGAGAATAGAAATAGGAGCTAATTCTTTGATAATTGGTTTAAAAGAAATGAAACCCATTTATAGTTAACCTTGTCTAGCTACGGAAGAATAGCTACTCATTTTGAATTCCACTGGGGAATCTGAAAAAAAAATTATTTATGGATTGTAGCTGCAGTTGCAAATGGAAGTACTGAATCTACTCCCTGCTAAAATATTTCCTTGATTCTACAACCAATTCATCAATAGTCATCTTTCACTGATATGTACATATATCCTTGCTATCACATGAATGCATTTACTGAATTCTTATATGTATCATAACTGTATGTACTTCATATTATTTTCACTAGGTTTTAGTATAATATGTTTATAAGTAACTTAGGGTCAGAAATTCTGTCAATTTTTATGTTTCCCTAGAAACTAGACTGGTGTTTTCCACATAGTGTCACTTAAATTTCTAAAAGTTAGACTGGCTTCCTTAAAAAAATTAGTAGAATACAAATTCACTGAGGCCAAGAACTCTTTGTACCCCCAGATCCTAGTTGAGTTACTGGGTCATAATACCTTATACTAATTGTTTTAGTTAAATTAAACTGAATGTAATATATAAATAGTGCTGGATTTGATATCAAGAAATCTTTGTTATCTTTAACTCAACTCTCCAAATTTATAGAAGTTTCTTATGTTCACTTTCATATCTGATATCCTTGTGTCTGGGTAGTCTTCTATGCTTCTCCCTGCTTCAGTCCCATGCCTATGACCTTATATTTTTTCCAACAGATGCAGAGTTTTAAGAAAATAATATCAGGGCTTCTACCCCCCTTAGGAAACAAACTATTAAAATCTGAAACTGAGGTACCCTCTTTAGACTAGTAGTTTACACTTTTTGTAGTAGCAAAGCAATGGAAACAAAATTTATATCCATCAATTGGAGAATGACTAAATAAATTGTGGAACATGAATGCATTATAATATTATTTCATTAGAAGAAACTATAAATACAAGTTCAAAGGAGTAGTGGAGATATAAACTTATACAAAATAAGGTAACAAGAACCAGGAAAACAATGTCCACAATTACTATAGTAACTTAAGGAGGCAAACAACAAAATAAAACTGAGTTCTGAAAAATTATAATTTCCATGCTTGATCTCATAGAAGTGTAAAAAGAGAAAGGGAACTTATATTTATTAACTGCCTTGTATGTATCAGGTCTCAAGCTAAGGATTTTATCATTGAAATTACAATTGTAATTTATTATAGTTGTTTTAGGTTTACAAATATTATATCATTTGATCCTCACAACAAAACTGGTGGTTCACAAAATTCCCATTTTGTGAATGAGGAAGGTATAGCAGGCCCAGTGACTCGTGCAGGTTCACAGAATTAGGCAGTATCTGAAGCTAGATTTGAATTCAGTTATTCCTGATTCTAGATGCAGTGCTTGATCCATTGCACCATCTAATTACCTATATTCAATACTGTTATTTTTGAAAAAATAAATGCTCAGATGATTTCAGATAGGTTTGGAAAGGAGAACATGAACTGATGCTAAGTGAAATGTGCAGAACCAGGACATCATTGTAAATGGCAAGAAGAAGATTATAGAATGATCAGCTCTAATGGATGTGACTCCAACAATGAGATAATTCAGGCCAGCTTCAATGATCTTGTGATGAAGTGAAGTATCTAAACCCAAAGACCGGGCTGGAAATTGAATGTGGATCACAATATAGCATTTTTGTTTATTTTGTTGTTGTTTCCTTGCATTTTATTTTCTTTCTCATTTTTTTCCTTTTTGAATTCATTTTTCTTGTAAAGCAAGATAATTATATAAATATATATGCATATATTGGATTTACATAATTTTATTTTTTACTGTGTTTAACATAGATTACTTGTCATTTAGGGGAAGAGGGGCAAAATTGGGATACAAGATTTTGCAAGAGTTAATGTTGAAAAATTATCCATGCATATGTTTTGAAAATAAAAACCTTTAATAATAAAAAAAGAAAAAAAATAAATGTTCTTGGGAACACAGATTAGAGAGTCTTGCAGATAAAATGCTGCAAAACAAAGAAATCAAACAGGCAAAATTATCTTCAGGTACCAATATAGACTAGATGGTCACTCTTTCAGAGTACATTCAAGAAGACAATGAGTTACAAGCCTTCAGAAAGTGAGTAGAATCAGATTGCCTCCAGGAAAGGGAAAGTCAGAAAGAAACATGTGTCTTCTCTACCATTTTGGCTCTGCCCTTGGAAGTCTCAAAACTTCCTTTCTTGTGAGCTATTATTTCTACTTAGAAATATGGCTCCTTTGAATATCACTGGATTCCATTCATAGATTTCTAGACTGGAAACTGAACATATCTGGGTATCCCTTTCCCTCTGTCTTGCTTATTTGATTACACTTGCAGAGTATGACAACATCTTATTAGTAATCAAAACTGAACACAGTCTCCACCAAACCATGCTCTACTTAGTTAATCTATTAATGATTAACCTAAGTTTGCCAGCATCTGACATTCTTAAGATGCTGGACATCTTCTGATTCAATTTGATGTAAATATGCTTTGCTGACTGCCTCATTCAGATTTTTTCATTCACATGTTTATAGGCATGAAAACTGTGCTTTTGATAGCTATGGCTTATGACTATTTGGAGGCCATCTCTAATTCTTCTAAATATACTATAATTCTCACAAGCAAAACCCAATACATTTTTAGCCTAACTTTTTGTTGGGAGGGACCTAATTCTAGTTGACTCATTTGTGTTTCTCATTCTGCTACTACTGGATTAAAAGGTATGCACAGTTTGATAGCCCTTTGAGAATAGTTCCATATTGCTCTCCAGAATGGTTGGATCAGTTCACAACTCCTCCAACAATGTATTAGTGTCCCAGTTTTCCAATATCCCCTCTAATAATTCATCATTATCTTTTCTTGTCATCTTAGCTAATCTGAGAAATGTTAGTCGTATCTGAGTTCTCTCAATTTGCATTTATCTGACCAATAGTGATTTTGACCATTTCTTCATATGGCTAGAAATGGTTTGAATTTTTCATTTGAAAATTATCTATTCATGTCCTTTGACCATTTATTAATTGGAGAATGGCTTGTATTATTATAAATTTGAGTCAGTTCTCTATGTATTTTAGAAATGAGGCCTTTAGCCAAACCATTCTCCAATTGATAAATGGTCAAAGGATATGAACAATTTTCAGATGATGAAATTGAAACTATTTCCACTCATATGAAAGAGTGTTCCAAATCACTACTGATCAGAGAAATGCAAATTAAGACAATTCTGAGATACCACTACATACCTCTCAGATTGGCTAAGATGACAGGAAAAGATAATGATGAATGTTGGAGGGGATGTGGGAAAAATGGGACACTGATGCATTGTTGGAGGAGTTGTGAAAGAATCCAACCATTCTGGAGAGCAATTTGGAACTATGCCCAAAAAGTTATCAAATTGTGCATACCCTTTGATCCAGCAGTGCTACTACTGGGCTTATATCCCAAAGAAATACTAAAGAGCGGAAAGAGACCTGTATGTGCCAAAATGTTTGTGGCAGCTCTTTTTGTAGTGGCTAGAAACTGGAAGATGAATGGATGTCCATCAATTGGAGAATGGTTGGGTAAATTATGGTATATGAAGGTTATGGAATATTATTGCTCTGTAAGAAATGACCAGCAGGAGGAATACAGAGAGGCTTGGAGAGACTTATATGATTTGATGCTGAGTGAAATGAGCAGTACCAGGAGATCACTATACACTTCAACAACGATATTGTATGAAGGTATATTCTAATTGAAGTGGATATCTTCAACATAGAGAAGATCCAATTCAGTTCCAGTTGATCAATGATGGACAGAAACAACTACACCCAGAGAAGGAACACTGGAAAAGGAGTGTAAAATGTTTGCACTATTGTCTTTCTACCCAGGTTACTTATACCTTCAGAATCCAATTCTTACCATGCAACAAGAAATTTGGTTTTACACACATTTATTGTATCTAGGTTATACTGTAACACATTTATTATATATGGGCTTGCCTGTCATCTAGGGGAGAGAGTAGAGAGAGGGAAGGGAAAATTTGGAAAAGTGATACAAGGGATAATGTTGTAAAAGAAATTACCCATGCATATGTACTGTCAAAAAATTATAATTATAAAATTAATAAATTAAAAAAAAAGAAATGAGGCCTTTATCAGAACCCTTGGATGTAAATTATTTTCCTCTCACTTTACTGCTTCCCTTCTAAATTTGTCTGCATTGGTTTGGTTTGCACAAAAACTTTTTAACTTAATGTAATCAAAATTATCCATTTTGCATTCCATAATGCGTTCTTTTTTTGGCCACAAATAGGTGTTATTCTTTATGAAGCAAAAATGAAGATTGCTAATTACACATGATCAATTAACTGGTCAGTGTCTGAGGCTGAATCTGAACAAAGGTTTTTGTAATACCATGTTCAACTCTTTATCTGTTATGCCCCTATAGTGTCTGACAGCTGCCTCTATAACTCATGACAATGATTCATATGGAAGTCAATCAATAAAGTCTTATCTCTATGATAATAATGGCTGGTATTTATAAAGTGCTTAGGACATTTAAGGTGCTATCTGAAATACTTTGTTATTATTTCATTTGATCCTCATAATAATCCTGAAATGTAGATGCTATTATCATATTCATTTTACAGATGAGACTGAAGCAAATAGAAGCTGAGTAATTTACCTAGGGTCACAGAGTTAGGAAGTGTATCTGCTAGATTTGAAAGCAGATCTTCCTGACTCTAGGCTTAGCTCTCTATGCACCATGCCACCTAGTAGGTATGTGACATATGTTTATTAAGTGACTTTTGAATAACTTCTAGGCACTCTACTGGAAGTTAGGAATATAAAAAACAACAACAACTATATTCTTGCTAAATGATGTGACCAAAGTGTCCTATCCACTCTTAACAGAACTCTTAATTCTTCAATTCCAGAATATTGCCATTTATGCCTACATCAGATTGTAAAAATTATTCTCTCACTTTTCTCTTATTTTCCTTTCTCCTCTCATTCTATCTGCTTTCATCTCTTTTTTCCCTCTTTTTTCTCTGCCTGGTGACTTGAATTTAGACACCTCTTTCCCCTTTAAATTAACTCATCATATGTGACAGAAAACTATTAAATTCCTATAATTAGTCCAGTGTAACAGGTTCTGTGCAAAAGTAATTTTCCCTTTTTTAGTTCATTCATTCATTCGACAAATATTTCCTAAGCATTTTATATGAACAACATGGTGTCAAACAAACAACCCACAGGCTGCATATAATCTCAACCATTTAAAAATATAATTGGGAAATACTTAACCAAAAAGATAAAAAAATTAAAATATAGCTAATAGTGATGTATAGTTTTCTAAGTCAGTATGTATAGCCTTTAAGGATCCTTACGTACAGATTGGTGGCCTCTAATTTTACCTGATTTTTGACACCACTAATATGCTTTCCTTGAGGGGATTAAATATATCAAATCATTATTTCAGTCATTACACAATACACAATGTATTAAGACAAAGACACACTCATATAAATAGGATATAATACTAATATATATTACATTATTTATAATATAAGTATATTATATACTATAAATATAAAAACTATGAGAAAGGCTCAATTTGTTTAGATGAATACACTATGATAGGAAGAAATAACAGTAAAGAAGGGGATACACAATGAGAAAGGAAGAAGGAAGAGAACAAGTAAAAGCCCAGCACCCTCTGTATTTTTTGGTCTCTGTGGGAAGTTAGAAGCCAAAAAAGGTTGAATGCCCCAGTGGGCAGATGTCTCTGATTGTCAGGAACTCATGTCTTCTTTGTTCATGTCCTCTCTCTGCCTAGGTTCCAGGGAATTCCTAGGTAGAAATCATTCCCAGGAGGGCTCTTTTTTCAGTGTAAATATACACTGATCTCAACAGAACCCTGACTGTAGTGCTCAAATTCGTTACTCAGAGAATGCTGCAGTTTGATTGAATTTGGTAAGTCTGGTACATGATAAAGGGCTGGGACAATAAATCACAGACGCTAGGATTGTGATTGTAGGACTAGGAAAAAAGAAGACAGGCACAGTGCTATTTAGTTTAAATTAAATACAAAGGCAGTCAGATAGTAAGCAGAGTGAAAAATAAAGGCAGGATACTTAGGTTCATAAGGAAGTTTGAGTATATATATAAAAAAAGAATCCTAGAAGGTGAATGTCTATTGTTTCTGCTCCTTATATTTTAATAATTACAGAGTCCAAAGACTGAAAAAGAAAAGTCAAATCTGGCTAAGTTGTTGAAAATCACATATTTGACTGTGGAGTGAAGAATTCACTCAGGAATGGAAAAAATGAAAGATGGGAAATTGTTAGCTTGATGAATGAGAAAGAATTGAGAATTAGTTTTTCCCTATGTTTCTTGACAAGGATGTGAAATACATATATAGTAATGGTGTCTCAGATACAGAATTTTATATTTCTTCTTATATGTCTATGGGACTTTTCCTATTCAATTAGTTTCTTTATTGGCCTTCTGTTATCCTTTCCTTTCTCTTGAAGTGACTTGGTTTCTGGCACCTGAGTCTGCAAAAGATAAAGGTTATATCATTGAATTCTACAAAACTAGATAAGAAAGATTCTTATTTGAACTTTGTTTTGGGATACTTATGCTTAGCATGGTTCTCAACACGCATGAAGTTCTCTGTGTGTGTGTGTATGTGTGTGTGTGTGTAATGTTATATTATAATGTTATATTATAATGTATTACAGCAGTGTATAGCGTTCTCTCAGTATGAAACCATTAAGAAAAATGGAAAAATCATCAAACCCATTCCTTTTTAGTAGGGAAGGATAACTTCTAATATGGTACAAAGATCACTATGTGTTTGTCATTGTTCCAATTCCTCTTATCCTCTGTTCAACAGTTTATAAAAGTGATGCAGGAACAATGCATTTACCACCTATTGTTCTTTGATTTTAATGTTTGGTAAGCAATTGCTCAGTTTTATTCAATCACTGCCCTTCCTAATTACTTATTGAGATGTAAACTTTATCTATCAAAAAATAGAAAAGGGCAGACCAAATAATTGAGCATGCAATTAAAAAATAGAAAAAGAACAAATAAAAATCCCTAATTAAATACCAAATTGGAAAGCCTAAAAATCCCAAGAGAAATTAATAAAATTGACAGTAAGAGAACTATTGATCTAATAAATAAAACAAGAAGGGGTTTTATTTTAAAAAGATAGGAAAAAATTGGCTAATGGATTCTTAAAAAAAAAAAAGGAAACCAAATGATCAGTATCAAAAAATGCAATAGACTGTTGTACTGCCAATAAAGAAGAATTTGAAACAATTATTTATTAGGAGCTGTTTTACCTAGTTATATTATGATAAATCTGACAATCAGAGTAAACTGGATGGATATTTACAACAATGTAAATTGCTCAAATTAGCAGAAAAGGACACAATAATGACACAATAATAAAGAAAAGAAATTCAGTGAAACATCAAAGAACAACTTAAGAAAACTTCCTGCTGCAAGATGTATTTAGAAGTGAATTGTATCAAACATTTAAAGAACAATTAATTTTAATGCTACATAAACTGTTTGGAAAAATGAGCAAAGAAGGAGTCTTACCAATTTCTTTTACAATGCAAATATGGTGCTGATACCCAAGCCAGGAAGAGCAAAAAAAAAATAGAAAAAATATCTATATTGATGCAATGAATATTGATGCAAAAAATTTAAATTAAATAGTAGTAAGGAGATGAGATAATAATAATATATCAAAAGGATCATACATTATAATTAGGGGATATCCGTCTATGCCAGGAATGCAGGGCTCAATGAATGTTAGACTCAGCATAATTGATCATATCAGTAGCAAAACCAACAGAAATCAAAAGATGATTTTAATAGTTGAAGAAAAAGCTTTTCAAAAAATATAATACCCACCCCTTAAAAATACTCTAAAACATTGGAATTAATGGAGTTTTCCTTCAAATGATTAATATTTATCTAAAACAATCAGCAAGCATTACCTGTAGTAAAAATAAACTATAAGCTTTCACATAAGGTCAAGGTTGAAACAAAGGTGGAAATTATCACCACTACTGTTCAATATTGTAAAGAAATACTAGCTGGAGCAATAAGAAGAAATCAACAGAATTAAAATATGAAATAAGGAAAAAAACTATAAATCTTGCAGATGATATAATGGTATTTTAAGAGAATCCTAGAGAATCAATTAGTAAACTACTTGAAAAAGTTAACAACATTGATAAAATTGCAAAATATAACAAATATTAATTAATCATCAACATTTCTGCATACTACCAACAAAGTCCAGCAATAGGAGATAAAAAGAGAAGTTCCATTTAAAATAATGATAAACAAAATAAAATTTTCAGGAATCTATATGAACACAATTTAAAAAATTATCTCACAATGCTTTCTATATTTTGTTGGTTATAAATGCTTCATTTGTACATCGATCTGACAGATAAATTATTTTATGATCCACTAATTTGTTCATAGTAACAGCTTTTATTGCTGTCATATACCAATTTTTATCTTTTCTTTGAATACAGAGACAGCCTATAATTAGTTTCTGTCAAACTGTTTTACAGTTTTCTCAGAGCTTTTTGTCAAATAGTGAACTTTTGTTCTATAAGTTTGTATCTCTGGATTTATTACACTTTATATTGATACCTATTATTATTTAATATGTTTTATATACTTAAACTATTCTACTGATCCATTACTCTATTTCTTAGGCAATACTAGTTGGTTTTGATTTTTACAATTTTATAGATTAATGAAAAAGAAAATGAGGAAAGATGGCCTAACCATAATAGATCTCAAATGGTATTATAATCTGTGCATATCCTTTGACCCAGCAATATCTCTACTAGGTCTGTATGCAAAAGATATTTTAAAAAGCAAGAGAAGACCTAATTGCACAAAATATTTATAGAAGCTCTTTTTGTGATGGAAAAAAATTAGAAATGGAGGGAATGTCCATCAATTGGTGAATGACTAAGTTATTGTATATTACTGTAATTGAATACTATTATGCTAGAAGAATTAATGATTTCAGAAAAACATGGCCTTATGTAAACTGATGAAGAGTGAAGAGAGCAGAATCAGAACATTTTATAAATAACAGTAATATTATACAAGTATCATCTGTGAATATTTTAGCTATTCTCTGCAATACAACAATCTAAGACAAGCTACCTACAAGATAAATTGGAGATAATAAAGAGAGAAACCGTATGAATATGGAAAGGACTAAAGATTACTTTCAAATAGGTGGTGGTTTGGTGGGAATAAATCAAGGAATTGAGAACTAGGAACTAACAAATTAGTCATTCAAAAGGTCTGGCAGTGATGTGGGGGGAAAAATGCGACTATAGCTGAAGGGGAAAGAAGGGAATAAAATAGTCTTTATAGTGTAGGAGATACCTGAAAATTAATGGAAAGGGATTGATGACAAAGAAAATTTCTAGAGAGGCGTAAAACAAGACCGTGCTCATTTTAGCCATGTCTTTAATAACTTAGTTACCTTCACATTCCTTCTTCTTATTTCTTCATATTTTAAACTTATTTTTCATATATGATTATTTTGGTTATATTTTTGTGGTTTTATTTAGCTCTGGCATGATGAAATCCTGAAGTGCCATCCTCGATTTGGGGAAAAGGCATATCATAACTTCATATATAGATAAGGTAAGATTTTAAATTTGTTCCATCCAAACCTGCATAACAGAATGGGAAACTGAAGAAGTCAAGAGATTTGGATTTTAGGTCCAGTTTTCTCATTAATTTAATTATGTGAATTGAGCCAAGTCAGTTTTTATCCAGTCACTTAGTCTACAAAATGAGGTTATAGTTATGTTTTCTTTCAGTATAAGCATTTTACTGTTCAATGCCTTGGACAAAGAGGCTGAAGCTAAGCATGTATGGGAAATGACAGTTTGAGTGGCAAAGCCAGAGATAGAGATTCAAAACACACATACACATACATACACACACACACACACACACACACACACACACACACACACAAAATGCAATTTGACCTATTCTCCAGATCTCTTGTTTTTGTTAGGAAATGTCTCACATTCTCTTCAACTTTTTTCATTCTTTACATGTTATTTTGTCATTTTTTGGCTTCTTGTAACTTCTGTGCTGTTTTTCCCTTTCATAATTCTCATTTTTTAAAAAAAGTAAATTTCTTCCTTTAAACTCTGGATTACTTTTTCTAGCTGGTTGACTTTCTTTTCTTAATCTTATTTTTCTTGAATTGGAATTTTAAATTTTTTCCCCTCAATCTCTCTGATTTGATTGTTAATCTTTTTCTGGGGATCATTATCTGAATTTTAAAAATTTTATGATCTGAATTTTAACATTACTTTTTGTTTGGAGTAGGAGAAGTTTTTTTTTTTAATTTAGTTTTCTCCTCTGAAGATGAATCCTGGTCTTCCCTATTTCCATAGTAACTCGCTATGATTGGGTTCTTTTTTCTTTGCTCAATTTTTTTGGATAAGAGCCTGTTGATGTAATCATTTCTAATCCTGAAGTGGGAGTTGGGGGATGATGTATCTGGATTCAGATCTTCCTTTAGTTCTCTCCTTTGGGATGGCACCTAAAACTAAGACATTCCACCCTCCTATAAATTCCCATGGCCAATGGCTTCCTTGCTCCATTGCTTATGCACTCACTGGGCATGTGCTTGTTCCTTCTCATCCAGGGAGATAGTTCAGCAGTAGCCCTGTGCCTGGTGTTCCTTATTAGCAGAGGTTCCAACAATCTTCCTAGACTCAAACTCACAAATCCCTACAGTGTCTGTTAAATGAAAGTTCCTGTGGTAAGAAATGAAGACATCTCCCAACCCAACTAACCCTAGGGCTCTGTTTCATCAGAGCTAGCTTAGAGATTCTTACAAATCATACTGGTCAAACATATGTTCTGCTATCTTTCTTTGGACCTTCTGCTGTTGTTCTAAGAGGACCCCTGCTCTTCCCTAAGGATTCCAGGAAAATGATAGAGTAGGTAAAAAACTTCAAAGCTCTTCAGAGTCCTCTCACAAAGAATAACAAAATTGTACTTCAAGGAAAAATGAAAATTAGTGAATATCTTTATTTTTTCTGAGTGATTGGAAAGAACAGAATCAATAAGGTACTATATTAAAAAGCTCTCCTCAGCAAAAAGAGACAATGGGTCATGAATCCACAGCTTTATTCATCCAACAAATATTTATTAAAAACCTTCTACTCTTCAACTGGAACTAGGTACTGAGTACTGGGTATGCAAAAGTAAACAAGAATAACAGCAACAACAAAAATCAATTTCTATCTGTGAGAATTATACATTTTATTGAGTGAAACCATGTGCACCTAAATAATAAAATGTAAAACATGTAGAAAAAAAGATACAAAGTAAGGTTGGAGGTGAGGCAGTAGACCAGGAAGAGCCTCATGTAGGAGTTTGGCATGCATGTTGATCCTGCTGGTAGTCAGATTTCAGAAAGAATATTAACTTGGAATCTCTTTAGAAGAGGATGACCAATATGATGAAAGATCAGCAGATCAGATTATTTGAGGACTGGTTTCAAGTATATATGATATGTTTTATTTAAAGAATAAATGATTTGACTATTTAAAGAGATTTCACTTAGAGGAAGAGAAAGGAATTGTTTTCAAAGATCCAAGGGGAGAAGGGAAGTATCATTTATATAGCAGCTAGTACATTTCAGGGACTGAGGCAAGCACTTCACATATATCTCATGCATCCTCATAAAGACCCTGAGAGATTTGATGTTACTATTCTCATTTTATAGTTGAAACTGAGGGAAAAAGAAGTTAAAGAATTTAGCCAAGGTTACATAATTACTACATATCTGAGGATATATTTCAAATCAGGAGTTTCTAACTTCAGGCCCAGCACTCTATTTAGGAATAATGAGTGTAAGTTTTGTGAGTAACTGAAAGGAAAAAAATTAGTTTTGGTTGCTGGTGTTCCAAAGTGCAATGGGATAACTTGTGCAGGATGCCATAGAGAATTTGTATCCTTGTATGTAGTAGAAGTACTTAAAATGCTAGCTGAATGAATGTTGAATTTATCAATCTTCGGGTACCAGTTGGAAAGGATAAAGTCTAGTTATAATTATGGACAAAATTTCAACATCTACTGCAGAAGTTCAGGATAAATTCTATTTGACAACTGTTTATATTCGAAATCCTGGAGTCATTTTTAGGAAGACATAACAAGTTAAAAACTAATATATTTTGATATTGTATCACATTAACTGAAATGTAAGTTTTATAAATAATGAAATGTTGGCCCTGCTGAACTTTTCATGATCTTAGTACTTCCAAACATTATGTTCAATTCTGAGAGCAAATAACCACAATTTAAAGGGTCATGTATGTACATAGTATTCTTTTAGGTGCTAGAGAAGATAAAAATGATTTGGTCTCTAGCCTCAAAAGCATATAGTCTGGTAAGTGCAAATGATTCCCAAACAATTTCTCACACACAAATATTACATAATTTGTATATTGAAGAATTATAAAATAAAGAACTGTAGAAAGTATCCGAAGGAAAATTGTCAAATGGAAATAGGATGCTAGGGCAAGGGAGGTCCTTTTTTTAAAAAGGAAGTTTGATTTTGAACTCGTTTTCAAAGGGTGAGTGGGAATTCAGCAAGCCTAAAGAAGTACAGGGGGTGGGAACTTGGAACAGATTTCTTAGTGATTTCTTAGAGAAGAAACTAAGAGATTTCTTCATATTTTCAAGGAATAGAAAGAGATGAAATGTGATTTGTTTATCAGTGAATCATATGAAAAGGATATAGAAAAGTATAGAATTGCTAGACTATGAATGGGCTTGAATGATAGGTAGAGGCATTTGGAAGAAAATAGGATATATTTTTGAATTCAGGTGTGTGATGACTATAATTGCATATAAATGAGTTTCTGCCCTTGGGGACCTTATAATCTAATTCTGGAGACAATTCTGACTGTCTCTTCAATATTCTTGCCTACATTTTTTTTTATCAATATATATACATTTTTCAGAATAAATTTGTGCAAACTTACTTTATTAATCCTTATCTACTTCAATCTATCTTATTTTCCAAAGCTTTTACTCTAATTTGTTTAAAAATAACCATAAAATATTACAGTTGAAAAAAATTAGAAATAAGTGCGATCTATCCAATCATTTTATAATAGGGGAAACTATAACATACAATGCTTAAATGATATACCTTAAGTCACAAAGATATCAAAGACAAAAATCACAACTAAAAACTGAATCTCTTGACTGATAGACTGATTCTCTACTTGCTGTTATTATTGTGTGTATGTCAAAGAGACATAAAAAGAGAAAGTCTGAGAGAGAGACAGGGGCAGAGACAGAGAGAGCATTTCCCTTGCTGTACTATTATTCACAATAGTGAATAATATTTCTTTTTGCATTTTTCCCAGAGTCTAGAACAGGGCTCACTATATATCCATTTCAATTGAAATCATTTTGATTTGCTGATTAAGTACTTGTATGCTCCGTGTCATATATATATTTATTTAGACTGGATATAGGAAGTAGTACAGTAGAAGAGTGTCTTAAGCTGGTGATTCTGATCAATCTCCCCTACTTTTTCTATTGCCCCACTGACCTTATTCCCTTTTTTAGTCTGGAACATTACAACCATGGATTAGGGGAGAAAGTAGCTGCTGACAATCCATTGTTATCAAATGGCACCAAACCTTCAGGAATTATTTCTGAATATGTTGAGGGCTGCTGATAGTGGGGTACTGCAGACCAAGGTGTCCTGCTAGCTATCCTGTTGTCCTGCTAGAAACTCTTCTAACTACATCTGGGCTGGCTCCATATCCTCCCTGTGGGCTGGCAGTTTCCTGAGAAATCATGGGATAGGACAGCCTTTACTATCTTCTGGATTTATTAGCACCAAAGTGCCTTGGAATTGTGGAAAAGCCTTTCATTAATGTCAGATAACCCCTATCTATTTCCTGAGATCAATATAGGCATATATAATGACAGGGTAAGCTTGAAAGTTCGCACCAGGATGTCTGGGCATCTGCAGATACAGGGTGTCCTTGAAATCATAAATATAACAAGATTTTGTCAAGGACTATCTGACTTAATTTGAGAATTAAGGTATAGATCACCACATGTTGCATCTCTAAAACAATTTCCTGAGGAGTTGATAAGTCTGTATGTACTCTGTATGTACTTTATGCTCTGTGATAACTCTGTGATAACTTTGCTTATGTAACCCTATGGTATATAAGTGCTTGGAGTTGATCATGAAAATGGACTCCTGCTTCCACCCTTCCTGCTGAGTCCTGCCTCCTCAGTCCTCACCTACAACAGGACTCTGGCTGGTTTGGGGGCCCTTCTGGCAACACAAAGAGAACACTACTGAAATATACAAGGGAATAAAGAAAGACAGCAGATTGAGATACTTCTCTTACTAGATTCTCTTGAATACTAAAAGTATAGAAATTATTTTTTTTATTTCTCTAGGACTTTAATAAGAGATGGTATATTATCACTCTGGATGGAAGAGGCTTCAGAAGTGATCATGATCTTTGGTAAACCTCAGAAAGATGTCCTCTTCAAATGACACAGAGTTCCATCCTTCCTTCTTCCTGCTTCTGGGAATCCCAGGTCTTGAAGGTGCACACACCTGGCTTGGCTTCCCTTTCTGTGCCTTATACCTGGTTGCACTCATGGGAAATATCACCATTCTGTATGCAATTCAGACTGAAAGAAGCCTCCACCAGCCCATGTTCTACTTCCTGGCCATGTTGTCAGGTATTGACTTGAGTTTGTCCACAGCAACTATTCCCAAGATGCTGGGAATCTTCTGGTTTCACTTGAGGGCTATTGACTTTGGGGCCTGTGTCACCCAAGTGTTCTTTATCCATTTTTTCACAGTCATGGAGAGCATTGTACTCTTGGCTATGGCTTTTGATCGTTATGTTGCCATTTGCAACCCACTCCGTTACACTATGATCCTTACTCACAAAATCATTGGTTTCATTGCTCTGGTGGTTTTCCTAAGAAGCTTGTGTATGATAGCTCCTATTGTATTTCTCCTGCTTCGACTCCCTTACTGTGGACACAGAGTTATACCCCACACTTATTGTGAGCATATGGGTGTGGCTCGATTGGCCTGTGCCAATATCAGAGTCAATATCTTTTTTGGCTTGGGAAATATCTCTATATTATTTTTGGATGTCATTCTGATCATCATCTCCTATGCCAGGATACTCTGGGCTGTCTTCCTCCTCCCCTCCAGGGATGCTCGACTCAAAGCACTCAATACCTGCAGCTCCCACATCTGTGTCATCTTAGCCTTCTTCATGCCAGCCCTCTTCTCCTTCCTCACTCATCGTTTTGGCCACAATATTCCCCATTACATTCATATTCTCTTGGCCAATCTCTATGTAGTTGTACCACCTGCCCTCAACCCTATCATTTATGGTGTCAGGACCAAGCAGATCAGGGAGAGAGTTTTGAGGATTTTCTTTAAAAAAGAGTAATATGACAGAGACAAGGAAGTCTCAGGGACTTTTCCTTTATTCTACCACAGAAAATGAGCCCAGTTAAAAGCTGAAAAAATATGATGTGATACAGTGAATATAGAGCTAATCTCAGAAATGGAAAGATTGGGGTACAAATTTCACATCCTAGGTCCGTAACTTTGGACCACCTTTCAGTGCCCCAGACAGCCGTCTAATATTCTAAGTTGAAAAGAAGTTCCCTACCTGCATTTGCATTCCAGAATACCCCATATCAATGAAAATATTTTTTAAAAATAACTTTGAAGCTCTTCTAGTGGGTATAGATAATATATTTATATATGGATGTGCATATCTTTTTGATGGCATATAAATATAAATGGGTTGGCTTATGGATGGTTTTTTTCCAAGCAGTAAAGGGTAAAAGATGAAATGACTGAAGAAACAAAAGTCTAAACTTATGAATTTACTAAGAAAGGTATACAATTATACAATTATACAATTGCCTAACAAATCTGGACAAACCCTTCACAGCTTTGGCACTGGACCATGAATACAGGAGGAGATAAATTTTCATGCATTAATAACAATTAATCAAACAAAAGGAATTAATTATAATAAAACAATTAACCAGGATACAAGATTAAATAATTTGATTTGTAATTGAAGGAAAGAGTAGAAACTTTCCAAGCTGGGATGGGGAGAATAAACAGACATAAAAATGGGGTGCTCCTCTGATCTCTAACAGATATATTCAATGAAAAGAACTTGGGAATACTAACTAATTGACTAACATGAGAACAGATTTAATATAGGACATATGTATTGCTTGGCCTGTATAATTGAAAGGAAATTTTTTGCAACAAGCTTTAGATCTGTCTGGATTTCCAGCAGAAGCATAAGCTAGGTCTCTTAGCAGTAGACATATTTGGTATAGTTTCCCAGGATGCGGAGCTAGATTAAAATATACATATATATATATACATATATATATTTATATACATATATCAATGTGGTGTTCTCACAATTCCCACAATTGAATAAAGTTTTCTTACAAAACAGAAATTGGACTAGATCCATAATTGAATAGAAAGAGAACTGTGCTAGTTCCAGAACTGAGTCATAAAGTGGAGTTACTGTGGTTCATTTAATTCCCACTATCACTTGTGTTTTCTATTCCCTCATCTGAACAAATAGTCTTCACTTTGTTACACTCTAATACAAGTGATAAAATGGAGTGATATAATGTCAGAATAGGAAGTAATTTATGAAATTAATTCTACCAGTACTTATGTGGGCATTTCTTATATATGGTCTTTGACAAGCTGTTATCTATTATAACACTATGAATAGAAAACTGCCTTCTGATACAGCCTATCTTAGGTTCAGATGGATCTAACCATTAGAAAGTTGTGTTTCACATTGTATTGGATCTCAGAACTACCACTCATTGTGCTCAGTGGGACCATTGTTTCATCTGGAATCAAGCAGAAAAAAGTTTAATTTTTCCTCAACATGATAGCCTTTAAAATCATAGCTTTGGGGTGGGAAGGGACCATAGAAAGTCATGGACTCTACTGTTGACATTTGGTATATGAAGAAATTGAAGGTAGGTGAAACCTCTTGGCCAAGGTCTCAAAGTAATCAACAGAGTTAGAATTCCACCATCTCCTCTAATTCTAAACCTAATATTTTATTGTATTCTGTTGCTTCCTGTTACACCATGGTTATTGCCAAGGTCCACAATGATTGAATTTCATCACTATTTAGACTATATCCTTCCATTTTGTTAAGATTTTTTGGAGATATTTTAAATAGTCTAAAATATAAATATGTTATTTTTATGGAATTCTCGTAATTTCTAAATAACTAAACCAATCACTTTATAAATAATGAGCAAATGAATAAATAAATTAATTAGTGAATCAGTGAATAAATATACAAGTAAATAAATGAACTAAAGAATAACTTTAGTAATGCAACAAAGACATGGAATTACTTGTATTAAAATTACATTTGCATAACAGTATTTTTAATGAATATCCATATTAGCTAGGAGTGATTATTTGTTTTATTTTAACTATTCACAAACAATTTCTTCAATATTTAAAAAAGTCAACCATTGGTCAATTTAAACATTTTGTATTACTTTTATTTTGTTCTAAACTTTATTATTCCTCTTATTATTTTCACCTGTGTCAGTTTTTTTAATCCAGTTATATGTGTCACTTAAAACTGTTATTGATGTGCTTTTAAAATGAGAGTTGGTCAATAAGTTCCATTTACATTATATTAGTCTTTTTAGGCAGCTTCCTCCTTTTTTCCTCATTGGAATTATTTTTATTTGTGTCATCAGAATTTAATTATAGATAGTATTTTATTCCATGCAAATTTTCCAGTAGAATCTAGGACCAAAGTGAAAAACTCACCTATAGTTTGAGAAGGATGTTATTAAAATGGAATGTGTCCAGAAGTGAGAAACCAGAATAGAGGAGGACCTTGAGTTGATGATGTATTAGAATGAATTGAACAAACTGGAAATGCTAAGCCTAATGCAAAGACTTGACAAGTGAGAGGACTTAACATCTATCTTCAAATAAATTTGAATGGTTGTCAAATAGAGAAAGGAAATGATTTGCTCTTTATATCCAGTGAGATGAATTAGGAACAAGAAATGTAAGTTACAAAGAGACATATATGGTATTGATGTAATGAAAATGGTGAGATGTTAAGGTGGGCATACTTTTTATGTATTTTTATGTATTAGCTAGATTAGGTGCTCACTGGGTTCCCAGTTCTCAAATTATATAGATTTATTTTTTGATCTTACCTAGTATTTCATGAAATTTTTGAAATCCCATTTCACAATGACTCCAGGAAAGGTCTCAATCAGGCAAGAGGGGATGTGAACCAGTGCAGATGCTGTGTAGGGAGACCCAGGGAAGACAGACCCATGCATTGAATATAGTGGGAGGCTCTTACCCCAAATACAGCAGTATTGTCTACTTTGTCCTGATTCAGAAGCCAGTGAGCGGATCAGCAGACTGGTTGTGAGACCTTCAAAGCAACTACAAAAGGCAAATAGTGAGCTCCTGAACCCTAACATTTGTCTAGGATGACCCAGTGAGGAGAGAGAAGAGAGGAGCCTGCAGCACCCCAAGTCTCAGAGTAAGAAGAAGCTAGGAACAATCTCCCCTATGCCTTTTAAAAAATGACCAAAAAGGAAAAAAAAGAACTCTGATCATAGATATTATGGAGACAGGGAAGAACAGAATTGAAATTCTGAGGACACTAAAGGTAAAATGCCTTCACATGAAGCCTCAAAGTGGGATATAAATTGGTCTCCAACTCAAAAAGACTCTATTGGAAGAATTGAAAAAGGATCTTAAAAGAGAGTTAGAAGAAGAATCAGGAAAGGAAATGAAAATTTTGCAGGGGAGTTTGGAAAGGAAAACAGAAAAGGTCTAAAGAAAACTCCTTAAAATACATTTGTTGAAATGGGAAAAAAGCCAATGCACAAAACAATTTTTTAATAATTACTATTTCCTGATTAAGGTGAATTTCCTTTACCACAGTGGTTATGTTGTATCTATCTTTATTTTTATCATTTAGATGTAGTTAAAGTTAGTAATTGTCTCCTCCTTTTCTGATTTTCAAGTAAAAATGGTGAAATTTTCAAGTTTTTAGAAATATAAAGTCTTCATATCCGTGTTATGTAAGATAAATCTTCAAATAAATAAATTCTTCATAATCCCAAATATGTCTAGGAAAATTCTTATTACTATAAAGCCTGATATGGAACTGAATTCTCTCACTTGAAAGATTTACTAGAAGGTATTTAGATTTGCTATGGGTTCTGTTTGAAAAGATGTATTTAAGGGAAAGTATGTGGAATTCAAGGAAATATGACAATTGTCCAATAAAAAGCAGTAAGAATAGATACCTCTCTGTTTCAACGTTGGGTAGAACTACTTTAAGAGCTGAATTTTTTTTTTTTTTTTTTTTTTTGCTGAGGCAGTTGTGGTTAAGTGACTTGCCCAGGGTCACACAGCTAGGAAGTGTTAAGTGTCTGAGACCAGATTTGAACTCTGGTCCTCCTGAATTCAGGGCTGGTGCTCTATCCACTGCACCACCTAGATGCCCTGAGCAGAAGTCCTTTATTTATTTATTTTTTAAAATCTTGATCCTGGACAATTTTATCCTCCAAATGCAGTGAACCACCCTAAGTTCCTTTTTCACACACCCTTTTTTATTAACTTCATGATTCCTTGTTTGATCTCCTGGGTTCTGACTCCATAGACAATGGGGTTGAGAGCAGCTGGAATCACATGGTGCAGAACATTGAGTAAGATGGGAACATCAGGAGAAACTCTCTTCTTGGCTACATGGGTGAGAACAAAGACCAGCAGTATGGTGCTGAAAAAGAGGATGAGGATGAAATGGGAGCCACATGTACTTAGGGCTTTTACTGCAGCACCTTTAGCCTTTAGTTGAAGAATAGCACGTAAGATGAATATATAGGAAAGGAAAATGAGGATGAGATCAGAACCAAGCATAGTCCAGCCAGCAATGAATTGGTAGAGGCGATTGAGTGTAATATTATCACAAGAAAGTTTGGATACTGACAAGTTGGCACAAATACAGTTCTCAATGACATTGTACTTACAGTAGTGTAGCCGAGCTGAGAAAATAGGGATGGGCCCGGTGACAAGAGCATTCCGGGCCACTATGAAAATGGCAGCCCTGGCAACAAATTGATCAGTAATGATGGATGGGTAGCGCAGTGGGTGGCAGATGGCAACATATCTATCATATGCCATTATCAAGAAGGTACAAGATTCCATGGCCAGGAAGCAGTTCATGATATACATCTGGAGGAAGCAGGCAAAGAAGCTGATGGGTCTGAGGTCAAACCAGAAGATGAGCAGGACCTTGGGAATGACAGTGAGACAGAGTACGATGTCCAGCAAAGAGAGAAGACTGAGCAAGTAGTACATAGGTTCATGCAGAGAGGCCTCCAGTCGAATCGTGATTAGGAGGGTGGCATTGGCCCCCATGGCCAAGAGGAAAAGTAGGCTCAGGGGCAAAGAGAGCCAGTGCTGCCAACTTGGAGACCTGGTGAAACAGTTAAGGAGGAACTCAGAGACTTCAGTGGAAGAAGAATTGTCAGAAAGTAGGTGGTGCATAGTCTTCTGAGTTCTTATGGGAAAAGGAAAAAAGTTAATGAATAAATTGTAAAAGCCTAGAGAACAAGCAAGGAATCAATCAGTTATGAGTGCTGAGTATATAAAAAAAGAAATGAAAGTCCTTGCCTTCAAGAAGGAACATTCTGTTGGGGGAGAAAGTACATGAGTATGTGAATACATAACTTCTTAAAAGAATCTATAGAGTCTTTATCTAAAGTATTAATCTCAGCCTACTATTATTCACATATATATAAATGCATATGTTTATGCACATGCATATCTTTGTAAATGCATGTGTGTTTACAAACATATACATACATTATGTGTAATATACATAAAATCCACATACACATACATATGTTTAATAATAAGTAATGGGGGAGGGTGGAAAATACCATAAATTGGGAAGATCAATAATGTAAGAGTTAGTATTTATAAATTAAGGATTCTATCAAGCATAAGGGCACATTAGGCATACAGCATAAATCATGCAAAGAAACAGAGGCAAAAAATGATGTTCTGTATGAGAAGTAAAAACTCCTGCTTAGCTGAAACAAGGAAAAATATATAAAGGGGCAGAATAAATATATTGGAACCAGATTGTGAAGGATATATTAATTGACCATAGAGTGGTTTATATTTGATTCTATAGGTAATAGGCAATTTGTTGAATGGGGAGAAATATAGTCAGACAAATGCTTTAAGAAAAGCATTTTGATAATTTGAGGAGAATGATTTAAGAGAAGGAAGATTTGAGTCAGCTCCTGTTACAATAACACAGGTGAAACACAATCAGGGGCTAAGTGAAAGAGGGGGACCTAGTAGTCAAAAGAATGGGGTGAGATAGATGGTAGAATCCATTAGACTTGAAAATTTACTGGATGGTTAGGGTGACTCAATAGTGGAGACTTGAGGATCACACTGAAGTTGCAAATCTGAATGACTGGAAAGATGATGATATCATAAACAGAAATAGGGAATTTCAAAAGAAGCATAGCTTTTAGGGAAAAAGAATGAGTTCAATTGGGCTTGTTGATTTAAAAAGTTTAGAATTTATAATTGAAAGATGGTGATGCAGGATAGCAAATCAAAAGAGAAATATGTATGGAGAATCATTTGAATAGAAATGAAAATTAAATCCAGACCCTAAGACAGAAAACAGTGCAAAAAGTTGATAACTATTTCATTCTATTTTATTAAGTTTCTAAGAAAAATATTTAAAAGATTCATAACTTGTAATCTGGAAAATGAACCAAGTGTACCATGCTTTATGTGCTATCTGCAAATATCCTGTCTGGCACCATTAATTTGAAATATAAGAATCTGACAAGCCTTGTAGTCAGGAGGACCTGAATTCAAACCTGGCTCATATACTAGCTGTTTGTTCCTGGGTAAATCACAACCCCATTTTCCTCAAAAAAGAAGAAATATAAGAATTTGTAAATACATTTGAGGTGAAGATGTATCTCTAGTTTGAGATCTCTATAGGATCTCTATAGGAGAATAGTTGGTTGCCACACAAGGCAAAATAAAAATAATTAATTTCAAGAGTATTCAGGATAAAAAAGAAAGGTGTGTAAATTAAAAATACTCCAGTTTTTTTTAAAATAGGGTGACTAATACTTAATTGACAGCTATATACTTGCATATAATTTTAGCTAATGTTAAAGTTAATGACAAAGTCATCTGGAAAGGAAAAGTGAAAAAGAACTGAAGCTTTTTCTCAGATTGTTTGTTTGCTTCATGAGATTGATCCATACATCCACCATCTACATATATATATATGTATGGAGAAAGAGAGAGAGAGAGAGAGAGAGAGAGAGAGAGAGAGAGAGAGAGAGAGAGAGAGAGAGAGAGAGAGAGAGAGAGAGAGAGGGAGGGAGAGAGAGAGAGAGAGAGAGAGAGAGAGAGAGAGAGAGAGAGAGAGAGAGAGAGAGAGAGAGAGAGAGAGAGAGGGAGGGAGAGAGAGAGAGAGAGAATCATATATTTTAGAGCTTTAAGGGAAATCTCCTCTTTTGGGACATCTAATCTAGCCTTTTCATGTTATGTATGAGAAAATCAAGATATAAAGAATGACTTGACCAAAGAAAGGCATATAGGTGACAATGCCCCTTATTCACATTCTTGGCAGATAGATGGCACAGTGGATAGAGAGCCAACCCTGGCATCAGGAAGATTCATCTTCCTGAGTTCAAATCCTGTTTCAGGATTTCACTGTGTGAGGCTAGGAAATTCATTGAAATCTTTTGCCTCAATTTTCTCATCTGTAATGTGAGCTGGAGAAGGGAATGACAAAACACTATAATATTACTTGCCAAGAAAACCTCAGATGGGCTCATGAAGAACAACAATAAATTCATATCCTAGTTCTATGACTCCAATTCTACTAGCCTTTCCACTGCATCCAGTTTCACAATGCATGCAATCAAGGAAATAAGCATTTTTGTTTATTTGCTTATTTTAACACACCTTGATGTATGAATAATGTTGGGAGAGAAAAATCAGAGTGAAAGGGGGAAAAACATAGAGAGAGAAACAAACAGAAAAAAAGAAGTGAATATAGCATATGTTGATTTACATTCAGTCTTTTAGTAGATGTAGATGGCATTTTTGGTCCAAAATCTATTGGGATAGCTTTGAAACAACAATAATATTCCATTATTTTCATATACCACAGCTTTTTCAGCCATTCCCATGACTGATGGGCATCTAGTCATTTTCCAATTCTTTGCTACCATAAGAATAATTGCTACAAATATTATTGAATATGTGGGTTCCTATATCTCTCTTGTGATTTCCTTAGGATACAGACCCAGTAATGGCACTTTTGGGTCAAAGGGTATACACAGTTTTATAGTCCTTTGAGCATAATTTCAGATAACTCTCTAGAATGGCTGGATCATTTCATACCACCACCAACAATGTATTAATGTCCTAGGTTTCCCATATCCACTCCAACATTTATCATTATTTTTTCCAGTTATCTTAGTCGACCTGAGAGGTATAAGGTGATTTCTCAGAATTGTTTTAATTAGCATTTCTCTAATCAAGAGTAATTTAGAGCATTTTTTCATATGACTATATATTAATTTCCTCTTCTGAAAATTGTCTTTTCATATCATTTGACCATTTATCAGTTGGGGAATGGCTTATATTCTTATAAATTTGATTGTTCCTTGTATATTTTTGAAATGAGACTTTTTATCAAAAATAGTGGCTTTAAAGACTTTTTCCCAACTTTGCAATTCCCTTTTAAATCTTGTTTCTGTTGGTTTTGTTTGCACAAAACCTTTTTAGTTTAATGTAATCAAAGTTGTTCATTGAACTTTCCTAATGTTCTCTAGTTCTTTTTTGGTCATAAATTTCTCACTTCTCCAGAGATCTGATAGGTAAATGATCCCTTGCTCTCTTAATTTATTTAAATCATAATTTTTGCCCAAATCATGTCTCCATTTTGACCTTATTTAGTTATGAGGAAGTCAATAAGAACTTAACATGTATCTACTATATCAAGTACTGTGATAAACACTCTGGGTATAGAAAGTTAAGATTGTAGAGCTGTTGCTTGAAAATATGCTCCTTAACAAATCACTGCTGTTTTTCTATCCCAGTGGGTGAATGAAATGTCAGCCTAAAAGAAATTTATTTTAGGTAATAAGATGAGGTAAATAGTATGCTAAAGGGCCAGAGTTTTTGTCAAAATAGAAATGGAGTAGTGGGAGAATCTTAGAAGTGAGAAGACAGTTGAATGAGCAAAGTATTAAGAATAGAGTAGGATTCATACATTAAATAAAATAGAAGGAAATGAAAGAGATTGATTGGAAAGAGAAAATAATAATATTTTCCAAACAGCTCCAAGCAAAAAGAAAGTAAAAAGGGACACTGCCACTGCATAGAAAATATCAGAGATTTAAACAAAGTTCAAGAAACTGCGGGGAGCTGGAGAATTGATCAAATGAATTTTTTTTTTCCTAGTCAAGAAAATTTTTTAGCAAATAGGTTAAATGTCTCCAAGCTAAGACTCTTTCTAGTCTCTCAAGCTATATCTACAAGCTTGGGGATAGGATCTACATCAAAATACCAAAGGAGGCTGGCATTATTTAGCCATACGAATTCTGAGGTTCCTTTATGGTCTTAACCCTGAATGTCCATTCCCACTCATTCTTATCCTGTAGCATTTACCCCTGAAAGGTAACTCCCATATATCAAGTCTGATAATATCCAACTTAAAAGAAAAGAATAATGCAAAGCTGAAGTCCTTTTCATCTACATGCTTGACTTTGTTGGCCAAAATCTTTAGTTCAGGTAAAGCCTGTTTCCAATCAATTTATTTAACACACATTTGTTTTTTGTTATTTACAATATTCCATACTAGGTTTTAGTGATACAAAAATCTGTCCAAGGCTCTACAGATTTAAAAAAATGTGAATTCCAATTCAGTTTCTGTGATTTCAAGTTCAGTAATGTTTTCTCTCTCCTATACTGCTTCCCAATTCTTTGTTTTAACATTATCTTTTGCACATCAATGTGTCATAAAAACTCACAATAGAAAAAAGGCCTTAGAGATGATCTATTTTAAACCATAAGATTTTCATTTTAAAATTAAAATTGCTCTAGAGATTGGTGTCGCTGATAAATTTAATCTCACATTTTGGTAGGTATGCATTTAACACATGTATCTCATTCTGGTTGGATTCAGGCTAACCTTGGTTGGAAGCATAGGTAGAACAGTGAATGACAGAAAAGAAAGTAGAAAGAAGGGAGAAGAGGTTCCCAAAATAAATTTTACTAGTTTCACAATTGCTCGTGGATCTCAGGCTAAAGCAGGATCAGACTTACTCAGCACAACAGAGGCAGGTCTCCCATAGGTTAGCAATTACTCTCTATTTGCTTTACTGAACATTGTGCCTTGCTTGCCCCAAAGAACTAGAGTTTATATTGGAATCATAGCTCCCCTAAGACTGTGTCTTTATGCTGTGGTTTCCTATGGTCTGAAATGTAGGGCATAGACCAACTCCCCAAAGACCCTGATAGGAGAGGAAGGTAGGAGGAATATCAAAATTTTATTTTTGATAAACAATTTTATAATTGATTAAAATTTGTCATAAATTAATTCATTGTTCAATTTCTTCCTCTTGAATATAGCAGCACTTGCACCTCATTGATACCCAATGGGAGGATGGCTTAAGATAACAACAAAAATAGTATGATAGATAAACCCCCTCACAGAAATTATAGATGGAATTAAATTCTTTTTGCTTTTATTGGTCACTTTTACTTCCAAATCATGGAAATCTTGACTCAATTTTGGAAATGTAGTTGTAGGGCCAAACCCTCTTCCTCAGTATTTCATTCATTTCCCTAATAAGACAGGAATATTATTGCTATTTCTATTTTACAATTGAGGAAACTGAGGCAGATAAAGGTGAAGTGACTTGTTTCAGGTTACAGAAAACTAGTAAAAATAGTAAATACAGGGCTAGAAAATATGAGGTTATATTTGACTTTAAGTCATTCTGATTTCAGGTCCAGGAATCTTTTCAAATCAGGTGCTTGTAAGATAACTATTCTACTTGATGTCTGAGGTACAATTAAACTACTAAATATTTGTACTATGATGATGGTAGCAGTATAATGATGATGTTGGTATGGGTGCTGATGGTAATGAATAAAGCTAACATTTACATTTTATTACATTTAAATTTTACAAAGTAATTAACATGTTATCTCACCTAATCTTCACCACAATACTGTAAGAATAGGTGCTTTATCCTCATTTTACAGATGGAGAAACTGAGGGTGAATGAGGAAAAGTGTCTTGTCCAGGGTAACAAAGATAACATTAGTCTAAAGGTCATTTTACACAAGATTTCCCATAATGTCAGAGCCAGGATTATAACTTAGAAATACAATGACATGTGGATAATATTTGATCCAAATAACACAGGAAACTCCAAAGTCATAAAGATAATAAGAATCAAAGTAGAACTTTGATGTACATTCTCTGATTCCATATCTTGTGGTCTTTCCACAACTTTATGCTAACATTTCCCAATATGTTGTTCTTTTTCTCATTATACAAACTACTTTCCGGTCTTTAACTCATATTTCCCCTCTAAATACAGGCAATTGTTCTAGAACAATTGCAAGAGGGGGCAGAATATATCCGATGTATGAACTAAGCTCATTCTTGGTCTTTTATAGATATATGGCTGTATTTGCTACTGTTACTACGGCATAAAAACAAAGCATTAAATCTAAAATTAGAAAAAACAACCTTAATGGCTTTTGAGTAGAACTCTTTGATTTTATAGAATTACTTGGCTATGTTCATATGTATGATTAGAACTCATACTTAGTCTGAGACTCTATTCTTTAGGCCACAATTACCATCAAGAAGAGGGACAAACTTTAGCTTGTATAGGTCTAAAAACTGTAATTGTACTCAGTTTTTATATGAATCATATTTGATTTCCTGATCTATGAGTTTTTGATTGTATCTTGATCTTTCTAATATTTTTTTCCAGAAAAAAATTCCATAAGGACTAAACCTTCCCATTATCCCTCTTGAAGACACCCTTGAAAAGAAAATGACAAACTAATCAAGCTATTTCTCTTACTTGGAAAATAATAATAATAATATGTCAGAAATATCTTAGTTTGAAACTTATCTGAGAAACTTTAACTATGCATCACTAAATGAATCATTTAAATTCTATATCTTAGTTTCTTCACCTGGAAAATGAGTTGTTTGATTTCAGTGGTTGCTATATAACCTACTGACTCAGTCTATGATCCTGTAATATTCGCTATTATTTACCTGGAACTTTAAGGTTTGTCAAGTACTTTGTAGATGTTATCTCATTTTGGTTTTCTTTTTTGCTTTTTAAAATTCAATTTTATTTTATTTTCAGTTATAAATTAGTTTCTTTCTACCTCACTTTTCTTAATTTTTATAAATATTTGTGTCAAACCAAAATAATTTCCACATTAGCTGTGTCACCCTCCCAAAAAAAGTAAGATTTAATGAGCACTCTGATTCTATCATGTGTTTATCTCAAGTACAGCCAGTTTCATCATGAATCTCTTGGAATTGTGTTGATCATTCTGCTGACCAATTTTCTCAAAGTTGTCTGACTTTACAATATCATATTTATTATACTTATTTCCCCAAGTTCTGATAATTTCACTTCACATTTATTCATGTCCATTTGGTTATCATAACAACATTCCTGAGCTAGGTGCTATTATTATCCCCCATTTTACAGATGAGGAAATTGTCAATGAGGGAGTTTTAGTAGTTTGCCTAGAGTTCCAGACCTCATAAGTATGTGAGGCAAGATTTGAATATAGATTTTGCTATTTTCAACTCTAGTCACTGTTCCACCTGTTTTTCCAACTTATGTGTGATTCATTTTCCCCCCAAAACATAGGCAAAAGCCAAGGGAAATGCAATAGGAAAAATATAAAGTCACAAATTTCTTTGGTAAAATAGAACTCTGAAAGTATTATCTTATTTGCTTCTCTGTATCTAGATAAAAGTATTTCAACATATTGAAGTAAGTCACTTTTTGCCTTAAAGATAACCAACAAAGCATGATTACATAACACAACCAACATAAATAAAAAGATGAGACTAACATGTTTACTGTTTCATTATGCCATCCCTGCTTTTAGATAGCTTTGTTCTGACATTATGCTGTGTGAGTAATGATGGAACTTCTTAGTTCAGTTTAGTAAAGCTCAACTTAGAGGATATCAATAACATTTTGATGAAGATTTGGAAGACATGCTCTCTAATCTGATTGGTTCTGACACTGTAGATAATGGGGTTGAGAGCAAGTGGGACCACAACATATAAGTTGGCCAAGAGGATATGAATGTAGTGATGCCAAACCTGTGAATGAGGAAGGAGAATAAGGCGAGAGTATAGAAGGCAAACATAACACAGAAGTGGGAGCTACAAGTGTTCATGGCCTTGAGCCAAGCATTTTGGGATGGAAGGCGAAAAACAGCCTGGAGTATCCTGATGTAGGAAACACCAATAAGAATCACATCCATAAATACTATCCAAATAACAACCAAACCATAAATAATATTGACTTTGATGCTGAAACAAGCCAACTTGGTAATGCCTATGTGTTCAGAGTAGGTGTGAAAAATGTGATAGGAATCACAGAATGGTAGCCTCATTACAATATAAATTAAGGGAAGAGTGAAAAACAGGAACTTGATTATGAAAACCTGCAATTGCTCCAATGGTCTTATTGGTCAGGATGCAGGCATACTTGAAAGGATGGCAGATGGCTACATAACGATCAAAAGCCATGGCCAAAAGCACTGCTGACTCTATGGTGGTAAAGTTGTTAGCAAAGAACATTTGGTCAACACAGCCTGCTACACTTATTTCTCTCAGATGAAACAATAATATCCTCATCATCTTGGGAATGGTGGCTGTTGACAGGCCAAGGTCAATTATAGCTAACATAACCAGGAAATAGAACATGGTTTGGTGAAGACTCTTCTCAGTTTGCATTACAAACAGAATGGTGCAGTTTCCTAAAAGTGCAATTAGGTACACAGAACCAAAAGGGAAGCCAATCCAGATATGGGCAGCTTCTAGCCCTGGAATACCCATCAAGGAAGGAAGAGGGTTTGGTTTAAGTATTTTTGGGGTGAGACATCCTGACAAGCTTTGGTGTACTTCTTATTGATGGGCTGATGTGGAGGGAAAAATACAAACACACACACACACACACACACACACACACACACACACACACACACACATTCTAAGCTTAGATTTTGATCATTACAAAAACAACAACAACCAAAAAAAACAAAACAAAACAAAAAACAAAACAAAACAAAACAAAACAAAAAAAAAACAAAGGACATCGTTTCCCTCCCCCTTTTTCTTCCTAAGGAAAGACTCTCAAAATTCTATATTTCTAGATGCAATCAAGGAACTATCAATGTACCTTTTTTTTCTCTTTTTTCCTTTATTTGGAAGAATCCTAGGTTCAGTCCACTTGAGGTTGAATTCCATGTAACAAATATTTTATAAGGACTAATTAATTTAAAATAATAATTCCTTATATTTTCATAGAGAAGTGACTGTTGATACCATGGGAGTAACTCAGATATCTATAGGAAAGGGTCTACATAGAAGACAGAAACTTCAGCAATGTCCATTTCTGTTTATGGTTTCAGGAAAAGGAATCAGAAGAAAATATACAATGAATCTAAAGAGATAGCACAAGTAGAAGGGAATATTATCTCAGAAGTGAGAAGAGAGATTACTTAGAAAGAGGGGGTAGTGAACAGTGTCAGATAATACAGAGAGGACAAGGAAGATGTATTTTTTTTTAAATTTTTTTATTATATATATATTTTTTATAATATTATCCCTTGTATTCATTTTTCCAAATTACCCCCCCCCTCTATTCCCTCCCCCCGATGACAGGCAATCCCATACATTTTACATGTGTTACAATATAGTCTAGGTACAATACATGTGTGTGAATATCATTTTCTTGTTGCACAATAAACATTAGAATCCGAAGGTACATGCAACCTGGGCAGACAGATATTAGTGCTAACAATTTACATTCACTTCCCAGTGTTTCTTCTCTGGGTGTAGCTACGTCTGTCCATCATTGATCAACTGGAAGTGAGTTGGATCTTCTTTATGTTGAAGATTTCCACTTCCATCAGAATACATCCTCATACAGTATTGTTGTTGAAGTGTACAGTGATCTTCTGGTTCTGCTCATTTCACTCAGCATCAGTTGATTTAAGTCTCTCCAGGCCTCTCTGTATTCCTCCTGCTGGTCATTTCTTACAGAGCAATAATATTCCATAACCTTCATATACCACAATTTACCCAACCATTCTCCAACTGATGGACATCCATTCAAGGGAAGATGTATTTTTTAAAAAGTCATTGATTTTGGTAATTCACAATTTGGTAGAGATATCTGGGGAAAAGATTTTTTTCCCTTCAAATTATTTATTTATTTAATATTTTTTTCAGTTACATTCAAAATAATTCTTTTTACATTTCTTTTTAAGATTTTTTAGTTCCGAGTTCTCTTCCTTATTTCCATCCACAAATAAGAAACAACACGTGAAGTTATGCAAAATATTTCCATAAGAGTCAAGTTGAGAAAGAAAACCTAGATCTTCTCTCCCAATGAAAATAAAAACCCTCAAGGAAACTTAAGTTAAAAAGAAAGAGATAAAGAAATAGTGAATGCTTCAATCTGTATTCAGATCAAACAAGTTATTTTTCTGGATATGGATAGGATTTTTCATCAAAAGACCTCCAGAGTAGTTGTGGATTATTGCACTACTGAGCATAACAGTCATTTCCCAGAGAACAATAATATTGCATCACAAACACATACCACAGTTTATTGAATCATTCATTACCCAATTGATAGGTACCCCCTCAATTTCTTTTCTTTTCTTTTCTTTTTTTTTTGTTCTGAGAAGAAAGTTACTATTAATATATTTTTTTGTACATTTAGGTCATTTCCCTTTTTATTTTTATTTTTTGCTATTTTTTCCAATTTTTTTTAGTATTCTTGTTCAATAGAAGTGTTGTTAGTTCAAAGGCTGTACATGAATTTGCAATTCTTTGGGCATAGATCTTATCTTTTTATCTATTGAGGCCTTCCTCTTATTTTATATAAATTTGATGCAATTCCCTCTGTGTTTATGTAATGTTCTGGTTGGTTTTCTGGAGGTCTTGGGAGCAGCCTTTGTTTCAGCAGAGTAATCACCACAAGAATAGCCAGATGTTAAAGTCCAAATTCTTTATTGTCTCCTTGCCTGGGGCTGGGCAGCTTTCTGGAGAGCCTTTCAGACAGGCCTTGGTCTCAGCGGGACAAGTGCAGGAGGCCAGCCATCATGTTGGTGTGAGATGAAGTGAATGAATCTGGCTCTCTGAGTCTGAGGGCTTGTACTTCAGTCTTCAGCCACCACAAAGGTGGATGATAGAATGAATCTGACTGAGTTTGTCCCAGCTTATATGCTTTATTCTAATTATATTGTCATAGGTGTGAATCTTGTAGAATAGGTGTCAATTTTGTGGAACTATATTAAGTACTAAGTACATGTACTGGACTAGAGAACTATTAATCACCATGCTAAACTAGATAGCCATTGTCTTATCAATTCCACTGAGTTAGCACCTTATAAGAATTCTTGTTTCAAATATAGAGTTCTGGTCTATAACAAGAGAAATTCTCTTTGAAGTTTTTTACACTTAGATTGCTAATTGTATTTCCCCCCATTTATTCCCTCTCTGCTTTAACCCTGTCCCTCCTCCGAAGTGTTTTGCTACTTAGCATTTTCTTCCCCAGCACGCCTTTTCTTTTATTACCCTTCCTATATGCCATTTCCCTCCTGTTTCCCTCCAGGGTAAAATAGATTTCTATACTCCTATTCAGTATATATGTTATTTCTTATTTGAGTCAATTCTGATGAGAGTAATAAAGTTCACTCATGCTCTCATTTCTTTTCCCCTCCATTGTAAAAGCTTTTTCTTGCCTCATTTTTGTGTGGAAGATAATTTGCATCATTCTACTTCTCCCTTTCCTATTCTGTCAACTTATTCCACTGTCACCCCCTAATTTCATCATTAAAAAAAACATCATCCCTTCATTTGACTCACACCTGTGCCCTCTGTCTATATGTACTCTTAATTGCCATAATAATGAGAACATTCTAATGGGTTATAAGTATCATTCTCTCATGTAGGAATGTAAACAGATAAACTTTATTAAGTCCCTTGTGATATCACTTTCCTAATTACATCCTTATGCTTCTCTAGAGCCCTGTATTTGAAAATTAAATTTTCTGTTAAGCTCTGGTCTGTTCATCATGAATGCTTGAAAATCTTGTTTCATTGAATGACCACCTTTTCCTCTGATGGTGTATACTTGGTTTTGCTAGGTAGGTAATTCTTAGTTTCAATTTTAGCTCCATAGTTCTCCAGAATATCATATTCCAAGGCCTCCAGGGCTTTAATGTGGAAGTTGGTAAATCTTGCTTTATCCTGACTGTGGCTTCACTATACTTGAATTGTTTCTTTCTGGATGTTTGTAATATTTTCTCTCTAACCTGGGAGTACAGACATTTGGCCATAATAAGCTGAGTGCTTTCATTTTGGGGTCTCTTTCAGGAGGTGATTGGTACATTTTTTCAATTTCTATTTTACCCTCTGGTTCTAGAATGTTAGGATAGTTTGCTTTGATAATTTCTTAAATGATGATGTCTAGTGCCTCTTTACAACATCAGAGTATTTCAGGCCAGTTCCAATGATCTCGTGATGAAGAGAGCCATCTACAACCAGAGAGATGACTATGAGGACTGAGTGTGGATCACAACATATTATTTTCACTTTTATGTTGAAGCTTGCTTGCATTTTGTTTTCTTTCTCATTTTTTATTTTTGATCTGATTTTTGTTGTGCAGCATGATAATTATGGAAATATATATAGAAGAATTGCATGTGTTTAACATGTAGAGAGAAAGGGAATGAAAACATTTGGAATACAACGTTTTGTGAGGACTAATGTGGAATATTATGTATGAGTATGCTTTAAAAATTAAAAAAAAATTTAATATTTTTTAAAGGCAAATGAATAGAGAGAAAAAGAGAAACATAATATCCAGGCTCTTTTGTTGATCATGACTTTCAGGTAAACCAGTAATTTTAAAATCATCTCTCCTAGATCTGTTTTCCAAGTCAGTTTTTTTTTTTTTTTGCAATGAGATAGTTCTTATGTTTTCCTATTTTTTCACTTGTTAAGCTTTATTGTATCTTGATTTCTCATAAAGTCATTAGCTTCCATTTGCTTGATTCTATTTTTTAAGATTTTCCTCAGTGTGCTTTTGAACCTCCTTTTCCAATAGACTAATTTTGCTTTTTAAAGCATTCTTATTCTCATTTGTTTTTAGTATTTACTTTTGCATCTCTCTCAATTCTTTCTCTAATTTTTCCTCAATTTCTCTTACTTGATTTTTAAAGTTCTTTTTCAGTTCTCCATTGTCTGTGCTTAATGCTTTTTGGAGACTTTGTATGTAACAACTTTGACTTTATCATCTTCTGAATGTGTTTTGATCTCCTTGTCACTATAATATCTTTCAATAGTCAGAAACTTTTTTTTTTTTAGTTTTCTGCTCATTTTCCTAGTCTATTACTCTACTTTTTTATCTTTTCGTTAACATATGTTTCCAGGGTAGAGGGTGTATAGTCCCAAACTCCAGTGGTTTTTGCAGCTTTTTTTCAAAAATCCTTCTAGGAATTTGACCACAAGAAACAAAAAGGACTTTTAAAAATCATAGACTGCTAAACCAACTAAAACAAGGACAAAATGTCCAAAGAGGAAATATTAAAGAGTGATATGAATTGGTTTCAAGCCCAAATAATATTTTTGGAAGTGCTTGTAAAAGATCTAAAAAGGAAAATAAGAGAGGCAGTAGAAATAATGAGAAAAGAAACAGGAGCTATGCAAGAAAGAATCAAGAGCTTAGAAAAGGAAAGAAAAAATGACTAAATTAAAAAATCCCTTAACGAAGACAATTGGCCAAATACAAAAAGAAATTCATTGAAGAAATCAATTTAAAAACTAGGCCAAATGTGAAAAAAAAATCCAGTGAGGAAAAAAAACCATCATGAAAAGTAGAAATAATCAAATGCAAAAAGAGATATAAAATCTAACTGAAGAAAATCACACATTAAAAACTAGAACCAGGAAAATGGAAGATAATGATTCTATGATACATCAAGAGTAAGTCAAACAAACTAAAAAGAATGAAAAATAGATGAAAATATAATAGTCCACATTGGAAAAATAGCCAACCTGGAAAATAGAAGCAGGATAGTGATTTAAAAATTATTGGTCTACCTGAAGGCCATGACCAAAAGAAAAGCCTGAATAGAAATCTTCAAGAGATCATCAGGGAAAACTGCCTTGATGTACTAGAACTAAAAGGGAAATAGTTATTGAAAGAATCTTTTAATCAACTCCAGAAAGAGATTCTCACAAGAAAAACCACCAAGAACACCATTGCAAAATACAAGAACTATAATCTCAAGGAAAAATATTGCATACTGCTAGATAAAAAATTTCAAGTATCCAGGAGTAGCAGTCAGTATTACTCAGGATCTGACAGTGACTAAAATGAAGGATTGAAGGACCTGGAAGGCAAAGAACCTGGGATTATAACCAAGAATTAACTACTCAGTGAGAAAGATCATCATCCTTCCGGAGAGGAGATGGAGTTTCAATGAAATAAGAAACTTTCAATGATTTCTATTGAAAAAACCAGAACTAAACACAGGACTCAAGAGAAGTGTAGAAAGGTAAATAAGGTGAAAATATATTATTGAAACATTAAACTGTTTAAATTCCTAGATGGGAAAAATCTGTAACTCTTATTGAACCATTCTTGTAAATCATATGGAAGGAGGGTGCAGTAGTGAATGGACTCTGATGTGATGATATCAAAGAAAAACTTTAAGGCATGGGAAAAGGATTGCAGTGGGAGAAAAGGAAAGGGGAGGTATAATGGGACAAATTACACCACATGAAGAGGTTCAAAAGACCTATTACAATAGAGAAATAAAAGGGAGGAAGATAAGATAGTGTGAAGCTTAATCTTATCAGTTTGGGCTTGAAGAGGGAATAACATGATCACTCAGTTGGGAACAGAAATTTTATTATCCTATGAGAAAGAAGGAAGAAAAAGTAGAAAGAAAAGGAAGAGGCTGGATAGAAAGAATGGAAGGTAGACAGTGGGTAGATTAGAAACAGAATATTACTAAGGAGGGACATGGTGGTAAGAGGGAACAAAAGTATATAGAGGGAAGAAAATAGAATGGAGGGAAATATAGAGACAATAATCCTAACTATGAATGTGAATGGGATGAATGCTCCTATAAAATGGAAGTGAGTAATGGAGTAGATTAAAAAAGAGAATTATACAATATATTGTTTACAAGAAACACATTTGAAACAGAGAGACACATATACAGTAGGAGTAAAAGGCTAGAGAAGAACTTACTATGCTTCAGCTGAAGGAAAAAAAAAGAAGGGGCGGTAATTGTAATCTAAGATAAAGCAAAAGTAAAAATATATCTAATTAAAAGAGATAAAGAAGGAAACTACATCTTATTAAAGGGTACGATATAGAATGAAATAGCACCCATCTAAATGTATATGCACCAAATAATAGAGCATCCAAAATCTTTAAAAAAGTAGGTAAGCCACGTACAGGAAGAAATAGACAGCAAAACTATATTAGTAGGGGATCCCAATCTCCCTCTTCTTAAAAGATAAATCAAATAAACAAATAAATAAATAAACAAAAAATAAACTGGGAAGGTTAACAGTATCTTAGAAAAGTTAGAAATGATAAGCTTGTGGAGAAAACTTTGAATAAGGACAGAAAGGAATACATCTTTTTATAAGTACTAATTCTAAAAAATGAATAGGTCAAACAACAAATGACATAACAAGCAATAATTTTGTAAAAGAGAATGATAATAATGAGAAAACATTCCAACACATATATGATGAAGTCAAAGTAGTTCTCAGGGAAAATTTTATATCTCAAAATAGTTATATGAATAAAATCGAGAAAGAGGAAATCAACTAATTGGGCATACAACTAAAAAAGCTAGAAAAAAGAACAAATTAGAACTACCCAGTTAAATATCAAATTAGAAATTCTGAAACTCATAGCAGAGATTAATAAAATTTAAATGAAGATAGGAGAGATTAATAAAATTGAAACTAAGAAAGTTGTTGAAGTAATTAATAAAACTTAGATTTAGTTTTATGAAAAAAAATGAACCTTTTGTTAATTTGATTAGAAAAAGGAAAGAACAAAACCAAGTTGCCAGCCTCAAAAATGAAAAAGGTGAACTTACCACCAATGACAAAGAAATTAAAGCTATAAGTAGGAGCTATTTTGCCCAACTATATGCTAGCAAGTCTGATAATTTAACCAAAATGAACAAATATTTACAAAAACATAAATTTGCCAGTGTAAGCAAAGAGGAAATAAATGATTTGGACAGTCCCATTTAGAGAAGAACAAGTCATTAATGAACTCCTTAAGAAAAAAATCTATGTAAAGCCTATAGCACACAATATTTTAATGGAGATAAGCTGGATACATTTTCAGTAAGATTAGGGGTGAAACAAGCATGCCCATTATCACCACTATTATTCAACATTGTACTAGAAATGTTGGCTTTAGCAAAAAGAAAAGAAAAAGAAATTAAAGAAATTAGAATAGGCAATAAGAAAATAAAATTATTGCTTTTTGCAGATGATATGATGATATACTTAGAGAATCCTGAAAAAAATCATCCAGAAACCTCCTTGGAAATAATTCACAGTTTTAGCAAAGTTGCAGGATATAAAATAATCCCACACAAATCATAAGCATTTATTTATATTATTGATAAAGCCCATCATCAAGAGATAAAAAGAGAAATTCCATTTAAAATTATTACAAACAAAATGATATACTTGGTTGTCTACTTTCCAAGACAAAACCAAGAACTATATGAATACTATTATAAAACATTTCTCATACAAATAAAGTCAGATCTAAACAATTGGAAAAGTATCAATTGTTCACGACCTGGCCGAGCTGAAATAATAAAATTGGCAATTCTCTCTGAATTGGTCTATTTGTTCAGTGCCATACCAATCCAACTGCCAAAACATTATTTTATAGAACCAGAAAAAATTATAACAAAATTTATCTGGACAAATAAAAGAATGTCAAGAGGATTAATGAAAAAAAAATACAAAGGATGGTGGCTTAATAATGCCAAACCTAAAATTATATTATAAAGCAGCAATCATCAAAACCATTTTGTTTGGTATTGGTTATGAAATAGAGTGATGGATCAGTGTGATAGATTGAATACTCATGACACAATAATCAAGGCATATACAAATCTAGTATTTTATAAATCCCCTAAAGTCCAATTTCTGGGATAAGAATTCAGTATTTCAAATAAATTGCTGGGAAAATTGGAAAATAATATGTAAGGAACTTGGCATAGATTTACATCTTACACCCAATGTCAAAATAAGGTTACAATAGTTGTATGGTTTGGGCATGATTTATGATACTATAAACAAATCAGGAGAGGAAGGAATAGTTGGTAAACTATTAGATCTTTTGGAGAAGGGAGAAATTTATAATAAAAGAAGAACTAGAGAACATTATGAAATGAAAAATCAACATCTTTGATTACATTACATTAAAAAGATTTTGTACAAATAAAACCAACATAAACAATTAGAGTAAAAGGGAAGTACAAACCTGGGGGAAAAATTTACAGCCAGTGTTTCTTATAAATACCTTATTTTTAAAATATATAAAGAATTGGGTTCAGCTTGGCAAGAGAGCCTGGAGAAATTATCCAGAGTAGATAAAGAGATCAAATAATTGAGAAACAAAATTAGTGAATTGGAAAAGGTAAACAGCTCTAAGGAAAACAGGATTAGTGAGCTGGATAAAGAAAACAGCTCTCTAAAAAATAAAATGGATAAAATGGAAAAAAATTCCATAGAAGAAAAAAACTCACTTAAAAACACAATTGGACAATTACAAAAAGATATAAAAAAAGTGAGTGAAGAAAATACATCATTGAAAATTAGACTCAAACAAGTAGAAATGAATGACTCAAGGAGAAACCAAGAAGTAGTCAAGCAAAACCAGAGAAATGAAACAATTTAAAAGAATGTCAAGTAGCTTATTAGAAAGACAACAGACCTGGAAAACAGATCTAGGAGAGACAATTTGAGAATAATCAGACTCCCTGAAAAATGAGAGGAAAAAAAGAGCTTGGACACTATTTTCAAGGAAATTATCAAAGAGAACTGCCCAGACGTTTTGGAAACAGAGGGTAAAATAGACATTGAAAAAATTCATTGATCACCTACTGAAAGGGACCCTACAATCAAAACGCCAAGAAATATAGTGGCCAAGTTCAAGAACCATCAGACAAAGGAAAAAATATTGGAAGCTGCTAGAAAAAAGCAATTCAGATATGGAGGAGCCACAATAAGGACAACCCAGGATCTAGCAGCGTCCACATTAAAAGAACGAAGGGCCTGGAACATGATATCCCGAAAGGCTAAGAAACTTGGTATGCAGCCAAGAATAACTTGCCCAGCAAAAATGAGCATCGTTTTCCAGGGAAGAAGATGGACAATTAACAAAATAAATGAATTCCATCTATTCTTGATGAAAAAACCAGACCTACATAAAATGTTTGATCTTCAAATACAGAACTCAAGAGATTTCTAAAAAGGTAAAAAGAAATCTTGAGAACTATACTTCTGCCATAAAAATATGTAAAGAAAATATGTATAATTTGTCCTAGAAACTAGAGTTGGAAAGGAAATTATATCATAAAAAAGGGTAAAGTGGTGCTACTACATCTCATGAAGAGGCAAAGGTAACCTATTATATCTGAGAGAAAGAAAGGAGGGAGATGAACATAGTGTGTATCAATAGACATATTCGATTTATGGTGAAACTTCTTTCACTTCATTGAAAAGTGAGAGGGAAGGAGCAAGCTAAGGAGAAGGGAATACAGAAATTGTGAGGAAAAGGGGAGGAACTTTAAGGTGGGGGAGGGATACTAAAAAGGGAGGGCTGTGAAAAGCAAGTGGTGTTCACAAGTTTAATACTGGGTAGGGAGGTAAGAGGGAAGGAAAGGAGAAAAGCATAAGCAGGGGTTAACAGGATGGCAAGCAATATAGAATTAGTCATTCTAATCATAAATGTGAATGGGGTAAACTCCCTCATAAAGAGTAAGCAATTAGCAGACTGGATTAAAAGTCAGAATCCTACTTTTTGTTGTTTACAGGAAACACACCTGAAACAGGGTGATACATTCAAACTAAAAGTAAAAGGGTGGAGCAGAATCTACTATGCTTCAGGCAAAGCCAAAAAAGCAGGGGTAGCCATCCTCATCTCAGATCAAGCAAAAACAAAAATTGATCTAATTAAAAGAGATAAGGAAGGGCATTATGTCCTGCTAAAGGGTAGCATCAATACTGAAGCAGTATCAATATTAAACATATACACACCAAGTGGTGCAGTATCTAAATTCTTAAAAGAGAAATTAAGAGAGCTGCAAGAAGAAATAGACAGCAAAACTATAATAGTGGGAGATCTCAACCTTGCACTCTCAGAATTAGATAAACCACAAAATAAATAAGAAAGAAGTCAAAGAGGTAAATAGATTACTAGAAATGTTTGATATGATAGATCTTTGGTGAAAGCTAAATGGAGACAGAAAGGAGTATACTTTCTTCTCAGCAGTTCATGGAACCTATACAAAAATTGATCATATACTAGGGCATAAAAACCTCAAAATCAAATGCAGTAAGGCAGAAATAGTAAATTCATCCTTTTCAGACCACAATGTAATCAAAATTACATTTAATAAAAAGCCAGGGGAAAATAGACCAAAAAATAATTGGAAACTAAATAATCTTATACTAAAGAATGATTAGGTAAAACAGCAAATCATAGACATAATTAATAACTTTACCCAAGAAAATGACAATAATGAGACATCATACCAAAATGTGTGGGATACAGCCAAAGCAGTAATAAGGGGAATCTTTATATCTCTACAGGCCTACTTGCATAAAATAGAGAAAGAGAGGGCCAACGAATTGGGCTTACAACTAAAATTACTAGAAAAGGAACAAATTAAAAACCCCTAGACAAAACACAAAATATGAAATTCAAAAAATAAAAGGTGAGATTAATAAAATTGAAAGTAAAAACAAAAACTATTGAATTAATTAATAAAACTAAGAGTTGGTTCTATGAAAAAACCAAAAAAATAGACAAACCCTTAGTAAACCTGATTAAAAAAAGGAAAGAGAAAAAGCAAATTGTTAGTCTAGAAAATGAAAAGGGAGAACTCACCACTAATGAAGAGGAAATTAGAACAATAGTTAGGAGCTACTTTGCTCAACTTTATGCCATACTCCCTAAACTAATCTATTTATTTAGTGCTATACCAATCAGACTCCCAAGAAACTATTTTAATGACCTAGAAAAAATAACAACAGAATTCATATGGAACAACAAAAGGTCGAGAATTTCAAGGGAAGTAATGAAAAAAAATAAATGAAGGTGGTCTAGCTGTACCTGATCTAGAACTATATTATAAAGCAATAGTCACCAAAACCATTTGGTATTGGCTAACAAATAGACTAGTTGATCAGTGGCATAGGTTAGGTTACAGGACAAGATAGTGAATAAAAATAGCATTCTAGTGTTTGACAAACCCAAAGATTCCAACTTTTGGGATAAGAATTCATTATTTGACAAAAATTGCTGGGAAAACTGGAAATTAGTATGGCAGAAACTAGGCATGGACCCACGTTTAACACTACATACTAAGATAAGATCAAAATGGGTCCAAGATTTAGGCATAAAGAACGATATCATAAATAAATTGGAGGAACATGGGATGGTTTACCTCTCAGGCTTGTGGAGGAGGAAGGAATTTGTGTCCAAGGGAGAACTACAGACCATTATTGATCACAAAATAGAAAATTTTGATTACACCAAATTAAAAAGTTTCTGCACAAACAAAACTAATGCAAACAAGATTAGAAGGGAAGTACCAAATTGGGAAAAGATTTTTACAGTTAAAGGTTCTGATAAAGGCCTCATCTCCAAAATATACAGAGAATTGACTTTAATTTATAAGAAATCAAGCCATTCTCCAATTGATAAATGGTCAAAGCATATGAACAGACAATTTTCAGAAGATGAAATTAAAACTATTTCCACTCATATGAAAGAGTGTTCCAAATCACTATTGATCAAAGAAATGCAAATTAAGAGAACTCTGAGATACCACTATACACCTGTCAGATTGGCCAAGATGACAGGAACAAATAACGAAGAATGTTGGAGGGGCTGTGGGAAAACTGGGACACTGATGCTTTGTTGGTGGAGTTGTGAAAGAATCCAACCATTCTGGAGAGCAATCTGGAATTATGCCCAAAAAGTTATCAAAATGTGCATACCCTTTGACCCAGTCATACTACTACTGGCTTATATCCCAAGGAAATACTAGAAAAGGGAAAGGGACCTGTATGTGCCAAAATGTTTGTGGCAGCCCTTTTCATAGTGGCTAGAAACTGGAAAATTAATGGGTGTCCATCAATTGGAGAATGGTTGGGTAAATTATGGTATATGAATTGTATGGAATATTATTGTTCTGTAAGAAATGACCAACAGGAGGAATACAGGGAGGCTTGGAGACACTTACATCAACTGATGCTGAGTGAAACGAGCAGAACTAGGGGATCATTATATACTTCAACAATGATACGGTATGAGGATGTATTCTGATGGAAGTGGATATCTTCAACATAGAGAAGAGCTAATCCAATTCCAATTGATCAATGATGGACAGAATCAGCTACATCCAGGAAAGGAACACTGGGAAAGCAGTGTAAACCCTGGACATCATCTTTCAAAAAATTATCAAGGAAAACTGTTCTGATATTCTAGAATCAGAAAGTAAAATAAAAACTGAAAGAACACCCTGATCATGTCTTGAAAGAGATCCCAAAATGAAAACTCCCAGGAATATTATAGCCAAATTCTGCAATCCAAGGTCAAGAAGAGCATGTTTCAAGCAAACAGAAAGAAAGAATTCAAGTAGAGTGGAGCCACATTCAAGATCACACAAGATTTAGCACTGTCTACTTTAACATATGAGAGAACTTAGTATATGGTATTTCAAAGAACAAAGAAGGTAGGATTACAACCATGAATCATCTATCCAGCAAAACTGAGTATAATCCTTCAGAGAAAAAAGTGGTCATTCAGTGAAATAGAGGATTTTCAAGTATTCATCATGAAAACAAAAGAGCTGAATGGAAATTTTGATTTTCAAATATAGGACTCTGGAGAATCACATAAAGGTAATCAGGAAAGTGACATTACAATGGAATTAATAAATTTTATTGCTTTACATTCTTATATGGGAAGATGATACTTGTAACTCATTAGAACTTTCTTAATATTATGGTAGTTAGAAGTATATATAGACATGGGGCACAAGTGTGAATTGAATATAAAGGGGCAATACCTTTAAAACATAAAATTGAGGGATGAGAGAGGAATGTTCTAGGAAAAGGGGAAAGGGAGGTATGGAATGGTGTAAATTATCTGTCATAAAACAGAGACAATAAAAAGATTTTACAGTGGAGAGGAAATGGGGGAAAAGTAGAGAAGCAAGTGAAGTTTACTCTCATCATAACTGACTCAAAAAGAAAATAACATTCACACTCAATATGGGTATAGAAATCTAACTTTTCCTGCAGGAAAATAGGAGGGAAATAGGATATGAGAAGGGAAGGGATGAGGGTGATAAAAGAGAGGGCATATTAGGGGAGGGAGTCCTCAGTAGCAAAACATTTTGAAGAAAGACAGGGTAAAAGGAGAAAGAGAACAAATGGGGGGAAATACAGTTAGCAATAGTATTTGAAAGAAAGAATTTTGAAGCAAGTTTTTCTGATAATGCCTCATTTCTAAGAGGGAACTGAATTGTTTATTAAAAAATAACCATATTCCAGTTGATAAATGGTCAAAATATATGATCTATGTCCAAAGGACTATATATTAATAAATGTCTGTTGATCTAACAGCACAACTAACTAGGCATGAATACCAAAAGAGATTGAAAAGAAAGGAAAATGATTTATAAGTACAAAAATATTTATAGCAACTCTCTTCTCAGGACAAAAATATTGAAAGTTGAAGGGATGCCCATCAATTGGGGAATGGTTGAATAAAGTGAGGTAAGTATTTTTGATGGAATATTATTGTTTTATTGGAAATGTTTTCCATTAGGGTGGGAGATCAATGTTTTCTTATACAACATGACTTTTATTGGAGTGTTTTGAAAAAAAGAAAAATATGTAAATTGGAAACAAGCCCCAAAAAAATTCCTGGAAGAGCTCAAGAAAGATTTTAAATATTAAATAACACAGGAGTAAAAGTTAGGAAAATAAATTACAATGATTCAGGAAAAGAAGCACAAAAATCCACAGAAGGAAAGAATGTCTTAAAAATAGAATTGTTCAAATGGAAAAACAAACTAAAACATTAACTGGAGAAATGAAATTTAAAAGTAGCATTGCTAAAAGGAAAAGGAAGTAGTAAAAACTCACTGAAGAAAATAATTTCTTAAAAATTAGAATTGGACAACAGGAAGAAACCCACTCCATAACCAATTTTGTCTTAATTTACTACCTGCAGCCTTTCAAAGATTATTTGTTGGAATAATATTGTCTCCTTTCAGCCTTAGGAATATTTCTTTTCAAATGACCAAAGCATCTAGTAAATAATATATTTTCTCTTTTTGGAAATCTCTCAATTCAACCACATTTTTACTTATTACCTTCCTTTTTTTCCCTCTTAATTACATTTTTACAATTTGTCTCTTTTATCTCAGTTTATATATTTTATCCCATATTCTTGCCAACGAATCTCAATCATTATTTCCATATGAAAATTTCTCACATCAATTGCTTTGTTTTTCCAGTTTCACAACTTATATAGGAATGCTTTAACTCTTTTTCCTACCTGGAAAAGTTGTAAATATCCACTTAACAGTTTTTATTGATAACAACTGAGTATCACTTTAACCCATATTGTTTCCTTTTTAAAACCCAAGATACATTATTTACTCAAAATATCTTTATATTTCTTCACAATATACATTTATATTTTACAGGCAACCTTTGCTGGAATTAGCATGTGTGTGAGAATGTGTCCTCTACATTCAAAATTATTTTTTACAGAATAATCATTCTTTTTTATTGATTCTTAAGCATCACTATTGTAATCTCCCTGAAACTTTTCAAAGGTTATGACACTTGGAAGGGATGGCACTATGTTTCTGAGGTTTAACATTAGAAACTTTTGGCATTAATTATTCTCAGTACATGTTCTCAAATCTGTTTGGTTCTCACCCCATAGATAATAGGATTGAGGGCAGGTGGAACAATCACATACAGATTGGCAAAAAGGATGTGGATGTAACCAGATAGAATGACCAAATGATGTGTCAGAAAAGAGAAAAAGGCTGGGACATAAAAGATGAGAATAACAGAGACATGAGAGCCACAAGTGTTGAGAGCCTTGAACCGGGCATCCCAGGAAGGAAGGTAGAAAACAGCATGGAGGATCTTTATATAAGAAAAAAAAAAAACAATCACACAAATGTCAACAAATCCTACAGAAAAAGCAACAATTCCATATAAGATATTAATCCTGATATTGGCACAGCTTAAGCGAGCAATACCCATGTGCTCACGGTAAGTGTGGGGAATAATTCAAGCATTGCAGAAGGGCAGTCTTAGAATTAGAAATATGAATGGAGTGGCAAAGACCAAAGATAATACTATAATGATGACTCCCAAAATAGCCAGTTCTTTATTAGTAAGGACCATGGTGTACCTCAGTGGGTTGCAAATGGCCACATAGTGGTCAATAGCCATAACTGTTAGCACCACAGACTCTAGACCAGTGCACATGTGAATGACATACATTTGGGTGACTCAGGCACCAAACATTATCTCTTTTAGTTTAAACCAGAAGATGCCTAGCTTCTTGGGGATTGTGGCAGTGGACAAACCTACATCAATGGTGGCCAACACTGCCAAGAAATAGAACATGGGCTGGTGAAGATTCCATTCAGTCTGAATCACAAACAGGATGGGAATGCTTCCCATAGCTACAATCAGATACACAGAACAAAAGGGGAAGACAATCCAGATATGCAAATCTTCTAGACCTGGGATCCCCAACAGGAAAAAAGAAGACAGATGAAATTGAGTTTTGTTGGGAGAGGCCATAGCAAGGAGCTTCTTGCAGGAAGGATATCTCCTTTTGTCAGAATTGCTGATCCCCTTGCATAATTTTTTTAGTTGTAGAAAAATTAAAAAAGATGCTTTTTCCAATTCTATAGTGCAGATGAAGACACCTAGAGAGGGAAGTTAAATGGCATTAAATAGGCTCTCAACTGATGGAGAACTTCCAGATGAGGATCACACATTCCACTGATATAAATCAGTTCACTAACTGATAAATCACTATCTGTCTTAACAATAATTTTATCCTTCAGAAGTATGAAGAAATGAGAGAAAAAAATACAAGCTGCCACAGATTTTCATTAATGGGCAGGACTAATTGTGGGGGAAGAAATGATTGTTAAGTTGGAGAGGAAAAGATGATCACTCAATCATGGAGTTTTGAAAAAAGAAATCAATGAAATTTAGTCAGAGTTTGCATGTTAGACTACAAGAAAGCAGATATAAAAGAATTTAGAAGAAAGATGGGACAATTTAGATGATATAACGGAAAGAACTCTGGACCTATAGTCAGAAAGACTTGAGTTTAAACCTGTCCTTTAACACTTACTATGTGACTCTTGGCAAGTAATTTAACCTATCTCTGACTCAGTTTCATTTTCTGTAAAATAGAGATAATTATAGACTTGTATGCTGGGGCATTATGAGGATGAAATGAGATAATAAACATAAAGTTTATTATCTTGGCACAGTAACTGACAAATAGTAAGTGTTATAGTCAAGAAAGAATCTAGAGCAGAAACACTAGGAAAACAAATAAGAGAAGAGGGTATAGGTTGATAGAAGATAAGGTAATGGTTGGAGTGATTAAAAAATGTTACTAAGATAAGGAGGGAGGATGATAGGAGATAAGGTAGTGGGAGGAGTAAAAAACACGCTACCAAAGAAAGAGTAGAAAGAGAGAACAAAAGCATATACAAGGAAGAAGATAGGATGGTGGGAAATACAGAGCTGGTAATCATAATTATTAATGTAAACATAAGCAAATAGCAGAATGGATTAAAAACAGAATCCTACAATATGTTGTTTAAAAAAATACATTTGACACAGAGAGATATATAGAGTAAAGGTGAAAGGCTGGCACAGAATTTGTTATGTTTCAGTTGAAGTTAAAAAAAATGCTTAAATAGTTCCATTTTAGAAAAGAAATTAAACAATTCATTAATGAACTCCCTAAGAAAAATTCTACAGGGACAGATGGATTCACAAGTGAATTCTACAATTAAAAAAATATTTGGATAAAAATATGTAAATAAAGAGTACTGCTAAATTGCTTCTGTGACCCAAATATGACACTAATACCTAAATCAAAAAAGGCCAAAATAGAGAAAGAAAATTACAGACCAATCTCCCTAATGAATATTGATGCAAAAATGTTAAACAAAATATTAGTAAAGAGATTATAGCAACTTATCAGCAGGATGATACACTATGACCAAATGGGATTTATACCAAGAATGCAGGGCTGGCTGAATATAATGAAAACTACTTACCATAATCGACCATATCAATAACAAAATCAACAGAAATTACATAAAAATATTAAGAGATGCAGAAAAACTTTTAACAAAATACAGCACCCATTTCTATTAAAAAGAGTAGAGAACATTGGGATATGAATAAACAATTTTCAGATGACAAAATTAAAGTCTTCTGTAATCTTATGAAAAAATGCTCTAAATCACTATTCATTAGAGATATTTAAATTAAAACAACTCTAAGGTGGTCCTCATACTGCTCAGTTTGATCTAGATGATGGGAAAAGATAATGGTAAATGTTGGAGGATATGTGGGAAAACTGGGACACTAATGCATTGTTATTCAAGTTGTGCAATGATCCAATCATTCTGCAGAATCATCTAGAGTTATGCCCAAAGGGCTATAAAACTGTGCATACCCTTTTTACTCAATATTGTCTTTACTAGCTCTGTTTCCCAAGGAAATCATAAAGGAGGGAAAAGCACAAACATATGCAAAAATGTTTGTAGCAGCTTTTTGTGGTAACAAAGAATTGGAAAATGAGCGGATGTTATTAATTGTGGAATAGATGATCAAGTTCTTGTATACGAAAATAATGGAATATTATTCTTTTATAAAAATGATGAACTATCTCATTATAGAAAGGCCTGGAAAAATTTACATGAACTGATTCTCAGTAAAATGAGGAGAACCAGGAATACATTCTACACAATAACAGCAAGACTGTGGCATGATTAACTATGAAAGTCTTGGTTCTTCTCAGTGCTTCAGTGATCCAAAGCAATTCAGAAAAAAAGCCATTTGCATCCAGAAAAAATAAAGAAGTAAGGAGACTGTTAATAATGAACAAAATAGTTCAAGAATCTCAGGAAAAATAATGAGGAATAAACTGCAGTGAAAAAGGTTCTAACTGCTTTCCAACTACGCCAGAAATCAGTTAATCAAAACAGAACACAATTATTAAAATTAATTTGTACCAGTCAAAAAAGTATATTTTTTAGTTAGAATTGATTAGTTATGCAATAAATGGAAGCAAACAAACACAGTAGCATAATGTTTGAAAAATCATAAAATTCTAGTTAATGAAGAAAAGATTCACTATCTAATTGAATTTCTTTGGAAAATTGGAGTCTAACAGAACCAACAAACACACATATAAGATCCAAGACAAGATGCAGATGGTACATGACATGATTAAAAAAGATTAACATCATAAAAAATTTAGAGGAAAAATGAAAAAAAAATCCAGATTCTGCAAAAAGGAAGGGTTCATGATCAAAGAAGGGGTATAGCAGGGTATTGTGCAGAGAAAAATGAATAATTGAGTACATATAATTAATTATTTTGCATAAACAAATCCAATGCAACTTTCAGTGATAATTCTCTGATGCATCTGCAATTTCTAAGATATGTAGGAACTATTTCAAATTTGTCTATAATGGATAAAAAGGATAAGGATGAACTGTTCTTAATAAAAAAAAAATCTAAGCTATCAAGGCCATATGACAAAGGTTATAATTAGAACATTATAATTTTCTGTTAAACAAATATAATTTAAAACAACTAGTATTAGTATTTGTATTTGGAAAGTTGTGAATAAAAGAATTGATTTACTAATCAGTGATTGTTAAGCTATAGATTTTACTATGAGTTCTTGTGTTCTTAATTCTTTTAATATTAGTAGAGCCTTCTTATTTTATGTGTTAAGAATCTAATCAAAATTATTAGTCATGATTAACTTCATAGAATTTTTATGGCACTATGGGTAGACTGATCTTGATTGGCCAAAACTAATGCTTCACAATATGATCATATTGCAGAAATAGATATTGTATTTCAACCACATGCCTTTTTCATTACCTGAATCCTAAATAATTATACAAATACCAAGAATTTTGGCTTCTAAAAAATCACTCAGGCCAATAAGATAAAAACATTTATTGAATATTCATTGCATAAAAGCTGTGTGGAATAAAAGGAAGTAAGACATGAAAGTTTTACAATTTTCTTTATTGTATTCTAGACAAGAGGTTTCAAATAAATGGTCTGTTATCTGCATTTAGCCCACAACATTCCTGAGGGCAATCTGAACTAGACCAAAATGTAATTAGTAAATATTTAACAAAATAATCATTTTAATTTATATTTTAAAATAAAAATAGGTGTGATTTTCTAAGTCCATATATAGTCAACAGCAATCCTTTTGTATGGTTAAGTGATCCCTATATCTTTTTGTGTGTGACTACTTATTTATATATTCTACTCAGGTCATTATCTTCTTTATTTTTGGAGAGTACTTGTAGTAACAAAACATTGATGTGTGTGTGTGTGTGTGTGTGTGTGTGTGTGTGTGTGTATGTGATGATACGTGTATATGATAGAAAGAGAGAATAATTGAAGGAATGTGAAAAGGAGATGATATTGGCTATTTCACTTGCCCCCAAAGGATTCAGGTCCATTAGGATCAGGCAGCTCTCAATCCCTGTTTTGGATATGAAAAGAAAGCATCCTAATCTTTGATTTAAGTACCTTTGGGATTAAAGATCCTCAGGACTCTCTCTCGAATCTGCTTTGTCCTAACCCCATAGATGACAGGATTGAGGGCAGGTGGGACAACCACATACAGATTGGCTAGAAGGATATGAATATAAACAGGGATGTTATGACCAAACCTGTGAGTCATAAAAGAAAAGAGGGCTGGAGTATAGAAGGCCAGCATGACACATACATGGGAACCACAAGTGCTGAGGGCTTTGATTCTAGCATCGTGAGATGGGAGGCGAAAAACAGCCCTGAGAATTTGTATATAGGAAAAACCAATCACAGTAAGGTCTAAATATCCCACAGAAAAAGCCACAAGACCATAGACAATGTTGATCTTAATACTTGTACAGGCCAGACGAGCTAGGCCCATGTGCTCACAATAAGTGTGGGGAATGATTCGGTTCCCACAGAATGGAAGCCTCAGGACAAGAAATATGAATGGTGTCACAAACACTAATGATCTCACGATGATCATTATTCCCAAATTAGCTATCACTTTGTTAGTGAGGATCATAGTATATCTCAGAGGGTTGCAGATGGCCACAAAGCGATCAATGGCCATCACTGTCAGCACCACAGACTCTAGGCCAGTGCACATGTGTATAGCGTACATTTGGGTAATGCAGGCACCAAACATGATCTCCCTCAAGTTGAACCAGAATATGCCCAACATCTTGGGAATAGTGGCAGTGGACAGGCCTAGATCAATGGCAGCCAGCATAGCCAAGAAGTAGAACATGGGCTGGTGTAGACTCCTCTCAGTCTGTATCACAAACAGGACAGTCACATTTCCTATAAGAGCAATCAAATATACAGTGCAAAAGGGGAAACCAATCCAGATGTGAACGTCTTCCAGTCCCGGAATCCCCAGCAGCAGGAAGGAAGTGGGGTGGAACTGAGTATTGTTAGAAGGTCCCATTCCTGTGACAGCTGCAGATTGCTAGAGAACTCTCTTTCCTTGTAAAAGTCCCCTAAGGCATCTACACCATTCTGAATCTTTTCTAAAGACACACAAATCTTATTTTTTCCTTCCATAACCCAAGAGGACAACTGGGGAGGAAAATTTAAATGGAGTTAAACAGGTCCTAAAGAACAGAATTAATATTTTCCATAGCATCATGACAATCTTCCTCCAAGCCTTGTTAAAATTACTTCAAATTCCAGGAAACTATATATGAGATTATTTAATTAACTATTTGAAGACTGGGATCATAATCTTTCTGAATTTGGAAATTTGGAAATAGGATAGAACTCTATATCCCATGCATGCTTTTAGGTACATGTATTTTGGTGGAGGGTGATCTGTGTCCTCTGCATGTGTATTGTGAGAGGGAAGTTAGTCAGTAAATGATTTTTGTTTTTTATTTGTTTTTTAAAGGCTTTGAGAGGGGCAGCTAGGTGGCACAGTGAGTAGAGCATCAGCCCTGGAGTCAGGAGGGCTTAAATTCAAATGTGACCTCAGACACTTATTACTTTCTAGCTGAGTAACCTTGGGCAAATCACATCTCCAAGTGCCTCAGCCAAAAAAAGAAAAAGGCTTAAGGAGACTATATTTTTGAGACATGTTAAAGAAATAAAATATCTCAAATATCTTACACTGTCAGTGGAAAATAAGAGGTAAGTGTTGTTTGTTTTTAATTTTGAGTTTAAAATTCCCTTATTCCCTCTAACCCCTACCTACCCCATGTAGAAGACAAGCAATATGATACTACAGATTTTAAGTCATATAAAATATATTTCCGTTTTAGCCATATCAGAATGGTATGGGGTATGCAGGCAAAAATAAAGAAGGTAAAAGAATGTGCACTCAGAATTCATCAGTTCCCCTCAGTGATAGATAATATATTCTGAAATTGATTTAGATAAGTGTATTACTCAGAATAATTAAATCATTCATAGTTGATCATTGTGCAATATTTTCTTTGTTTTACTTACTTTACTTTGCATCAGTTCATATATGTCTTCCCATATTTTTTCTAATGCATTCTGCCCATTATTTCTAATAGCACAATTTTTAATAATACAACCTTATATCACAAGTTATTCAACAATTTCCCAATAGATGGCCATCTCCTCAATTTCAGGTTTTTTTTGCCATCACAGAAAGAGTAGTTAAAACATTTTATACATGTACATAATTTTCCTTTTTCTTTGATCTCTTTGAGATAACAGAAGGGGATATGTTTTACTCTCCCTCTACTACTCTTAAGCTTCTTTCACTTTTTTTCTCTGAATCCTTATTCCCATGCTCACCAACTCAATACAAGAAAGTTGGGCTAAATCAAGTCATTCTTCTGTGCTTGCTTTACTTAAAAATTTAATGCCTATAAAAAAGCCAAAGTCTTACAAGAAAGAAGCTAAGGAAGCAAACAAAATTCTGGGAAAAATTAAGTTGTTAGATCTTTAGAGAAAAAGTGAATAAGAATAGAAAGGAATTTGCCACTTTCTCAATAGAACCTGGTGCCTATACAAAAATTGACCATTTATTAAGATAAAAAAATCTCACAACCCAATAAAGCAGAAATAGTAAATGCATACTTTTCAGATCATAATGCAATAAAATTACCTTCAACAATAAACAATGGGAAAAGATTAAAAATTCATTTGAAATTGAATAATCTAATTCTAAAAAAAATGGGTCAAAGAACAAATCATTCATTAAAGAAAATGACAATAATCAGACACCATGTCAAAATTTATAGGATGCAATTAATGTGGTGCTTGGAGAAAAATCTATATCTTTAATTGTTTCCATCAATAAAATAGAGAAAAAGGCTATCAATGAATTGGTATGTGATTTAAAAAAAACTAGAAAAAAGACCAAATTTAACAATTGAATTAAATACCAAATTGGAAAAACTGAAAATCAAATTAGATACTGATAACATTGAGAATTAGAAAATCACTGAATTTCTATTAAAAACATTAGAGAGTATAGGAATAAATGTAGTTTATTTTAAAATGGTAAGTAATATTTATGTAAAACCATCAATAAGCATTACATGCACTGGGGATAAGCTAGAAGCCTTCTAAAAACAAAAAAACCCTGTAAAATAAGGATGCTACTATCACTTCTTTATTAAAATTATATTATGAATTTGAGCTATAGCAATAAAAAATAAAAATAAAAAATAGAATAGGGAATGAGGAAACAGAATTATCATTCTTTACAAATAATATGATGTTATATTTTGGAAATCCTAGAGAATCAACAAAAATACTTGAAATTATTTACAACTTTAGAAAAGTTGCAGACACAAAATAACCAAGTCAAATCATCAGCAGTTTTCTATATTACCAAGAAGGATCAGTAGCAAGACATAAAAAATATCATTTAAGGTAACAATAGCCAATATAAAATACTTGGGAGTCTACCTACCTAGAGAAATCAAGGAATTATATGAACACAACTATAAAACTCTTTTCAAGTAAATAAAGTCAAAACTAAACAATAAGGAAAATACTAATTGCTCATGGGAAAGAAAAGCCAATATAATGAAAAAATACTAATTCTGCCTAAATTAATTTGTTTAGGGATATACTTATCAAACTATCAAAATGTTCTATAAAGATAGAAGGGATAACAAAATTCATTCAGAAGAAAAATAGCTCAAGTATATTGAGAGAATTAATGAAAAATGTAAAAGATTGAGATATAACCGAAGCACATCTGAAGCTGTTACGAAGTTGATAATTATCAAAACAATCTGGTAATGGCTATGACATCGAGTGTTAAATCAGTGGAATAAATCAGATACAAATTACATTATAATAGATGATCATAGTAAACTAGTATATAGTAAAGCTAAAGATCACATTTTTGGAAAAAAAAACAAACATCATTATATGACAAAACTTTCTGGGAAAATGGAAGAACAATATGGCAGAAATTAGGTATAAACCAACATTTCGTGCCATAAACTAAGATCAAGTCAAAATGGGTACTTATGTTATGCAAAAAGAGTAATACCAAAAGCAAGTAAAGGGATGATGGAGTAGTTTATCTATCAGAATTATGGATAAAGGAAGAATATAAGAGCAAAGTAAACATGAGACACATAACAAATTATAAAAAGTTTTAGCACAATTAAGTCAATGAAATCAGAATTAGAAGAAAAGCAGAAAACTGAAAGGGAACTTTTGCAATGGTGCCTGTGATGAATCTATAGAAAACTAAAACAAATTTTAAAATTACAAGTCACTCTCTAATTGAACAATGATCATAGGATATAAACAGGCAATTTCAGAAAAAGAAATCAAAGGTATCTACAATTATATGAAAAGATACTCCAAATCACTATTGATCAGAGAAATGCACATTTAAATGACCTTTAGGTACGACCTCATACTTATAAGAGTCACAAACATGGCAAAAAATGTTGGATATTGGATGGGATGTGGGAAAACTGGGACAGTGATTATTAGAATTGTGAACTGATGCAACCATTTTGGAGAACAATTTGGACCTTTGCACAAAAGAATATAAAGTGCAAACACTTTGACCTAGCAGTAGCATTGCCAGATATATTTCTCAAAACTACCCTGTTCCTGCCATCCCCTGCCAAAACGGGAAGAGGAAAGTTTCGTACAAAACTATTCATAACAGCTCTTTTTGTGATGGCTAAGAATTTGGGAATGGCTAACCAATCTGTGGTATATGAGAATATTGTGTCATAAGAAATGACAAGCTGAAGACTATCTTTGCATGTGTTTTAAAAATATTTATTATTTAAGAAAAATAAAATTCAGTTCAGATATTAAAAAAAGAGAAATGATAAGCTGAATGATTTCACAAAGTCCTGAAAGACTTACATGAACTGATGAATAGTGAAGTGAACCAGGAAAATGTTGTGCACAGCAATATTTGCCTCCAAAGAAAGAATTCACATTGATAGATTATAGATTGAAATATGCTTTTATTTGCTTCTCTCATTTTTCCTTCTATTGAATCTGCTTGTACAAAATTTCTGATATGGAAATGTTTAACATAATTGCACATGCATAACTTATCTCTGCTTAATTTCTCAGTGTGGAGGAAGTGTTAGGAGAGAAGGAGCAATAGAATTTGGAACTCAAAACTGTAAATAAAAATGTTTAAAAATTGGGGAAAATGTCTTTAATATGTCATGGCCACTGAGTTTCCTTATTCTCTCATTTGTGATTAGATTGGAAGAGAAGAGAATTTGGAAGTAGTGGAAAGAGAGGAGGAGGTAACTTGATTATTTAAATTTGTTTTGGGGAAAAGGTGGCAAGAAGTTACAGACTACATTTAAGATATGTAGCAACTGGAAAACATAGTGAATTTAGGCTTGGGAGGGTGATGATAGAGATTAGTCACTTGAGTAGCACTAAAACACAATTACCTTATGCCATCCCCTTTAAATGTTGCATAGTACAATAGTACTGACTGCATTTCTGAGGACCAGATTTTATATCCAAAATCTACCCACCTATGATCAAGTTATTTTAACTCCCTGATCTTCAACTTCCTTATTTGTGAAGTTTATTGCAATAAATAACTTCTAAGAAACCATTTAGGTCTAGAACTTTTGTCTTGTGGCCCTCTATATAACAAACAAATACACACACACACACACACACACACACACAGAAGAGAGACATATACAGACACAAAAGAGAGGCAAAAATACTAATTAAAACTTTCTACTAAATCACCATGTGATAGCCTTACCTATCTCACTTTATCTTCTTTCATCCAAGAGTATGAATTCTGCAACACATAAGAATATCATATTACTAAATATCCTAAACTATGTTTCTCCCAACTTTACTAAACTTGCTGCAGAAAGTGCTAGCTTTTAAGGAAAGCTGCTATACTTTTTGGGTTGTATTATTCTTCTACCATGCCACTTGTATAATTTTGCCACATTGGTTTCTTCACTATACTGGAACTATTTAATCCTGGAACTAAATAAATGTGGGGATGTTGTTTAAAAGACTGTTTTTGAAAAATGTGAGAAGTTATCATTTTTTAATGGATGGAGGTCTATGCTATGCTGTTTTTGTTTGTTTGTTTGTTTTACAAATAACTCATTTGATTTTCACAACAATCCTACAATTTTCCTTATTTTACAATTCAGGATGCTGAAGTAAAAGAGAGGCTAAATGAGTTTCCAAGGATCACACAGCTAGTAAGTGTGTAAAACTAGATTTGAATACAGGGCATTTTGACTCCAAGCTCAGTAATTTGTTCATTTTATCATCAACTGCCACATCATAGAGTAGAAAATAATATAATACATAGTAGAGGAAAAACAAGTATGTCCTTTTAGAATCTTGCTGTGATTCAATAAGAAAGCCCCCTATGTAAAAGGAAACTTATAGCTATGTTACAGGTCCAATGGCTCGGTTTCTCCTCCTTCCCTGAGTCTGCTCTGCCTTGTTCCTCTAGTGATCAATCTCCTGACCTCAATTTCTTTTGGTTGATATTTTCTTCTGACTCCTTTTGATGCTATTTTAAAAGTTTCTACTTCTCCTCCACAAGCTTTCTTTCCTCATATTCATAAAATCCTCATTATTTTTATGAAACCAAACAGAGAAACTTATTCTTCAAGCTTGTCCACTTTTTAGGTAGCAAGATCTGCTTATAAAGATGAGAGACTCCCCGGGTTCTCTAAACTTATCCATTTGTTGGATATAATGCAGATGGGATTCTTGTTCAAGAATCATTGAATTAGATGATATTTCTTCTAAATATGAGTCTCTAATCTTCTTTTACTTAACATGTAATTTTATTTAGAGTGCCTCTGACAAGAATAGGGATATATGGTAGCAGATCTTGGAAGGAATTCTTTGCTTTCCATATCTATGGCTATGGAAAGTTATTTTGGTGCCTCTTTCAAACTCCCTTGTGATTTCCTTCCCTAATGTATTCCTTAATGCCCTAAAAGATTACATTTCTTTGTAAATTCTTTCTTGTACTTGTATTTTTTCTTTTTATCCATAAACGTTGCCACCACAAATATTATAATGATGTGTGTTACATCATATAGCCCATTATCCTTTCCAAAGCCCTTTCACATTTACTATTTATGTTATTCTTACCAAATCCCAAGTGACTGTGAATTTGTTATTTCTTTGGTAGAGAGAATGAATAGTGAAGCTCCCTCCATCAAAACAGGTCAACATCTTCTCTGCAACTTTTAGTTTAATAGAATTCCTGGGGACCTGGAAGTTAAAGTTATTTAGGCAAGGTCACACACCTAATATATGAAAAAGAGAAATTTGAATCTATGTTATTAATCCAATTTTGAGCAAATGAGGAAACTAAAGTTTAAGATCTAAGGTGAGTTTCCCAGGATCATTTACATAATAAGTAGCAGAAACCCCCAAACTGAATTATTCTCAGGTTTCTTTTTTCTTTTATATATCATCTCACCTCTAAATGAATTTCTTGCCATGTCTGTCTTGCTACCTCTGAAGATGCCCGTGCTGTTCACAGTTCTCAGCTATTGCCGAAGTGTCCTCAGACAGAGTTTGGCCAGGGATCCCTTCCCTTCTTAAAGACAGTTAAAACCCATGAATCTGACACTGTAAAACAAACATTTTCAGTCTGAATCTGTGACTATTGGAAAGGAAAGGACTGAATCAAAGAAGACCTTATATGTCTGGAAGCAATTTACTTTAGTAGCTTTTATTGGACCAGCATATTAATGTAGAACTGTGTTCAAGTATGTGTATACATACATGCTTATAGTTACATATTCATTCACAACTTCATATAAAAATGTTCTTTAACATTCCTTTCTTTAAATATACACTTGTGTATGTTTCTGCTTTTGTGTATGTGGGTATGTATTCATACATTTCTTCAGGTTTGTATATGCATAGGTACTGACAGAACAACAATTCAAATATGCATAGCTCTGGGATCAGAGAAGCTAGATTCAAATTCTACCCTGATGCTATCTTGTTATCCTGGGCAATTCAATTACCTTCCCTGATCCTCAATTTCTTTTTATATACTTTCTAGCTTTTCATCTATGATCCTGTTCACCTAAATGGATGTGTTTCTGCATGTTTGTATTTTTGCATTCTCTTAGAATAGGCCCTACTAATCTCCTTTAACCACCCCCTCAGCTCATAGGTGTCTCTTATTCTTCAAGATGCAAGACTCAAATATCTTAAATCCAATCTCCCCCTCTCTATTCCTCTGATTACATTTGAATATTTCTCTTCCATATTCTAATCAAAAGTTAACTTACCAACTTTTCCCATAATCTGGAATCTTCTTTTAATCACAGACTTCTATAATACTGTCTAGTGTCTGTGTTAATTCTATGCTCACGTGATCATTGGAGGGAAGCTTTATACTGGGTTAGCTACAGTTTCTGAGCCTGCTCCTTTGATGTTTCTGGCTACAGAGGTTAGCAAAGTAGTATGAAATGTCCCTGAACAAGGACCCCAAGAGACACTGGACTGAGACATACATTTCCCTGCCACATCTCCTCCTCTTAATTTATTCCCTAGGTGCCTGGAAGAAAAAACCCAAAATGTTTCCCAAAGAATCTCATAGTTGAAAGGGATTTCAAAGATCATCTAGCCAAGTTTTACATTTTATTCAGTAATCATCTGTTTTCTCTGTAGATAGTACTTTTACTCCTAATCTGAGTCTCAGAGATAAGCAAAATAAGTCTAAACTGTCTTAAATGACAAATCTCAGAGACTTTGAAATAATTATCAGAATTTGTGTAAGTTCTAGCCTTTCATTTCTACCACTTGCCTATTGACATGAGAGTATTACTGGGCACAATCTAGTGGCAGTGATCTTTGTGATTTTTTTGTTGTTTGTTCCAGCCAACCTCAGAAAATAATGTGGAGGGGATGAGGAAAACAGGACTTTGTTTTCAGGGTCAGCCAATACCCTTAGTCAATTTGGAGACTAGGGAAGCAATTCAATGGGACAGAAGGGGCCATAGATTCCAATCATTTCATTTCACACATAAGGATACATATGTGAGAGGGGCAGATAGTGTCTATAGTAGGATTGCAAATGTAATAAATATCTAAGGCAGGATTTGAACTAAACTTCTCTACTGTAAGTAAAATGCTTTTCCTAGTCACTGTGCTAACTGGGTAGTACAGAAATGAAGTCTGAAGGTTATAATATATATATAATGTCACAGAACTATTTCATAAAAACTCTATACATTTTCCTGAATTTGAACTTGGATTGTAGATTCATAAATATAATTTCAATTTGTCTGTGAATATGAAGATATTTGTGACTGGAGGAAGGTAGTATCTAGACATCACAATAAATAAGAATGAATGAAGGAAAAGGAAGATAAAATACGAAGGCTGTAGTGGAATGTAAACTAAACTGGGACCAAGAACCCTATATTCTAGTTTTACTCCAATACAAAGTACCTCAGCAGCATTTTGTGCTTCTTCCTTTAGTAGGTTGAATCAGAAATGAGAAGAACTTAGAGTTAGGATGAAACTTTCAGTTGAAATATTCTATATAGGAGAAGAGAGAAGATGAAAAGATGAGAAACAGAATAAGGAGATATTATTCTCTGACCCCCTGCCATTTAACCTGCTGACAAGAGCTGTCCTTAGAAAACCTATTTTTCCCTCAAATTATTTTATTGAGGCAGTAAAGTATTGGTTTAATTGTCCTTTGATGCTATTCCTATAAAATTCTGAGTTAATAACAACCTCATGGTATCCTGGTTTTTATGAGATGTTAAAGAAAAATACTTAAAGAGAGCAAATGGCAGAAGTTAGTTTCCATTCCCTTTATAGCAGTTACTCTTTCTAAACAAAATATTCATATCACATTCCCAGATGTGCTTAGTCCTAACTCCATAGATGATGGGATTGAATATAGGTGGGACAGTTACATATAGATTACTAAAGAAGATGTGGAGGTATAGGGGGACATTCTGACTATATCAGTAGATCTCAAAAGGAGAAAAATGCAGATGTGCAGAAGTAAAGCATGGCAGACATGGGAGCAACAAATGTTTAGAGCCTTGAGTTAGGCATTACAAGAGGGGAGCCAAAAGATAGCACAGAAGATGAGCACATAGGAAGTAGCTATCAGGACCACATTCACTATCATTCTAGAAATCACCATCAACTCACAAATTATATTGACTTTGACCCTTGCCCAGGCCAATTTAGCAAACCCATGTGCTTACAATAGCTGTACAGAATGATATGAATTGAAGCAGCAAATTGAGAAACAAAAATGGGATAATTAGAATTAGATTCCTCCCAACCAAATGATGTTGCTTTTGTTGCTGAGACTCAGATTATATTGAAGAGGATTACAGATTCTCACAAAATGGGCACCACAGTTACCAAAATCACTGTCTCTATGCCTGTAAACATGTAAATGAAGAACATGTGTATGGGGCAATGAGCAAAACTTATTTCTCTTAAACTGAAGCAGAACATACCCAGAATCTTGGAAGTAGTAGATGTTGACAAACCCAAGTCAGTCATTGAGAGTGTTTCTAAGAAATAGAACATGGACTGGTGACTGTATTCAATTTGATTACTAATAAAATGATGTTATTTCCCATAAGTGTAACCAAATACACAAAACATAAGGGAAAGGCAATCCAGATGCATGTAGCTTTCAGCCTAGGGATCCCTCCCAGAAACAATGAGGAAGGATGGAATTCAATGATATTAAAATGAGACTTATTCCAAGGTATTACTGATATCCCACAGGAAATAGGAAGGTATGCCTGTCTCCCAAGGCTTTCAGACAACCAGGTCTTGGAGAGACACAAAGTATTCAATAATAAATAATAATGATAATAATAATAACAATAATAACAATATATAACATTTACATAATAATATATTATTTTTACAAAATATTTTCCTTCATAATAATCCAATGCAATATTGAATTAAAAAATGGTTATTATTCATTTTACACATTGTTTAGGCAAGTTAAATTAATTTTTACAGAAATTCCAAGTTATATAAGTATCAGAATATAAGTTTGTATGCAAATATTTTTATCTCATATCTAGTGTTTTTTTCCAGGATTTGCAATTTAGAGAACTGGGATCAAATCCTATCTTTATCTCATAATAATTTCTGACATAGATGACTTATTTAACTTCTCTTATGGTCAGCTTCTTTAATCTGGATAAAATTACTTATCCTACTTTTTCTCACAAAGTTCTTATGTTGAAAGATTTTTCTTGACATTGCTATGAAAATATAGTTATTACCATACACGTGTTATATAATGTTATATAATATAATGTATATGTTATTAACATAATATATACATTACAATTATTATAGCCATCTCATAACATTATATATTATTCACTACATAAAAATATCTCTCAATGTTTAAGAAAAAAAATAAGTATTTTTAAAGATTGATAGAATTTCTTTCTCCATCAGAACATTAAACTTCCTTCTAATAGTGTAGTTAGCTTTCTTTTCCTATGCTCATCATCTTTATTGTTTGCCTTTTATTGTAAAGGGCTAGAACTGAGTAGATGTACTTAACCTAGATGCAAGGTAACCTAGCACTTAGGGATAATTACCAATTGGACAATTCTCTATTAACATGTTTGGAGGATGACCCTACTCAATTCTATGTTGGCTTGATTTGTGGGTGTAGTGAGAGAAGGGAGGAGAGATCAGCAGGTGGAGTAGGAGGAGGAGGAGGATCATTCTTTGGTGGTAGAGAGAGAGGAAGGAGGTGTGAAGATTCCTATATCTAATCCCCTGACAGCGACCCCAAAAGACCAAGAATAAAGACTTTTGCTTATCCTGACCCTGGCTGATTCTAAGATATCCAGGGTCTCAACATTTGGCATCCAACTTGTGAGCCAAGCCCCCTACTTTCACTGAAGAAGCCCTTGGGGACCAGGAAATAGCATGAGTATTTTAATAGACAAACTGGGAACTTACTTTGTTAAGGGCTAAAATAGTAACCTTTTCTAGCTGAAATGGGGCAGATGTTAGGAAAAGATTCTCCCCCAGTCTCTGCCCCCCACTCCCATCCCCACCCCAAAGTGGCGCTATAGAAAGCATGCTTAAGTTAATTGAGGGGCAAGGTTTAATTATAACCTGGGAACAGATTGCTAGACTCTTGGGTACATTAAAACATATGTCCCCTTGGTTCTTAGAGAAAGAAGAAATAAGTGTAGATAATTGGAAACTTGTGGGAGAATAACTCTGCGAATTCTACAATACTAGAGATCCTCTTTCAATTTCCACAGAAGCATTTTATATATATAAAACATAATTCAATTGGCCTTAAACAGTCATGCAAGTTGTAGAAAAAGGTAAAGTTTTAGAAATGGCCAGATGAGGAAGTGTGAGGAAAAAGAGGAAGACAATGAACAGTCTCAAGACCTTGCCCAAGGGTATGGAAATTTAAATGAGTTTCAAGGACATGGTGATTCTAGCTCTCTTGAGGAAGCTTCAATCCCACTTAGGAAGCAGATTATTAACAGGAGGGAGGAGCCAGCAATCACTGCCTCCTATAATTAGATTGCAAAAAAGCAGTATTTAAAGCTACAGAAGAAGGGAAGGAAATAGGGGATCTGAGACTTCAATTTTTCCCCATGATTCAACAGTTTAACTCTTCATGTCAAGAAAGTAGAAGATACACTCCTTTTGATATAGACGTCCTCTTAAAGGACCAACTATCTTTACAGATACATCCAAACATAATATTTGTGCTGTAAACTCTCATGACTTAACTATAGAGTAGTCAGAACTCCTTTTTAGTCCACTCATCAGAATGAATTGTATGCAATCATTCTAGCTCATAGTTATTATCCAGGAGATATAAATATAATATCTTATTCAGCCTATTAAGTAGGTTTGGAACAAAGAATTGCCACAGCCCAAATAAAATTTGTAGCCTCCAATATATATCAGCTTTTTAAGGAACTTCAAGAACAAGTGAGAAAGCATCCAGGTAAGATTTATATCTTGCATGTCCACTCTCATAGTGGACTTCCAGGTCTTATTTTCGATGGTAATTCAAAGGCAGAAAGCCTTCTAACCATGTTGGCCAATACTCCTTTATTTCAAGAAGCCTGAGAATCTCATTCTAAATATCATCAGGCTGTTCAAGCTTTACATTTACAATTTGGACTAACAAGAGAGGAAGTTAGGAACATAGTAAAAGTCTGTACATCTTGACTTCCTTTCCATGCTCCTATGCTTCCTCCAGGGAAGAACTCTCTTGTTTTGAGCCCCAATGAAATTTGGCAAATGGATGTGACCATTATAAAATCTTTTGGTCATCTGTTTTTTATCCATCTTGTGGTAGACATCTTTTCAGGATTCACTTTTGCAATACCAGCAGCAAAAGAGACAGTTGAGTGGTCACTGAATTCCTTATACAAGCATTTGCAATTATGGGTGTGCCACAAGCAATAAAAACAGATAATGAACCTGCATATACTTCTAAATATTTTGCACACTTTTGTGCACAGTATAAGATTTTACACACCATTGGCATACCCTTTAATCCTCAAGGACAGGCAATAGTAGAGAGGAGAAATAGAAATATTAAGATGCTCCTCAAAAAACAAAAGAAAGGGTGAGCCACAAGTAACCCTAGAGTACTTCTAAATTTAGCTCTTTACACTATTAACTTCTTGATTTTTGACAAAGATGTACTGGCTCTGGCAGGTTTTAAGCCACTGGAAGGACAGTATCCAGTGTGAGCAGCTCCACTATCTTTACATAATCACCAGGTGATATGGAGAGATCCAGAAAGTGGGGAATGGAAGGGACCAGACAGGTTAATTGGTTGGGGGAGAGGGTTTGCCTATATCTCTACAATCAGATGTGTTTCAACAAGCCATATTCACCTTGTCCATCAGAGAAAGATAGAGTAGACCCTTGAAATGAAAGAGAAGACCCGAGAAACATTGGGTGGTTCCATTGCTAATAGTGCTCATTACTGAAAGAGTATGGCAGTTATGCCAATTGACTCATGGATATTAAAAATTGCTGGACTTCAAAGCCCTCAGGAATCACTGGATTCTCTGAAACATGCTAAGACTTTTGTAGAACTTGAAAACCCTCAGGAATCACTGGATTTTCTGAGAAATGATAAGACTGTTGCAGAACTTCAAAATCTGCAAGAATCATTGGATTCACTAACACATAAGAAGACTGTTGCAGGACTTCAAAAACTTGTAGAGATCATTGGATTCCTTGACACGTGAAACAATGGACAATAGATTGGTTTTGGCCTATCTCTTGGCTGCAGAAGGAGGCATATGTGTGATTGTTGTTTACATACCCTCCTTATAGGATTTCTGGAAATATTTTACAACACTATGTTGATTTATATTGTTTGTTATATCACTACTTGCATGTACAATTCATGTTTGTTACACCACATTGAGCCTGCACTGGCTGTGGGGAGAGTCATCACTAATGGCCTGTGTTTTATTGCTATGTGTTTGTATAATACCTCCCATGCTGATGGATTTGTGCATACCTGGTTCTAGAAAGACCCTTCAGCCCAGAAACCCTCTAACAATATCTGGCTTGATTCCCCACTTCTCTTTGGTGTTTTTCATCTCTCTTCCTGAGAAGTCAGGGAGAGCATGATCATCTCCTTTTTAGTGCTTTCACCTCCCTTCCTGAAAAGTCAAGGAGGAAGTCATTACCTCCTATTCAGTATTTTCACCTCCTTTCCTGAGAAGTCAGGAGGGTGTGATCATCTCCTTTTTGGGGTTTTCACCTTCCTGAGAAGTCAGGAATAGTGTGACCACCTGTGTCCTAAAACAAAAGAAAGCAGGAGATGTAAAAGGCTGAAATCCTTAAAAGATGTGCTTAAATCAGACAACCAAGCACTTAAGTCTAATTACCTATTGGACAATAGATATTAGCATAAATTTGGAAAAAATGGCCCTTCTCATTATTCTGTGCTGGCTCAATCTTTCGGTGTATGCAGATAATCATAGGAGAGATTAGAGGATGGAGTGAGACAAGTCAGACTTACTTGGCCTCAGGACAAGGAGGAGAAAAGTGTGGAGATTCCTGGAGATTTTAGACTCTAGAATCAAGGAAGGATCCTTAGCAAAACTCCTGGCAGTTTTGTCCATCTCCTTCACTTCTCCCTCTAAAGACCAAGGACTTTGGCTTATCCTGACTCTGGCTGATCTGAAGCCTCCAGGGAGCTACTCCGGACTTTACACTTTTATATAGTGTAGGAAACTTATAGCTATAGTATAGATCCAATTGTTCAGTTTCTCCACTTTCCTCATGTCTGCTCTGCCTTGTTTCTCTTGATTGATATTTTCTTCTGACTCCTTTAGATGCTATTTTTAAAGTTTCTAGTTCTTTTTCATAAGCTTTCTTCCCTCATATTAATAAAATCCTCATTATTTTTATTAAGCCAAACACAGAAAAAACTTATTCTTCAAGTTTGTTCACTTTTTCAGGTAGTAAGATCTACTTGTAAAGGTGGTAGACTCCCCAGTTTCTCTAAGTAAAACTTATCCATTTGTTGGGTATGATGTAGATGGGATTCCTGTTCAAGAGTACATTGGATTAGATGATATTTCTTCTAAATACAGTCTTTAATCTTCTTTCACTTAACATGTATTTTTATTTAAGAATGCCTCTGACAAGAATATGGACATATGGTAGCAGATCTTGGAAAGAATTCTTTGGTTTCCATATCTACTACTGCTATGGAAAGTTGTTTTGGCTCTCTCTTTCAAACTTCTTTGTGATTTCCTTTCCTAATATATTCCTTAATGCCCTAAAAGGATTAAATTTCTTTTTAATTCTTTTTTGTACTTGTATTTTTTCTTTTTATCTATATGTATTATAATAATGCATTACATCATATAGTCCATTATCCTTTTCAAAGCCCTTTCACATTTACTATTTCATTTTATTCTTACAAAGTCCCAAGTGACTGTGAACTTGTTATTTCTTTGGTAGATAGAATGCCTAGTGAAGAAGCTCCCTCCACCAAAGCAGGTCAGCATCTTCTCTGCAGTCTAAGAGAGTTCTTGGGGACCTGAAAATTTAAGTTATTTAGGCAAGGTCATACAGCTAGTATATGTAAAAGATAAATTTGAACCCATGTCTTTTTTACTTCAAGACTGAATTCCTATCTCCAAAATGCCATATTGCTTCTTGGGGCAGGGGTTATTAATCCAGCTTTGAGCAAATGAGGAGACTAAAGTTTAAAAGGTGTGGTGAATTTCCCAAGGTCATTTACATAATAAGTAGCAGAAACCGCCTAACTGAATTATTCTCAGGTTCCTTTTTTTCTTTTATCATATCATCTCACCTCTAAATGAATTTCTTGCCAAATATGTCTTGCTACCTCTGAGGATGCCCATGTTGTTCTCAATTCTCAGCTATTCCTAAAGTGTCCTCAGGCAGAGTTTGGCCAGGGCTCCCTTCCCTTATTAAAGACAGCTAAAACCCATGATTCTGACACTGTAAAACCATAAACATTTCCATTCTGAGTCTCTGTGAGGATGGAAAAGGAAAGGAATGATTCATAGAAGAAAGACCTTATGTCTGCTGATAGCCATTAACTTTAATATCTTCTCTTGGTTCAGTATGCCCATGTGGAAATGTATATGTATGTGTATACATTTATACTTGTAGTTATATATGCATTCACAACTTCATTTGAATGATGTTCTTTGTATGTATGTTTCTGCTTTTGTGCATGTATGTGGGTTTGTATTCATGTACATTTCTTCAGGTTTGTATGTACATTCATACTGACAGAATGACAATTCAAATTATCCATGGCTCTGGGGGTCAGAGAAGTTGGGTTCAAATTTTGCCCTGATGCTTACTATCCTGTGATCCTGGGCAGTTGAGTTACCTTCCATGATCCTCAATTTCTTTTTATATATCTTCTAGTTGTGCATCCTGTTCTCCTAAATAGATATGTTTCTGCATGTTTGTATTTCTGCTTGTCTTTGTACTGTGGAAGCTATTTTTATAAATGCTTGATTCTCTTAGCATAGGTCCTATTAATCTCCTTTAACCACTCCATCAACTCATATGTATCTTCTTCATTCTTCAAGATCCAGGGTCTCAAGTATCTTAAATCCAATCTTCCCCTCTCTATTCCTTCTACTACATATGGAGATTTCCCTGCCATATTATAATCAAAAGTTAACGCCAATTTTTTCCACAGCCAGGAATCTTCTTTTATTCACAAACCTCTATAACACTTCCTGGTATCTGTGTTAATTCTATACTTTCCTCATCATGGGAGGGAAGTTTTATAATGGTAGTGCCTCAGGTCACATAAGAACCTGGTATAGATTAAAGACAGTTTCAGAGCTTGTTCTCTGAAGCCTCTTGCCATAGGAATAAGCAAAATAGTATAAGATGTCCCTGAATAAGAGCTCCAAGAGGCATCAAAATGATGCAAACATGTCCCTGCCAAACCTCCCCTTTTAAATTTTGTCTTTGGGGTCAAAAAACACCCCTTCACCCCCAAACTTTATTATGTGTCTCTGAGATACATCTGCTAAATATAGATAAAGGATAGGTGGAGAGAAATATTGATAATGAAAGGACTTCAAGAAATTTCATTCAAGGAATTTTTTATGTAATATACAAGCTTCAATTTAATTATGCTTCTAGACTAAATAACACATAGAAGAATCTAGTTAATGAGGATATGAATAATCTGAATGGTTAGAAATGTGTCTTTCTTCCCCAAATTCTGATATATAGTTTTTAAATGTAGGGAATGAATAGTTAAAATTCAAGGCAACTGAATGTGGATTTTAGAACCTTAAATATTTGAAGCCTGACAAAAACCAAGATCAACAACAACAGCAACAACACCTGAAAAATGGAAATCACAGTCAAATTCCTTCTCCCTTCATCCCTCCTTTCACCTTCTGGACATTATGCAGATCTGAATCTGGGAGACTGAAGAAATCTTTGCTTATTAGGAAAGTCAAGTCTAGCTTATTGCAGAGACGTGGTCCTGGGCTAAAAGGAAAAGCATACCAGGTGCAGAAGCAGTGGGACAGATATGCTGTTGGCTATGATCACCAAGCTTTTGGTTTGGGGCTCCAGATTAGAGAAAAAAGCTGAAGTTAAGCTGGAGGCACTATCACCCAACCCTATGATTAGAGGCATTTACATTAATACTTCTTATTTAAAAAAAAATGAACTGGTGAAAAGAATACAATTATAAAAACTTACTAGGGGAATGGGGAAAACTAAGGTTCATCTTCAGAGGAGGACAGTGAAGTAAAAAATGGTTCTTTTACCCTAGAATAGTGTTAAATGATTCTCTGCCCAGAGACAATTTATAGCACAATTCCAAAAAGCCTTTAAAAATCAAATGAGAGAGATTGAGGAAATATTTTAAAAATAATAATAATCATCTACAAAAACCAAGATTATGAAAAAAGTCAACCAACTAGAAAAGGAAATTCAATCTTAAAAAGGAAAATAATTCTTTGAAAATTAGAATTGGGCAATCTGATACTATAAAAGATTGAGAAATAATAAAATGAAATATAAAGAATGAAAGAATAGAACAAATGTGAAACTTCGCATAAGAAAAACAACAGATCTGGAGAACATATCAAGAAGAGACAATGTGAGAATAATCGTAGTACCTAAAAGCTGTGACCAAAAAAAGAACTTGACAACAATAATGCAAGAAATAATCCCCCCCCCCAAATTGTTCTGGACTAATAGAACATAAAGGGAAAATAGAAATAGAAAAAAAAATCCATTGTTCATCACCTCAGTGTGTGGAAAACACATTGGAATTTTGAAACCTCCAGATCAAAGAGAACATTTTGCAAGAAACAAGAAAAAAAAGTCAAATATGCTGGAGTTATAATTAGAATTGAACAAGATTTATCAGCATCCATGATAAAAGATGGTAGGTCCTGGAATCATATAAACCAGTAATCAGAAGAACTAGGCCTTTGGCCAAAAATATCATATCCAGTAAAATTACACATAATATTGAATGAAAAAATGATCATTCAATGAACTGGTAGATTTTTAAGATTTTCAACCAAATCTGAACTTAATAGAAAAATTTAACATATAAGAACCAATATCAAATAATACATTTAAGATTGACATCAGTAATTGGGTAGTTCAAAAGAAAGATTGAGGCAGAGCTGACTCTAAGTAATAAAAGTATCCAAGAAAAGGTAAAACTAGTAATTATATTATATAAATTATGGGGGAGAGAAAGAATAGAAATAGAGGTATTCGAGGAGGGAGGAAGCCTGGTAGTTCTAAAAATCTCCTCACATCAGGAATGGGTTAAAAAGACAAAATTACATATATGCTATGAAGGATATAGCATTATGTATGAAGTATAGCATTCTCTCAAATCTATAAAGAAATAAGGAGAGACTGAGAAAGGGAATAGGATAAGATAGAGTATAGAAGGATATGTAGATTTTTGGTAGTGAGATAAGCTGTATATATTAAAGGTAAAGGAGTAAGGGGGGGGAAGGGTAGCATTAGATAAGGTAGGGATACAGAAAATAGTTTAGATTAACAGAGTGAAATAAAGTGTATAGATTAATGGGAATGGGATAAGGAGGAAGGAAAGGGTGAAAATAAGGGAAGGCTCCATGGGTGGGGGAGATAAGTTTATTTACAGAATACAGAAAAGTATATCTTGCTTAAAACTAACTGAAAATGATCAAATTAACTCTTTATTTGGGACTAAAGAAGCATACATAGTGTCTTTGTCTTTCCTTTCCTTTTATCTTCCCTAATTTGATCTTTAATTATTTTTTTCTTCTAAATCTCCATAATCCACTTTTTGGTATCAGTATCTCAGTGCTATTTGATACCTCTATTGCATGACTTTGATTATAGCAATTTCTTGTAATGTCTGTTTTAAAATACTTTTATTCATCTATTCATATAACTAACTGTAGGATAACAAACTTTCAGGATTTAAAACAAAAAGGGAGAAAAGAAGATGCATTTATCAATTGCTTTTAAAGAGCCAGACATTGTGCAAATTACTTTTCAAATTACTTGTTTGATCCTCATGGGAACTTTGTGAAATAGAGACTAATACCTTTCATAATTATTACAGTTGAGTAAACTGAAGCACAAAGAGACTAATTGGCCTGCTCACAGCCACGCCATCAGTAGGGCTTTGACGGTGGAGTTGAACTCAAATTTCCCTGACTTTTGAACCAGTACTCTGTATGATCTAATTGCCTCTAGACAAATGAATCTAAGAGATCAATCATCTAGTCCAATCTAGACATGCAAACAAGAATCACTTTCACAAGTATCCTTGATCATTCCCCACTTAACTATTTCTAATATCTTCTGGGTTATCACAGTCTCTAATGGTTGCCAGGTTTTATGTTTTATCCAGCCATCATCTGTTTTTTTCTGTAGACTGTACCTTATTCCTAATATGAGTCTCAGAGAACAGCAAAATAAGTCTAAACAGTCTCAAATGACAATTTCCAGAGATGTTAAAATAGTTGTCATACTTTTCCGTAAGTTCTAACCTTTTACTACTACCATTTTGCCTATTGACATGAGAATATTACTGAGGACAATCTAGTAAACAGTGACCTTTGTGATTCTTTGTTGTTTATCCAAGCCATGTCCCACATCATAATGTGGAGGGAATGAGGAAAGGAGGACTCTGGTGTGGGTTTCAGCAAATATCCTTAGATAATTTGGAATACTAATGAGGGAATTCATCTGTAACTGGTCTAGGTCAAAAATTTAAAGGCCCATAGTTTCTAATCACCTCATTTCACACATAAAGAAATATGTGTGAGAGGGGCAGATAGTACCTAGAGTAGAAATGCAAATGCAATAAATGTCTAAGACACAATTTGAACGGATTTCTACTGTAAGTGAAATGTTCTTTCTAGACACTGTTTTAGCTTCAGAAATGCAGTTTGAAAGTTTGGAACTACAGAGTCTCATAATGTCACTGAATTATTTTATATAAACTCTGTTTTTAAGTCTACCTGAATTTAACTTGGGTTTTAGATTCTTAAATTTAATTTCAATTAATCTGTGAAAATAAAGATGTCAGTGTCTAGAGGGCAGCAGTATCAATATAGATAGACCACAATAAATAAGAATGTATGAAGAGAAAGGAAGATAAAATTGTGTGGGTATAATGGCAAGAATACTGAACTTGGTGCTAGGAGCCCTCCATTCTAGTCATTCAAATATAAAACAGCTGGGCATTATTCTAGAATTCTCATTTTAATGAAATTGGACCTGAAATGAGAAAATGAGATGTCCACTTATAATAGTCTATATAGGAGAAGATGGGAGATGAGAAGCTGAGAAACAGAACAAAAGGGAGTTATCATTCTTTACTCTTCTGTCATTTAATCTGTGGATCAGAGCTATCCCTAGGTAACCCATCTCTTTCATAAATTCTTTGATTAAGAGAATAGAGTATTGGCCTAATTTCCTATCATTGCAATTCCCACTGAACACTGAGTTGATAACTACTCTATGGTATTCTGGGTCTGATGAGGTGACAAAGAAAATCACTTAGATCAAGTGAACATGTGGTAGAAAAAGCTCTTCTATTCCTTTTATAGGAGTTACTCCTTTTGAACAAAAATCTTCAAAACGCGTTCCCGGATTTGCTTGGTCCTTACACCATAAATGATGGGATTGAGTGCAGGTGGGACAACCACATAAAGATTAGCCAAGAGAATGTGAATGTATCGGGGGACATTTCGGCCAAATCGGTGGGTCATAAAGGAGAAAAATGCAGGTGTATAGAAGCATAGCATGACACAGACATGGGAGCCACAAGTATTGAGAGCCTTGAGCCGGGCATCACGAGAGGGCAATTTAAAGACAGCACGGAGGATAAGCATATAGGAAGTAGCTATTAAAACAACATCCACTATTATGTTAGAAATCACCATCAACCCATAAATGATATTAACCTTGATGCTTGCACAGGCCAATCTAGCAAGTCCCATGTGTTCACAATAGGTGTGGGGAATGATATGATGCCCACAGAATGGTAGTCGCAGAATGAGAAACACAAATGGGGTAACCAGAATCAGGTTCCTCCCAACGACAACTGAGGCTAATATGATGATGGTTTTGTTAGTAAGAATCATAGTATATTGGAGGGGATTACAGATGGCCACAAAACGGTCATAGGCCATGGCCACCAAAAGCACTGTTTCCATACCTGTAAACATGTGAATGAAGAACATTTGGATGAGACAACCAGCAAAACTTATTTCTCTGAAACTGAACCAGAAGATGCTTAGCATCTTGGGAATGGTGGATGTCGACAAACCCAAGTCAATCATTGACAGCATTGCTAAGAAGTAGAACATAGGTTGGTGGAGACTACGTTCAGTTTTGATTACTAATAAGATGGTGACATTCCCCACAAGGGCAACCAAATACACAAGACAGAAGGGAAAGGCAATCCAGATGTGTATAGTTTCCAGCCCTGGGATTCCTAGGAGGAGAAATGATGAGGGATGGAATTCAGTTACATTCATAGGAGACATACTCTTATGCAGAAATAATATCCTACAGGAAAGCAGGAGGACTTGCTTCTCTTTCAATGCCTTCTGGCAACCAGGCCCTGGTGAGACACAAAGTACATTAGCTTCAGTCAATAATAAATAATAACAATATATCATATTTACATAATACATTATTGTTTACAAAATAATTTCCTTCACAACAACCCAATGTGATAGTGAATGAAAAAGGTTATTATTCATCTTACAGATGGAGAAAAGGAGGTTTTAGGTAAGTTAAATTAATTTTTGAGGGATATCCAAATAATATAAGTATCAGAGCCAGAATTTGGATGCAAATATTTTGATTCAAGCCTAATGTTCTTTCTCCAGATTTTGCAATCTATCCTTAATTCATAATAGTTTCTTGACCATGGACAGCTTCTTTAATTTCTCTGATCCTTAGCTTCCTCATCTTGGATAAAATTACTTAGACTACTTCCCTCATAGAATTATTATGTGGAAAGTGTTTTCTTGAAATAGCTATGAAAATATGAGTTATTACTTTACACTTGTATTTTACAATGTGTCTTGACACAACATTTATATTAACATATACATTGTTCTTATACCTACATTATTATGATATTACATATCATTCACTATATTACAACATCTCTCAATATTCAACAGGAAATAGGTATTTTAAAGATTGACAGAATTTCTTTCTCCTTCCAAAGGAGCTCTAAATTTTCCTCACCCAGTGTATGTAGATTTCTTTGCCTATTATTAGCATATTATTATTTGCTTATTCTTCTTACTGCTGCTAATAATTCCTACACCGATGTTACATATTGGTATAGAGCTGATCTCAAAGGTTCGCAAAGGTGATCTATATAATTGGTACAAGGTCTGGCAGCTCTAATTACTCGGGAAAAGCTCTTGATGAAGACCCAACGAGAGTGGCTATATCCATTTTCTGAGGAATTGTCTCACTAGTTATCTATTAGTGCTTATATAGTGCTTAAAGATTTGTAAAGAACTTTACATTATCATTTGATCCTCAAAACAACTCTGGAAGAAAGAACACTGAGAGAGATTTAGAGATTTGTCCAGGGTTGCACAGATTATAAGTGTTCAAAGGTATGATTTAAACTGTGATCTTCCTAACTTCAAATCTTAACACTCCTTCAATTATACCTCATTTAAATTTGGAGAGGTTCATTACAAAATTGGCCACAGGTTGATGATGATGATGATGATGATGATGACAATTTGTTTATTTATTTTTCCTGAGTAGCTGTTTGATACCCCTTAATGAATTGTAGTGAAGGATTTCAATGTTCACCAGCAGAAGAACTAACACAATACCTATCTGAAAAAAATTGAGACATTATTGATATAAGTATTCTTATTAAGTATACAACTCTTCTAGGACATATAGTGAGTTTTCAAATCTCAATTGTAGCTTTCCTCCAGGAAACTAAAGACAGGGCAATATAGAGAAACCTTCAGCAAATAATATGACATGATTGAAAGACTGATGGCCAGTGGCTGATTTCTGTTCTTCCATCTCAAGGAATATAGGGGGAAAGAAGAAACAATGAGAGTGATAGCCTTAATAAGAGATGGACAGTACATATTCTTGAGTAGATGTCCAGAGATAATAATGAGCCAGTCAAGCTTCAATATAGACAAATTTCATAGAAACTGTTGTGCTTAAAATAGAATATCATATGCATTCAGAAGAATAGATAGGAATAAGGTTGTTTGACTTTCTGGAGGAGATAGATGAGAAATCAGGCATTAAATATTTTAAGGTATCTTGAGTTTCTTCAAGATGGTGACTATATCTTACAAATTATTTGTTTACATTTGAGATAGATATAACAATGAAGATTGTGAATATCAAGTAAAAGATAATTAGTTATCTATTGGTTATCTATTTCTCACATTCCTCTGCATTGATGTCTTTTGCTCTGTGTTCTTTCCCTGTCTAAACTTAGAACTCTCCTTTCCCTCACCTATATCCATTATCATTTTCTCCTTATTCTACTCATATTTTTGTGATCCCAAATTTCATTTTACTGAAGAGAGAGATAATCTGTGCTGCAAAAGAAGCATAATATGTTTCTGCAGGAAGAATCCTATATTCAAAAGCTTCCCACAGGACTAGGAAATATCTAGTTGGACTCCATACTGCTTACCATAGGCTCTAGTAAGCATATGTGACAGTCTGATATTATTTTCTGAGAACCTTGGGCAAAACACACACACACACACAGACATACACAGACACACACCAATATAGATGTATATATACTCTGTCTCTCTCTCTCACACATATATACATTGTACACACACACATATATACATATGAGTACTAGCCCTTAAGTTAGGAGCATCTGAATTCAAATCTGACACTTACTTACTTATTGCCTGTGTGACCCTTGATAAGTCACTTAACCCCAATAGCTTTAGCAAAAAGAAAAAAAAAAGGAACAGAGTAAACTCAGTTTAATTCAATTCATTAAGCATTTATTAATACCTCTCCTTTTCAAGGAACTGTGAGTACAAAATTGAATTGAATTATTTGACTTTAAAGGGAGCCAGGATTAGAACTCAGATTCTCCCAATATAGATCCCAATCTTATTTTCAGATGCATCATCCTGCCTAAAAGTTCAGTAGAGGAATAGGACATAGATGGAAAAATTAGAAATAAGTTCATAAACTAATAAGCATTTATTAGGCATCTAATATAGATCAGGGCTTGTACTAAGCTAGCAGTCTACCAAGAAAGACAATAGATGATTTCTGTTCTCAAGGATTAAAACAGGACAACAAAGAACTATCTACTAATAACTAAATACAATATATATGTGAAATAATCAACAGAAGGCATGCACTAAAATTAAGGATTATCAGGGAAAGCTTCCTGTAGAAAATAAGATTATAGCTGAGCCTTGAAGAAAACTAGAGGTGGGAATGAAGAGGAGAGCATTCTAGATATAGTGGATAACCAGCACAAATGCCTGGAGTCAGTAAAATATCTTGTGTAAAGCACAATAAGGAAGACAGAGTCACTAGATCACAATATGTGTATATTTGTGTATATGTGTGCAGTGGTTGGGCAAAGTAGTAAGCAATAAGATTGAAAAAGTAGCAGGCAAAGAATCTGGGTTGGAACCAGCACAGATGTCTTGGATGATTTGGTAGCAGGATAAAATAGTTCACTTGACAAGAATGTAGAATGCATGGAGAAAGAGTTATGAGATAGGAAGGGCAAGAAAGGAGAAAAAAAATGATATATACAGGAGTTTGAACCTCTTTCCCCCCATATTCATTAGGGAGATGTTAAAAACCTTAGACTTAAAGAGTAATGTAACTGATTTTGATGCATAAGAAGTATTATAAAGGTGAAAGGGAAATAATGAGTACTTGGCATATCACTATTACAATAGTTTAGCAGATAATAATCTGGGTCTTTATTAAGGTGATAGCAGAGGACACAGAAGAGGGAACATATATCAAAGATTTTACAGGAATAGAATTTTCAGAAATTGGCAATTAATTAGGATATGTGAAGTAAGAGAGAGTGAAGAATTGAGAATATGAAAATTTTCAATATTGGCAACAAGAGGAATAGGATTATAATTAATAGAAAAAATGAGGAATCAGAAATAACAATAGGCCAATGGGAAAAGAGAATAAATTTGGTCTGGTGTATAAGACTCTATATTTTAGAGTAAGAAGGGTTTCTAAACTTGTAAAGGACTTAAAGTTTATCCTCTAATCTTACAGATAAGAAAATTGAGATCCAGTGAAGTGTGACTTACTAACGGTCATACAGATAGTAAGAAAAAGATGGAGGATATAAACCCATTTTCTCTGGCTCCAGAGTCAATGCCTCACATTTTGAATTTGAGAAATCAGTGTGAAGCTAATATGGAGATGTCCTACAGGCAATTTGAGATACAGAGTTTGAACTCTCAAGAGAGATCAAGGCTTGAAATAGTAGATGTAGAATTTATATGAACTGAGTAATTGAAGTTGTTGAAGTGAATGGGAATTGTAAGGAAAATAAGAGAAATTTAAATATTAGTAGAATATATGATTAGAAAATATTTATATTAAAAGATTATAAAGTTAAATGATAGCATATGGTAGAGGAACCATAGAAATTATGGATTATTCCTTGTGATGTTAAGTGCTCTAGAATGCAAGAAAGATGAGAAATAAGTAAAATCCACTGTTTGTTGATTATGAATATTAGAGATCTTAAGCAATTTGAATAGATGATGATAAGTGAATATATATTTTGTGAGGTTCAAGAAAAAGGATGAAAAATTAGTTTTGGATAAGGATGAAATGGAATCATTGGGTATTATAAATACATATACATATACACACATATGTACATATACAAATATATATATATATGTATATATGGGGTGAAAGAGAGAAAAGAGATGAAATGGCAATTAGATGTGATTGAAGACTCAACGGAGTTTCTTAAGGATTATAAATTCACACTTACCAGAATATATTGGTAGGAATGTGATACTAAATGAATAGTGAGGGAGAGTTTATAGATCTTACATGGATACACTTTTTTTTTTTTAACCTTTGATAGGTACTTAGGATTCTTGAAGAACTTACATTTTACTGGGCTGGTGGAGAAACACAAAACATAGAGTCAAATTAGTATGATGCAAAAAAAGTTTGCTCTTAAAGATTTCAGAACAAGAGATTCTTTCAATCACTCTTTATCAAATCTCTATGCTCCTATATTCCCTACCCTGGATTTAGATACAGACTCTATCTTTCCTATTTTCTATCTCCTTCTTCCTCCCATTGTACCATCCATTATTTTGGACCATATTTACCTACCTCAATATCTGTCTCAAGGACAGAACTTGGCTGCTTTCATGCAGTATGTGAGTTCTAAGCTTCTTTTCTTTTGAAGAGAAAGAAATTTTTTGTTTTTGTTTTTTTTAAAGTGCAATTCCCCCGAGGAGCTTCACTGGGTCTCTCTGTTGTTTGTAATATGGGATGGAAGAATATTTGTCTCCAGGCACAGAAATGTTATTACTACCTGTATTCACACATGGGACTCCTCTTCCTTGCACTCAACCCCTATCACTTGTCAGAATATATTTCTTGGGTCCTAGAAACTCTATAATTAACACTATCGCCACCAGAGGGGAAATCATGGGATTATATTGAAGGAAGAAGAAGACTAGTTTAGGAGATTTCATTTTTTGCTTTGATTTTAAAAAGCACTAAACAACACTTTGATATTTTTACCCCTTATACTCAATGAAAGATGCATTCTCTTCTATTCCTGTCTTTAGTAAGACTTGACTATGTGTCAGACACTTGTATATACCAAAAGTTGTAAAGGATCTCAGAAGACATTAAATTCATTTCCAAACAAAAGAGAAGTATCATGTATAATATCTGTCTTATAGAAGATCATTTAGCCTCTGCTTGAAAACTTCCAATGCATGTATAAGTCAGCTTATAGCATGTAGTACCATTCTAAGTATAAGGATCATACTAACCATCTTTTCCTAATCAGAGATACCCTTTATGCCATTCTCTTCATTCAATTATTTCTTTTTCCCTTCTGGATTCCTGAATTTTAATCTAATGTTATATTTTTTAAAAATCCTCATCAAACCACAATCAATTCAGATTTTCTTATCCTAATTAGTTGACTTTTAATACTCTCTCCACAGAGCTACAAAACTCATAACAAGATCACTGCCATAGTCATGAGTCTTGGAAGTAGAAAATTATAAGTCAAAAGGTACAATAATAAAAAATTAACATGATTGATTCTCTATCACTATTAGTACAATTCACTATAATCTTCTTTTCTTCATACTACTTAATGAAAAATGTCAGATTTTTCTCACCAGTATTTTCCATTAGTACCTTGATAACAGATTCATTCTTCTACAACTTGTTCTGGTCTTTTTTCATTTCACTTATTGTTTGGAAGATATTAAAATGGAATGAAATAATTTTAAGATAGTTTACTCCAGAATTGTAGAATTATTAACATAGATGAGGATATGCCCACAAAAATGGTACTGTACATTCCCTCATTTTATGCACAAGGAAACAAAAGTGCAGAATAAACAGATAAGAACTATACAGGTCAATCGATTTTGAATCTATACATATTGTTTTTCTATTTTTTAAAAATATTGAGTTGGGAGTTGAGTGAAGCATGGATTGGAGTTGGGAGACACATAAGTTAGAGAGAGAAATCAGAAGGCTACTGATGTTTTTGAGGAACAATGTGTGCAGGGACTGAACTAAGGTATTGACTACATAATGGGAGTAAAGACATGTATGGAAGAGGTGAAGGTCATGGCAACATGTAGGGCAAACAAATAAGGATAACACCAATTGTGAGTTTGAGCAACTGGAAAATTCATAGTATTCTCCATAATAATGGGGGAAGTTTGGAATAAGTAAGGATTTTTTGGGGGAGAAAGAAGTGGGTGAGGTACAATGGTTTCTGTTTTGGATATGTTGAATTTAAGAACTAAGATATATCCTGTTCAAGATGTTAATTAAAAAAACAAACAAACAAATAATGATGCAAGACTATAAATAATGAGACTGTTTCCATATGAAAGAGTAGTTAGTTATCTGATAGTATAAACTAAATGTAGATAACTCAAAACAGAGACTTGGGGAAGGCCCAGGGAATGAAAGATATAGGGAAAAAAAAGGATTGAGAAGAAAATGTCAGGTAGGCAGGAGGAGAATCATGAAAAAAAATATGTAATGAAAACTCAAAGAGAGATTAATCAAGGAAGATTTTATCAGCAAATAATGCAGAGTATTCAAGGAAGAAGATTGATAAAAATATCATTGTGGTAGGATCAAATGGGAATTTCTAAAAGACAGGAGAAATAGATATATTGTGAGCTGGCAAGGATGAGCTAATAAATAGGGGATGTTTAAAGATCAAGAAGAGATTAGCGATCATCATAAGAACATTTTTCTGGAGATAATAAAGGATGGAATCAATCACAGATTTAGAGGATTGACCTTGTCTTGGTGAAGTGCACTGAATCAGATACTGAAAAGAAGAAGGATATGCAGAAAGGCAAGATAGCAATCCATTTTTCACTCCATTTTCTTCTTAAATACCAATCCTTCATGTTGTTCATTTTCACTTTTTATCTTTGCTTTGGGATCAGTAATTAATCTAATCATTTGCTGCTGAAAAAGGAATGACGATTTATTGCCTAGTAGATCCACTCATAAGCCCTTTGGTAAGGAATCAATCTAATTGAGTGAAATACTTCGATTGACTTATAACTTAATTCTAGCTAACAGATAGCTCAATTCCCTTATTCATTGTGGGTCTTGCCTAATTTCTGATTTCAAGAAAACGAGTCAGTTGTGAGAATTATTAGAAAATGTTATGACATTGTCTAAACCTAGACCTACTTGTCTGAGAAACTGAATCATCTCTACCTGCTGCTTAGAGACACTTAATTAAAAATCTAGTTTATGCTAACCAGAAACCCATATAGACCAGATAATTGATTTAAATAGTTTAGTTACAATTATACACTACATCCTTGAACTATTTCTGAAAGATATAGCTTCTTGCAGAATGTTGTGTAGATATAGGGCCCTTAATAATTGTTGTATTGGTTCCCAGAATTGAAGATAATACTTGAAAAGTGTTCATCAGTATTAACATTTCCCACTTTTTAAAACATATACTTTTAATTGCACATGTTTAACCTATATATTTGCTGTCTAGGAGAGGAGAAGGGAAAGAGAAATTTTTGAACACAACATTTTGCAAGGGTGAATGTTGAAAACTCTTTTTGCATGCATTTTGAAAATAAAAAGCTATTATAATTTTTTTAATCAAACAAAACACATTAACATATATTAGTTTTTTGGCTTGCTAGGTCTGCCAATGATTCAGGACTCATGGTCTACTAAACTCAAGTTATTTTTAATATAAACTGTTACATGGAACCTCTGTAGATTTTGAATTTTAGTTTGAATTTTATCAAATCCCAATAGTACCTGGATATTAATAAATCCAATCATTCCAAAATCCATATATGCTTAAACATGTGTGCATTTTCTTGGTGGTGTTCAGTGTTTGAGTCCCACTCATTGTGTGATCCCATGGATTGTCACACACCATGCCTTTCTATCCTCCACTACCTCTTGAATCCATGCAAGTTTATTTTTGCTGTTTCCATGATATTTTCCATATCATATAACTTTCCTTTTTCCTTTTTCATTTAACCTTTCCCAATATAAGGATTAAATACTTCTTCACCCCTAAACACAGTTTAAACCAGTTCAAATTAGTAAAAATCAGTTCAAAGCAAATCAAAATTTAAATCATTTTAAATTAGCTAATACAAGTCAATTTAGTTCAAATTGGTTAAAATCAGATTAAAATCAGTGAAAAAAACACATTTAAAATAAATATGGCTAATATCAGAAAAATATAGTTGACACCAGTGGGGGGGGGGGGGAATTAATCTCAAGTGAGTTAAAAACCAGTTCAGTCCAGTTGAAAATTGTTAAAAATAAGTAAAAAACAAAAACAAAAACATTAAAACAGGTTAAAATCAGTTAAAACCATTTAAATTCACTTCACCTCCATTCAAATCAACTTAAACCAGTAAAAACCCATTTAATCCATCTGTTAGAGTCCATGTGTAGAGTCACCCTATGGGGTATTAAAAAAAAAAAAGAGTGACTGTTGGGAACTGTGAATCTTCTTGACAGAACTCACTTAGTCTCTACCCTGCTTACTTTTTGCAGATAAAAAGCCAAACATGCCTCTTAGTCATTAAGC